>NC_059336.1:53744611-54045950 GCF_018350155.1 Leopardus geoffroyi
CATAAATATACAGTGGATTTTCTGAAGACTTCGTAGTAAGTGATATCACGCCAGATCAAATGTAGGCAGCAGTTGTGAAAATCCAGCTGTCTTCTTTTAAGCTAGACAAGAAAGAGATTTGCCCCAATGTAAAGCAGTACAACTCTCTTCACTAATTTTTGTTTTGAAACACATATCACATATTATTTATGACATGTAATGAGTTTGTTCACGTTCTTTAAATGAATTCATAAGGAAATATATTAAACTAAAAATTCCCACTTTTAATTTCTAGTACTTTAACTATCAGTAGATAAAATACATGTAAATAATAGCTCTTTGGGATCCTCAATTGTTTTAAGGTTGTAAAGGAAGACAGACACCAAAAAAATTGAAAATCACGGGACTAGAGGACCAATCCTCAGTCACAGCTACCATTGGCCTAAATCCTATCTTTTCCTTCAACTGGCACATTGCATCAGTGTTTGGAAGTTCTCTGATATGGCCCAATCTTTATTATGATTCAGTGGGGTTTTTTAATGCTTATTCATTTATTTTTGAGAGAGACCACACACTCCGCAGGGCAGAAAGAGAGGGAGAGAGAGAATCCCAGGCAGGCTCTGCCTGACATGGGGCTCGATCTCACGAACCATGAGATCATGACCCGAGCCGAATTCAAGAGTTGGATGCTTAAACAACTGAGCCACCCAGGTGCTCCTATTATGATTCAATATTTAATACAACTAAGTGTTTCAGTTCACAACAGCTTTCCAACAAAGTTTCTGAGTAGATACATCTTTTTTTTTTTTTTAATAATGAATTCTCTCAACTTTTGAACCTGGAAGTATTATGTGATAGTTAAATATTTGACTTTCTATCCATAAGATGATGATCTATCCCATAATTGAAAGAGTATTCATTCCAACCCAAATTCCACATCCTTCAAGTCTATATGGATTTTACCTAATATAAGCTTATTGTTCTGAGACTACTATTAATTGTCAGAAAATTCTCTACTGCAATTCAATTTATTTTCAAAGACCTGTCTAGGAACTGACTATTCAGCCTCCACATTTACAAAATTAAGACACGATATCAGCCGGCTCCGCTCAAGCAAAGTCGATTACTTTTCCAAGAACAAAATGGTTTTACAGTTTGTTCTGAACTGCAAATTAAGAGATTAAATGATACAAGCTTATTTAAAGCATGTCATGTACTATCATTCTGTCACATTGTAAAGTCATAAAAGGCCCTCAGTAAATCATCAGTGAACTAGGCAAGAAATAATACACAAAACTACCAATAAGATTCCCAGTTACTTTTTCACAACAGTAATGTTCAAGGCTTAGCTTCAGACAGGGCAGGACACGTTTTAGGCAGTAATACATGAAAGGTATTGGCTCACAAGTACCCAGGGAAAGATCTTTTACTAAGTTGCACTATAATGAAGCTCTGTATAAATACCGTAAGCCCTAAAGCTTCCAGAACATTTCCAACTCTTTTCATGAACAGAATCAATTATGTAATTAATGTAATTCACTGTTTATAATTTTACGATATTTTATGTAAATAAATTTATAGGCTGATACATAAGTTTTTATCAAATTGTGATTCTTAATTGTGGATCCTCAGAGTCTAGTCAATATTTATATATCATGGACCCTGAATCTCATGAGATGGGATCCCTGATCAGGCAGAGATTATAGGCGAGGCCCCACCTAACTCTGCCCTATTAAAATCTTTTAGGGTCCCTACATAGTTTTCTGCTCAAAGCAAAGAATAAGAATCTGTCATTCCTGTTTTTAAATGTTGTTGCAGTAAAAAAATTCAAAATGGTACAGATTATCTTTCTTATTACCTCATGCTTCCTTTTCACCAGGGCTCATGGGAAAAAGATACTGGATTAGAGAAAGGCAAACCTCAATCTGCAAGCCAAATCCAAGGCAGCAGTCTATTTTTGTATGGCCTACAAGATAAGAATGGTTTTTACCATTTTTAACAGATAAAAAATAATCTAAAGAATTTCATGGGATGTGAAACATACACTTCAAATTTCAGTGACCATAAATATAGTTTCATTGGACCAGTCGGGCACATGCATTTACATATTGTGCAGGGCCACCTCAGGCCACAGCATCAGAGGTGAGTAGCTGCAATAGGGACCATGTAGCCCACAAGGGCTAAATACAGTAGTCCCCCCCCCCCACTCCCCACCTACAGCTCCTCTTTCCAATATTTCAGTTACCTGCAGACAATCGAGAAGCAGATATCTAGAAGCAGATATCATCAGAAGATCAATAGCAACCTAATGCAGGGCACCTGGGTGGCTCAATTGGTTGAACATCCAACTTTTGATTTTGGCTCAGGTCATGATCTTGCAGCTTGTCAGTTCAAGCCCCACAGGGGCTCTGTGCTGACAGCTTGGAGCCTGTGTGGAATTCTCTCTGCCCCACCCCTGCATGCTCTCTCGCTCACTCTCTCTCTCTCTCTCCCAAAAATAAATAAACTTAAAAAAATAATAGTAGCCCAACACTATGTCATAGTGCCCTCGTCACTTACCTCACTTCTTCTCATCATGTAGGTATTTTATTATCTCACGCTATCACAAGAAGATGTGATTACAAACAGTAAGATATTCTGAGAGAGAGACCACATTCACGTAACTTTTATTACAGTATATTGTTATAATTTTCTACTTTATTATTAGTTGTTGTTGTTAGTCTCTTACTGTATCTAGTTCATGAATTAAATTTTATCATGGGTGTATATGTATAGGAAAAACATAGTACAGAGATTGGTTGGTACTGTCCATGGTTTCAGACATCCACTGAAGGGTCTTAGAATACACTCCCCTATTGGATAAGGGGAGGCAACTATAAGGGGAGACAACTATATTTGCCACCTGATCCTTGATGGAAAAGGTGTGCCAATCTCTGTGATGATTCTAAGATCTAATGATGGCAGTAGTGATGGAGGAATTCCTGTCTTCTATCTGTTCTTGCCACCAAATATTTGGAACTTGTGAAGATGCCACCAGACTTATTTTTTAAATGCTCTCCAAGGAAACCAAGGTAAGCACTCTACACCTTGAGTACATTCTTTTCTTCTTCTTTTCTACAACATTTATGTTGTCCAGGTTTTTCTTATAAAACAACAACAAAAACAGCTGATCTTTATCGATGGTGATAACTCACATTAGTCTTAAGTAAAAGAACATAAGCTTTCTATTTTGTTTCCATTCTCAATTCCTTCTGGAGCATCTTTCCCAGTTTAGGGTTGACACCTTAAAAGGGATGCAGAAGTGTGAAAAAGATTCAAAGAGATTTAAAGAATAGCCTGAAAGGGGCACCTGGGTAGCTCATTTGGTTGAGAATCCAACTCTTGATTTCAGCTCAGGTCGTGATCTCACAGTCCTGGGGTTGAGCCCCGCATTGGGTTCCACACTGACAGCACAGAGCCTGCTTAGGATTCTCTCTCTCATTCTTTCTCTCTCTCTCTCTCTCTCTCTCTCTCTCTCTCTCTGCCCCTCTCCCGCTGGTGCTCTCTCACACACATACACTCTCACTCCCAAAATAAAAACTGCTGGGGAATTGATTTATAAAACCAACAATCCCTAAAAAAGGAATAGGAAAGATATTGGAAAAGCCTAGGCAGGACTGGTGTCTATCAAGGGCATACAAGATTCTTCTGCATGCACAGTACATGGCTTTTCTTTATGAACATAAGGACCAGATAAAGAGGAAACTGATGAACTAGAATAAGAAAAGTCGGCTCTAAGGGACAGAATTTCCTGGGAGTGAGTACATGTTGTCCTATGTCCTGAAATTTCCCTACGGGATTATTACAAAATGAGTGAAGTTTCTTAATTCAAGTGTTTGTCCAATGGCAGAGAGATGAAACTAATGCCCCTTTCTGTACATGTTGGCTTGACTCTATGGCAAGGAATGAGATTGATTCTATCTTTTCATTCAGTCCTAGATAAGATTCTAACACCTTCTTTAGGAGGACTGAAGAGAAGAGGCAGAAACAAGCACTTTACAAAGCTGCCTGTAGAAAAAAAAAAAAAAAAAAGTTCTATTTCCATTATGTAGCTCTGTTGGGTATATTTAATTCTAACTGCGAACATTATTCTCCTCTTCTAGAACTTACCCTCTAGAACTGATGTCTGTGATGACTCAGAAAAGAAGAAGCTGGAATGGAAGAAGTAAGTTTTCCTGAAATCCAGTGGAATTGCCCTTCTCAAGTCTGTGTATAAGCCCACAGCTCACCTGGCTGGTAGAGCCAAGTGCAAGGGTGGGCATCTTGAAGTCATCATCAAGGTGGGCAGAATGGATCAAAAAACTGGACATTTCCTCCTTCTTATCTTTTTTTTCTGTAAAACTAGATTCTTTTATCCAGGATGGGATAGGAAAATGGAAAGCATAGAGATGAAGCAAGATTAACCATGAGTTAATGATTCTTTCAGCCAGAAAATGGGTTCATCAGGTTTATTATATTATTCTCTTTACTTTGTTACATGCTTATATGTTATATATTTGAATATATGCTCCATAATAAAGACTTAAGTATTGCATTCCTAGTGCGTAATAAAGTTAGTGGATTTCCTGCTTCCAAAAATGCATTATTTTATCAGATCACTTTTCCACCCCAGTGCTTACCCCTTCACATATCTTGAGCAAAATTTGATACACATACTTCAGTTTCACTTGCTCTTAAAAATAGAAAATTGTAGGATTTTTCCTTAAAAGTGATAAGATGCCCCAGATGGTTTGGCTCAGATTTGCTAAATCCTTCTTAGAAGCAGGAAATCACATCTGCCAACCCAATGTTAATCTGAACTCCCAGACCGAAGAGAAGTTTTGAGGAGCTCATGATAATTGCAAGATCACACAATATCCATCTCTCCTTTGCTTGGGTAAAGTATAAGAAAGACAGAATCCAGGATACTTTCAATCTTACCCCAAACAAAAAGAAAAAGATGAATATTGCTTCTACATTTTCACAGGTGAGGCATTGGTCCACTGATGGTTCAGTGATTGTTGGCCTGTTTGTGTGTCTGGTCCCCTATCCTCTAGGACTCGATGAACCAAAAGTCCCCCCTACATCAGACCCCAGTTTAGCAATATACATTACTTATGTCCACCATTTTCTGGAAAATTATAACTTTGGATTTCTTTGTGCCATTTAGACCATATTTTGACTTTTTATTACAAAAATGTGCCCGTCATACAGTTGTCATTTCTCAGTGACCCAGAGCCAGTTGGTGCTGACTCCCTGATGCATTTTGAGTTGCCACCAGCTCTAACAACACCACAAAGAGAGTGGTCAACTCCTAAGCACCCTGTCTCAGGTTGTGGGAAGCTGTTCTTGGCCCCAGGCCACTACAGGGCTGGATTAGTCTTCTACACTATATAACAAATTACCACAGATTTAATGACTTAAAGCAACACTCATTTATTAAGTCACAGTTTCATGTGTTGGTCTAGGCAAAGCTTAGCTAATCCCTCTGCTGAGGGTCTTATAAGGATGCAATTGAGGTGTCAGCTGATCTGGGGTCTCACATGAAGTTCAAGATTTTCTTTCAAGTACATGTGGTTGTTGATTATTTGCTTCCTCGCAGCTATAGAATTCTTAGTGTCTTGCTTCTTCAAGGCCAGCAGGAGGGACAGTCTTTGCTGTTTCAAGTCTCCCTGCCTCTTTTAAAGGGCCTGATTAGGTCAGATCCTCTCCAGCATAATCTCCCTTTTAATGAACTCAAAATCAGTTGATTTCGGAACCTTAATTACATCTGCAAAATTCCATCACTTTTGCTGTGTAAGTAACCTAAGGGTTACCAAGGGAGCGACTTTCATGATACTCACAAGGGTCCCCGTACTCAAGGAGAAGGATTATACAAGAAGTGTATACTGGGAGTGGGAATGTTGGGAGCCATCTCTGGGTTCTCCTCTACTATGGAGTTTAACACTTCCTAAAGGCTTTGAGCCTTTTGACATGGAAGGGAAAAGGTAAAACTGGTAGTAGCCTAGAACAGATTCTACCTGGAGAGAGGTCAGGACCAGTGGTTCTAAATCATGGCTATACATTGGAATCATCTGGAGCTTTAAAAAATTCTGATCTTGGATGCCACACCCAGAGATTCTGATGTGATTGGTCTGGGGTGTAGCCTGGGCTTCAGGACTTTTTAAGCTCTTCAGGTAATTCCACTGTGCAGCCAGCGATGAGAACCAGTGGTGTAGACATGTAAGAAACTTATTTGCTCTGCCTCAGTCCTAATGAAAGAAACACTCCAGCAAGGAGAGCAGTAACCACTACAGCAAACGCAGGGACTGATCTTTACAATGTGGCGGATGCTTATCAGGGTAGAGTTTGGAAAACTTCATCTCAAATGAAGTCAGTTCATCCCAGTGGTTGTAAAATCACTGGCAAAGGGAGTTCTTTGGGACAGGTAATCTTTCCCACCATTTTTTTTAAGATAAAGAATATGTAAATCTAAGGTTCTTCTCAAGGTCACACAGCCGCTAAGTAAGTTAACAAGACTAACTTTTCATTTCTCCATACTTACTGGCTGTGTGACTTTGGGTAAGTTGCTGAATCTCTCTGCTTTCTCTGTTTTCTCACCTGTCGAATGTGATCATTTAATGCCTAGTTCACAGCATGGTTGGGAAGACTAAAATGAGTTGATTTCTGGAAAGATATGGTCTGAGTAGAGGGGTGCATCAGCAAGTCCCAGAGAACCACTTAGAGTAGATTTCTTATAATAAAACAGGAACTCTCATTGCAATAAATACTTGGCTACCTTCAGAATTTGAATTTTTATATGTAATTGGATTACATTAGATTTATTTGGGAATAGATTGAAAGTTCAGATGGTCCACTGACTATTTGATGTTCTTTGTCAGGATTGGCTATAAGTCAATAGAGGTTGACTTTCTCTTGGCCCTCAGCCTGCCCTGTATGTGTCCTTTTATCATCTCTGAGGTGTCTTTTTATCAACACCCCTTCCAGTGCTTTTCTAACTAGTACCCAGCACCTAATGAGTCCTCCCTGTCCTCCAGTCTTAGGAATTCACTGTCCCTATTATCCCACCCTCTGTCCTTGCCCTTGTTCCTTCTGCATTCTTTCTGTGGGTCAATCACCAGCTTTAAATAACATTTATCAATATCATTTGTGTAAATGATGTCCCCCATGTTGCAGTGTCTAGATCCTCCCCATCTTTAAATACTAGCTCTACATTTTCAACCACTTGCAGAATGTTGTCCCACAGTCCATGAGCACCTCAAACTTCCCGTCTAAAGACATGTGCCCCCTTCTCAGTTGATGTACCATTACCTCCTCCAGGGCAAACCAGTCCTCCCCTTCCTCACCCTGAATACCAATGAGTAGCCAAACTCAGTGGACTTCTTCTTCTAAGTACCTGCCCAGGCTCTTCTCAGCCCATGGCTGATGTTTCAGGTATTCAACCTATCTGCAAACGGTTCTGTCTCCAGTCTTGCTGTCCTCTGCCCACTTGCCTTCCACACAATGGCCACTTACCCTTCTAAAATGTAGATGTGGTTATGTTACTTCCCTCTTTGAAAGACCTCAATGGCTTTCTAAAGGCTACAGAGTTAAGCCAAAATTTTTCTCCCTCTTGAAGCTTTCCATGGCCCCGTGCCTGCTGTGGAGTTAGCCAGCCCTTCTTATGTTCCCATACCACCTGGACTCAGCATTATTGCAACCCTGACCTCTACATCAGGTTTGAATCCCATGCTTTCTACTAGACTGTGATCTCCTTGAGGACATAAACTGTACCTGGTATCATGCCTGCATATAATATAGCTAGATTAATATTTGCTGAATTTATTGGCACTGAGAAATCAAACTTCGCAAGGGTATCTGTGGTTCAAGCTTTAAGCTTTTTTTTTAAATTTTTATTTGTTTTTGAGATACAGAGCATGCTGGGGAGGGGCAGAGAGAAGGGGAGACAGAGGATCAAAGCACTGATAGAAGAGACACACATGTGGGGGCTCGAACTCACAAACTGCAAGATCATGGCCTGAGCCAAAGTCAGATGCTTAACTGACTGAGCCACCCAGGTGCCTGAAGCTTTAAGCTTTTTGAGGTAATGCAGTATATTGACTATTCAGTGTCAACCTGGATTAATGTCCTCCTCTGTTCTTCAATAAATCTATCTATCTATCTATCATCTATCTATCTATCATCTATCTATTGTAGGCCACTTTTATTTATTTTTTTAATGTTTATTTCTTTTTGAGAGAGAGAGAGAGAGACGGCATGCAAGCAAGGGAGGGAGGGCAGATAGAGAGAGAGAGAGAGAGGGAGACACAGAATCTAAAACAGGCTCTAGGCTCTGTGTTGTCAGCATAGAGCCCAATGCAGGGCTCGAACTCACAAACCGTGAGATCATGACCTGAGCCGAAGTTGGATGCTTAACCAACTGAGCCACCCAGGTGCCCCTATTGTAGGCCACTTTTATAACACCATCTCAATCATTAATAAAGTTCTTCAAAGTCATTATTGCTATGACTATTTAACAGATGGTGGAATTACAGACATCTGACACTTAGTGGAGATTCTCCATCTCTTTCTCTTGGAGCGAATGTAGAATCCCAACTGAAAATGTGCTACAGATTATGGCTTTCTGAGCAGGGTAGGTGACTCTCATCTGTAGAGGACCAGCGAAGAGAAGACAAGGCCCTGAGGCTGCCTCACTCAGTTTTGACAAAGGGAGGACCTTGCAGGGTCAGGGCAGGTCTGAGCAGCTCTGGTGGGCAGAGCAGCTGCCGGCAGAATATTCCCCATCTGAGGGCAAAGGTGCACGCCATCAATAATGCTTCTTCATCTTGGCTGCACTTTCCTTCCCTTAAAATGAATAAAAATTTGTTTTGCACATTAACAAAAATTCCTTGAGCCAAATCTACCTTCCTTTTAACAGGGCAGGAGGGGCGAGGGACAGGACAGGCACGCTGCTAGGGAAGCAAGGAAAATGTGAAGCCCGGGTTTGCAATAATTGATCCCACACAGACGGCTGGGGCCTCTCCGCTCTGCCGCCACTGGGTATGGGGAGATTTTGCAGGGGCGGGTGACTGAGTTTCTGCCATCTGGCTGAATCTCTTCATCATGAGTGCTCTCAGATATAGAGCATGTTTCCAAAAATAAGTGTCCTATATATCTCACGGTTGGTGACTCTGTCGACAGCTGTCGTGCATCTGGGCAGGCACTTAAGAGGTTAAACCAGCCAGCAGCACCTTGTGGGTGTGGGGCAGAGCTGCTTCATGGCTCTGCTTCTATCCTTCCACCTTCTCACCTACTTCCTGAGCTCTTGGTTAGGAGGGGAGGGACATGTGCAGGCTCACTCGGGAACATAAATCCTGCTTCCACTAATTTGCCTTTTGCGGTCCCATTTACAGAGTGGAAATGCTTACAAGAGGTTTTAGCATCTGCAGCCACCTGCCAGAGGAAGTTGCTGGCAGCCAGGCCTTCAAGAAGGTAGGATGGGGTTTGGGCTTGTGCCTTGGTTTGTTTGTTCATCTTGTAGGATCCCCTCTCTCCCACCAATCTCCATCTGGCTAACAGTATCGAAAAATTGCTTTGGGTAGAAAGAAATATAATAAAAAGCATAGGAGGAATCGCAAGGGGAGAAAATCATGCAAGACCGAATGAGGTATCCAGCCCCTGGTGTGGGAGCCACAGATGGGCTCTGGACGCAAAGAATCGCTTTGAGAGGGAATCAGAATGCAGAACCCTGAAGTCCCTTTTCCCTGCCATTTTCTCTCTCGGGATCTGCTCTGCTGGAAAACCCAATGAAGAGTGATTTGTCTTTGTTCCGACTTCTATTGTCTTCCGTTTGAAGGCATCCACCCCAGGAGACTCAAATTTCCTGTAGATGTTGATGTGCCCATATCTTCAGTGACAAATAAGCCAGTAACTTATTTTTAGCGATCTGGTGTTCACACTGCAAGAAGTAACTCCTTTTTTTTTTAAGGGGAAAATAAATTACAAACATGCTTTAGTCATCTCTCTGAATTGTACGATGTCAAAATTTGTGATTTATTACCCTGTTTTCTCCCAGCCTATTATATTTCCCTGAGCCTTCCCCCAAGGCCTGCTTGGGACTAGATTAGCCCACATGATTATTTCAAAGCACAGCACGTTGAAAGCAGTTCCCAGGAACTCTATGTTTCTCAAAAGGGAGCTGAAAGGTCACAGAGAGCTGGGAAGGGGTCACAGCAACTGAAGCTGCTGCATTTGTTGGTTTCAACAGTGACCTCCAGGTCTCCATAAACAGCCCTGCTACCTTCTGGCTCCCCTTTACTACATTCGCTTTCTCCTTCTGCCCAGGTACAAGCCCTCCATTGTCTTGGCACTAAAAAGACCTGAAGGTTTGAGGCAGGGGTGGGGGTGGGGGCGGGTAGGGGGAGTGTAGCCAGGGCAGAGGGGTTTATGGTGGAGAAAGTAACTTGAGACCTGGCTGATTCTAGAAATCTTTGGCAGAAACCCTTAATTTAATCAAAATAAATTTGTATGAGCCCTTTCAGGTTCCACAGTATTTTTAGAGGGTAGACTAGTGTCCAGCTTATCATAACATGGCAAATAGGTGCCTAGGGTATTAACATCGCCATCATGGATATTCAGCCATTGCCAGCTACGCGCCATGCATTCCAATGGCTGTGGATACTGCAACTGAACGTAGTGTATCATTCCATTTTTTTTCATTTTTTCAATAAATATTTATTGAGCATCTTTTTTAGTAGCAGCTTCTATTAGTCTCAGGGACTTCAATGATGAATACAACTTGGTCCCCAAGTTACCCGCAGTTTTATGGGAGAGACAGATGTAAATAAATATGAATCATGTGTTGAGTCCTGAACAGTGTTACCCAGAATGTTATAAGAGCTGCTGAGTAGGAAGTGACTAATGTGGAGCCGGAGAGATTGTACAAATAGGGTAATATTTGAATCAGGCCCTAGAACCAATAGGATGTAAGAATATACAAAGAGAGAGGTTTATTTTAAGGAATTTGGCAAGTCCAGTATCTGCAGGGTAGGCTGCCAGGCTGAAGACTTAAGGAAAAGCTAAAGTTCCAGTTCAAACTCTGTTTGCTGGCAGAATTCTTTCTTGTTCAGGGAGGTCACTTTAGGGTTTTATTAGTTTTGTTGTTTGTTAAGGCCTTCAACTGATTAGATGAGCCCCCCCCCCCAATATTATGGATGGTAATCTGCATTTACTCAAAGTCTACTGATTTAAATGCTAATCCCAACTGAAAAACACCTTCACAGAAACATCTAGAAGAGTATTTGACCAAATATCTGAGTGCCTTGGCTCAGCCAAGCCAACACATAAAATTAACAACCCCAGGTAGAGATAAGAGTTTGAAGGTCAAGAGAGGGAAAGCTAGACTAAAAATTCTTTCACAGCTCCTCCAGGGCCTGTGATGATAACCTCCAAGTTCCTTAGCAAGGCACTCAAGGCCAGTCACAGAAGCTCCTTGGCAATCTCTCCTAGTCACATGTTTTCTGCTCCTCATGTAGGATTCATGCACCAGCCAGAGGCAATGACTTGCAACTCTCCAAAGGGGCCTTTGCACCAGCCCTACCAGCCTGGATTATTCCCACTATCCTGACTCCATAATCCTCCTCTGTGGGAAGCCTGCTCTAATCCCTGGCCAAATCAGGAGTGATTCTGTACATGTCTACCTCACTTCATATGTGGCAAGGACAGCCTAGGTATGGCCACTTATACTTCTCTCCCACAAGCTTCCTGAAAATTGTATTTCTCCTGGTATGTTGTACATTTGCAATATTGTTTAAGAGTATTTGACTTTTTGGGGCACCTGGGTGGTTCAGTCGGTTGAGCATCTGACTTCGGCTCAGGTCATGAACTCACGGGTCGTGAGTTCGAGCCCTGCATCGGGCTCTGTGCTGACAGCTCAGAGCCTGGAGTCTGCTTTGGATCCTATGTCTCCTTCTGTCTGTGTTGCTCCCTTGCTTTCTCTGTCTCTCTGTCTCTCTGTCTCTCTGTCTCTCTCTCTCAAAAATAAAGATTTAAAAAAAGGGTATTTGACTTTTAGAACAACAAAAACAGGATAAGACAGATAGTAAGCTAATAACTCAGAAAATATAGATGGAACTTATATGTTAAGTGTAGATAATAAGTAAGCAAGTAGTTATGGGATATGGGCAAAAATCATAAGAGATGTTAAGTAAGTCTATAATCTCTAAGACATGCCAGAGACACATAGAATTGATGGAAAATATGATGAAACACACAAGAATGTTACTTATACACCAAAAGAATTACAAAAGCAAGATTATGATCATGCCATTTGTGGCTGGACAGCTCTGTCACCCCTAACCTAGCCACATATCCAGTGGCCCCAGTGTGGTCCCATCCTGGCCCATATATGCTCTATCCATGAACCACAAAGGCAGCCCACAGCTGAAGTTCAGCACAGCATTGTGTGAGTTATATATGGGGCCAGCAAATGCATGTGGATCTGTTCAATACAGTGAGAGTGTGTTCCAATTCCTGCCATATCTCATCCAGGGGCAAACTCAACTCTGGCCTCATGATGATGTCACCAGCAAGGAAAGCTAATGTGTCAGAGAGAGAAGGGATTTGGAAGTGGTCCACAAACCTGATGGCATGGCCCTCCTCTTGTGTTGAACTACTTCATCTCTCTTTCCATTCTCGCTGGGGGTTAATAAACCCTGCCATGAGTCCTCTAACTTAGTCTATGAGATGCTTTGTTCCCTGACCTCTAAGCAACTTGCCTGGTAAGGTGTTTGGGGGGTGACCATTTCATCAAGCTAATTTTCCACGTAGCTTGTGTTCATATACTTAGTATGTCTTGCACAAGTTAAATACCGACTCAATAAATATTCTTGTAATGAGTGGGTGAATGAATGATGAATGAATGAATTACAGGCAGGAAGAGGACATCCTTGCCTGAACCAGAAATGACAGAAAGCAGCAAATACCTGGCTGCTTGGAGTATAGGATTTGAAGGAGGTATGATTTAGGTCTAGAAAAGTAGGCAGGAGTCACTTTAAGTACTCTAAATTCCATATGGAGACATTTCAGCTATCTTTTGTTCAAAGGGAGCCATTAATGTTCTT
Organism: Leopardus geoffroyi; assembly: GCF_018350155.1. NCBI lineage: Eukaryota > Metazoa > Chordata > Mammalia > Carnivora > Felidae > Leopardus > Leopardus geoffroyi. The sequence continues at coordinate 53,757,709 of NC_059336.1, forward strand.
TAAGCAGGTCAGATTTTTAACTCAGATCAGATCTGCCTTTCTGAAAAATCACTGTAGCAGCAGAACAAAAATGGATTAGCAAATAAACCAGAGGTTGAGACCATGTAGGAGTGCAATGAACTCAGAACCTACTTGGGGAAATACAGAGGTAATGAACCAGGTATAAATAATATAAAGGTCAAAGTTAAGATCACAAATTTATACCATCAGAATTCAGATGAGAGAAAAGAAAATGATCATTTACTGAAACCCTACTATGTGCCAGAAATTCATTCACACCACCTAACGTAACTTGCATAAAAACCTTGGTAGGTGGTACAATTACCCATTATTTAGCCAAGAAAATTCTAGCCTGAGAAAAGCTACTCCTACATCTCGCACCAGAGTAGACCCAAATTTCATGGGGTTTGAAGCTTTTAAAAATTTCTAGGCATTCTGTAATACAAAGTCCCAAATACAAAAGTAGATATGAAAGTGAATATTTATTCAAAATGAAAAAAGAAATTACAACTTTAAAAGTAAACATCACAAAGACCATAAAATCCAGCAAAATAACTCATTCTCATGAATTAACTGCCTACCCACTTTTGTAATACTTTCTCCCTGTATTTTTTATCCATATGTTCTCTTGGAATCCATATGGATTCATATCCATATGACCATGACTTTGTGTTTTCTATTGAGAGAGCAGAAATATAATTTATCTATTTTTCTCAGCATAGTTGAACAAATTTGTTTTTACCATGGAGACCTTATTTTTTTAATATTTATTTATTTATTTATTTATTTATTTATTTATTTATTTTTTAGAGAGAAGGAGAGAGTAGGGTAGAGGCAGAGAGAGAAAGAGGGAGAGGATCTCCAGAATGCTCCGCACCATCAGAGCAGAGACCAATGAGGGGCTCAAACTCACAAATTGTGAGATCATGACCTGAGCTAAAATCAAGAGTCAGACACTTAACCTACTGAGACACCCAGGTGCCCCTGCCATGGACAGTTTAGACAAGTTTCTTTCATCATCATATCTCAGTCTTGGTAATGCCATGTAGAGTTTTAGGACTGTTTTCAAATTTACAAAAATTTTTACCAAGTTTCTTTTTAACATGGGCTGTAAACTTTCAGGGTTTTCAAATTTCCTTGCTCAAAGGCTAATCTTAGATTCTCTTTGAATTGGAAATGATTAGCCCTTCTGGCTCCAGTCTTATGTACTTTCCATGCCAGGTACCATGGATGTCATATTTTTGCCATGTGACATCTAGCCCCCACCTCCCTGTGACCAACCTGCTGAGGTAAGTTGACCCAGGGAACATGCCTTGAAGCCAATGCTATGGCTGGAACTCCTGGAAATAGGGGAACAATGCGCAGAACTGACTGCAAAAGCAGGTCAACGTGTCCCTCTAAAACTAGATCAAATATGCCCCTCCTTCAACTTCTGCTTATCTGCATCCCAAAACTGTCTGCTCCCCTGGCAACGGCATTTGGCATGAAAGTATGACAGCAGAAGAAAACAAAGTGGGAAGAGAAAGTGGCCTTGACCAACTGGGATGAAAAGTTTACATTTGCAAATTTTGGAAAATACATGACTTGGTGAACACATTACTAGGGCCATTCCTATACCTTGGAAGTGGCCTGTGCAAGAAAGGGGGGCCCGGCAAAGTCAGAGTCATCCAGAAAAATCGAAGTCAAACCTAGATGGACTGACTTAAAAGCCCATTCTCTTTCTAAGACTCTGACTGAGCCTCAAAGCTATTTGTTTTAAGGTTTACCATTTTAACCATTTTTAGGTATACAATTTGGTGGCATTTAGTATGTTCACACTGTTGTACAACAATCACCACTATCCATCTCCAGAATTTTGTATCTTTCCAAATCGACACTATGTACCAATAAATGACTCCATGTCCCTCCCTCCCCCTAGTGCCTCGTAACCTCTATCCTACTTTCTGTCTCAATGAATTTGACATCTCTAGGTACCTGTGTGAGTGGAATCATATAATATTTGTTCATCTATGTCTAGCTTATTTCACTTAGCATAATGTTTTCAAGATTCATTCATGTTGTAGCATGCATTAACATTTCATTCTTTCTTACGACTAAATAATATTGCATTGTATGAATATACTGCATTTTATTTATCCATCCATTCATTGATGGACATGGGCTGTTGTGAATAATGCTGCTATGAACATTGGTGTACAAATACATGTTTGAGTACCTGCTTTCAATTCTTTTGGGTATATACCCAGAATTGGAATTTCTAGGTCTTATGATAATTCTAAGTTTAATTTTTTGAGAAACCACAGTATTGTTTTCCACAGTGGCTATACCACTTTACATTCCCACCAGCAATGCACAAGGGCTCCAATTTCTCTGCATCCCCATAAACACTTGTTGTTTCAAGGGTTTTTAAAATAACACCCAAAGGGGTGTTAAGTGATATCTCATTATGGCTTAGATTTTCATTTCCTAAATGATTAGCAATATTGAGCATATTTTCATGTGCTTATTGACCTCAAAGCCACTTTTACCAGAATTATTCAGTTAATACATTGAAAGTCTCATGAAAATTTTGATTTTTTTCATTCATTAGTTAGTTCACTCAATAAAACAAGATTAAATAACTTTCTTTTTTAAGTTTATTTTATTGATTTTGAGAGACAGACAGGACATGCATGAGCCGGAGAGGGTCAGAGAGAGATGGAGAGAGAGAATCCTCTGCTGCCAGCATGGAGTCAGACTGGGGGCTCAATCTCATGAACATTCAGATCATGATCTGAGCCAAAATCAAGAGTGGGATGCTTAACCAACAGAGCCATCCAGGAGCCCCAAGATTAAATAACTGTCAATGGGTAAGATGATAGAGAATTTTCCTGGGAGTTGAGGAGTGGATTGCAATCAGCAGAAATTAAAATTTGCAGACTTTCAAGGGTATCTGAGCTGTGGGAAGCACATTTCAGGGATTGAAAGAGTTACTGCTGTCATGGATTTGACATGACTAGGGGGTGTTTAAATGGAGGAGAGGAGATGAAATACTTACCATCTCTAAGTTTTGACAGTCATGGTTGAAAGGATACTACAGAGTGAATATGTCTCCCCCCTCCACCAATATCCATACACAGAAACCTAATCCTGCATATTAAGGTATTTGGAAGTGGAGCCTTTAGGAAGTGATTAAGTCACTAGGGTGGAGCCCTCATGGATGGGATGAGTGCCCTTGTACCAAGAGGCTAGAGTTTGCTCAACCCTTTCTACCATGCAAGGACACAGAGAGAAGAGGAAGTCCAGTGAATGGAAAAGTCCAGACACTAAATCTGCCAGAGCCTTGATTTTGGACTTTACACCCTTCAGAACTGTAAGCAATGAATTTCTGCTGCTTATAAGCCACCTAGCCCATGGCATTTTCATTACAGCCGTCCAAATGGACATGGATCCTCAGGATCTCTCAGTATCCTTCCAGTTTAGTCTAGAATTTCTATGTCCAGTCATGACAGTTTCAGAACCCTGCCATAAATAACTGCCTGGTCTTAGAGCACGCTACCATCTCCCTTACTAATGTGTACTGATGTTTGACAGTGTTTTCTGTCAGGAAACATTAGGCCACCAGCATTCATATTAGGCTTCTTCACAAACATGGATTGGAGCCATGGGCAATGTCACTGTTCACACTGACATCCTTCGGTAGAAAACTCATACTTATGGCCATGTTTTAGCAACAGTCATCTGTAGACCCTCTTTGTTTCCAGCAGCTTCACAGAGTGAATCAGACACCAGATGGGAAACTGTGTGAATTGATTCAATCTGACCTCCTGTCTAACCATCCATTTGGCAGACATGATCAGTGTAATACTGTCACAAAGGAAGAGTGTAATAGGCATCTGTGCGTGATATGACAATGAGTACCACCTTGTAAGGTATTAATTGACCTATAAATCACACTTTATGCCTGAAAGCTGGAAACTATTTCCCAATCAATAACTTCAAATGGCATAATGGAAATGGTGTGATTCAACCTTGATAATGTCTAGAACAAGTTAACTAACACATCTATGGGATGAGGTACCAAGTACATCAGCCAATGACATGGCCACCAACATAAATTTCAGAGAACATTGCTATAATTAAGAGAAGGAGAATGGTTAACTTCTTCAAGGGCAGGGGCACATGTTTAACACTAAAGTTGTAAACTGAATGCTGAAGTTGGGTGTAGGACTACAATGCTTACCAGAATGTTCAAAAGCCTCCATCAAGATTTACTAATACAGTTGTGAAACACTAGTGCCCATTATGTATTGTGGGATGTTGCTTATGACTAGGTTGTTAAAGCTGAGTTATTACAGTGCTTATTTCAAACACTACTTTGTGACGATTTATGCCTCAGTCAATTTATAACACTCAGAACCAATTCTGTTCATGGCCTCAGCTGAAAAAGAATTTTATTTATAATATTTAAAATTGCTTTAGTCAAGTGTTAAAAACAAGGTGTCCATAAAAAGTGAATTTTTAAATAATTTCAGAAGAACCTTCGAAAAGTTTTGCATAATATAACATTTAATGCCTCAATTCTACTGGTGGTTTTAAATGCTTATTTTTAATATTGGATATAGTTACTAATTTGCTAAAACTGGCAGTTGTACGATTGTCAAATCATGTCAGTTCCAAAGAAAATGAACATCGTTATAATTTGAGATTATTATAAACTCAAAAAGTGCTGCTGGTGTTTATGACAGTTTTTGAGATTTATATATGGATTTATAGCAAGAAAGGAATCATTTTTAGCTGAATGCTTCATTTTAAGTGATTTTTTACCATCTTTTAAAACACTCATAATGAATTTCCACCCGCTTTGAGAAATAGCAAATCACTTTGTCATCCAGGTCTTCCATTTTTTAACACAACGGTGTGAGTTAACCACCTCCTAGAACTTTACAGTGAGTGGAAAAAAAAAAAAAAAAACAGTTAATGGTGTTCATATTTCTTCCAGGAGTGTTTTGTTCAGGCCAAATTATGCCCAGAGACTGAGATTTGTCTTCACCAATAACTTATTTAACACACGTTCACTGTGGGAATTATAATTTATTATAGCAATATCTCACAAGCCAATAGTATACAGAATAATGTCTCTTAACAATCCAATAAAGAAATAACATACTCTAAACCAATGATAGATTAATTACATTATTGTTCCAGGCAAAGGGGAGATGAAAGAAATAAAGTCCATGTTTAGTTGAGGTGAACCTTTCTACAAATTTGGTCTTCAATAGAGTTAGTCCTTCCAAATAGAAGCTGGGTATCAGCTGCCAACCTAGGTCCCTCCCTGCTGGGGCATGTAGCTAGTGGGCCATCAGGATTGGCAGGCTAGGTGGGCTTCTCTGAAGGTTATTATCCAGGGATGCTTACATGGCTTGCACCACTGCCCATATGAGGAGTAGCTTCACCAAGGCAGAAACAGATGTTCCGTCTCTTCTTTGGACTACTGCTCAGTTTAACACCAATGCCAACCAAGAGTAGCCTGACCATGGCAAGAATAAGTGTCTCAAGATCTTCAGAGAACTATGTAGATCAGGGAAGAGTAGCCTTGTCCAGACTGAACACTTTAGGGAAGCCCTCACAAATTCCAGGTGTTAATGTCCATTGTGTCCTTCTTGGCTCTTCCATATGTGCATATCGATAAGCATTTGATAGTACAGCTCTGCCGATATCACTCTGACACAGCCTCCCAAATTCACCTTTGATCAAAATAACTTCATGTAGATCAAAACAACTTCACTTGTCATAAATAAGTAGTTTTGAAATCATAACAAGCCAATACATAACCAGTACAAATCCACCGAATTCTCCAAACACAAAACATACAACCAAACAAAAAAGGTTGCATGCTTTCTCTGAATGTCTCAAAAGTGTATGTAAAAGTTCAAAAATTTTGGATGATGATATCATCACCCTGCAAAACATGGGCATAATCCAAATTCAAGTGGAAAATAGATACCAGAAGTCAAAAGTCTTTATCTCCCTAACCAGTAAATCAGAAATCTACCACTTTAGTATACTTCAACTGAAGATAAACTACCCCTGAAATTTCCCTGCTCTTGATTATTCTAAAGATAGTTTAGATCTCAGAGGTTAACATGACAAAACATAGAGGAAAATAGAAATTAGAGGTGGAAGAAGGGTTCAAAACAGGCATGGAGAGAGCAAGGCTTTGAGCTTATAGTTCAATCACCTTCTTAACTCAACAATCTGCTCTGAATTAATATGTTGTTTAGTGGAAGACAAAGTAGAAGCACTCCCTTATGCAGAACTGTCTCAGCCAGATTCCTGCAGTTAAAATGGGAGTGGAGGAAAAATACTTGAATGATGGGAGAACAAGACAAAAGCGTAAGACTGTTTTTGCAGTCCTTTAGAAATGCAGGTAGAAATTTCCTTTTTAATCAGCATACACCACAGAGTCTCAGAAAGGAGAATGCCCAAGCCTTCATCTCTCTAGTACTTCTGAAAATGCATGGAATGTCATTGACAATAACGCTACCAACTGAATCCTTTTGGATAGAACTTCTTGCTCCCAATGTTGTGAGATGGGGTAAACAAAAGATTTCTAGATCAATTTACTTCCTTTTCTGGTCTCTTCTAGTGGGAATAAATGCTTACCTTTAATTTTGCCTGTTCTTGAAGGAATATTTAAAGTCAAAAGGATGGATGTTAACTGGTCTTACTATGGTGACCACTTTGTAATAAGTACATATACAGAATGGTTATGTTGTATACCTGAAACTAATATAATGTTATATGGCAATTATATCTCAATAAAAAGTAAATAAAAAAGCAAAGTGAAGAGAGATTCCCATCTGCTCATCAGAGCTCCAAAATGCTTTCATCCTGAACTCTGGAGTCTGTAATGCTCCAGATTATTCCTTCACCTCCCTCTTCCCCTAGCTCATTATGTATGTGATTACTCTTCCCAATTGGACACAGTTATGAAAAAGGTTTCTTTGCTGGAGGCTCAATATTCTCTGTAAAGAAATGTCCATAATTTATCATTCCACAACAGAGACTTTTCAGAAGAGCCATCCCCTGTGTCTTTATAAGATGTCCCAAATAGCCTGGCAGGTGTCTCCCAACACTAGGCTGAGAGGCACTAGCCGGTGGCTTGTGACTTAGCACCTGAAGCTCTATCCATTCCCATCTTATATCATAAGGTTTTAAAATCTTGGCACATATTAATAGCATTAATTGTCGTTTGTTGTGTCTTATCTTGTGTTACGTCTCATACTGGGGATTCTTTATCCATCGTTTCATTAATTTTCACACAGCTGTCCCCTCCCCTCTCGCAAAAAAAAACTGTTATTATTCTCATTTTTACAAAAGACAGAGATCATGGCTGAGATGTCAGAACTAATATTGAAATTCAGTGTGTCATCCATTGCTCTCCCTGCCACACCCCACGGTGCCCTCCACACATTCTCATAGAAGGAAAGTAACACAAGGGAAAACCTTTGTTTTCCCACTTGCTCCAGTTATGTAACTAAGGTAGGTCACAGCCTCCTTGAATTATTCCATCTGCCAAATGAAGTGGCTGGCTTCACATTGAAAATCTTACCCAGAAAACCAAACCAAACAAAACCAAACAAAACAAAAGATCTCTGATTGGTTTTTATTCTGCCTGGGTCTGCACATCTATGTGAAAGAGAAGAATATTCAAGCCCTCTCTTTATCAATATGTCTCTGAACTTGTGTTTTCTACTGAAATTAGTGTTTGTCACAGTTTTTCCTAACTCTATAATGTTGACTTTACTCCCTGGATTTTATTGCACTGCCCCAGTGCTTGCCAATCTCTTTGAATTCTGCAATAGAATGTGGCTTCCAGCAGGCATTTGAGCCCAGTTACAAGCATTGACTATGGTCTCCAAGCTACATGGGTTTATTCTCTTTGCATCTTCAAGGCATGGTCTGTCAACCACCCCTAGGAGCAGCTACAAGGTTCAGACATGAAGGCCAAGATGTTCTTGGGATTCTCATTTCTCAAATTATTGGCCTAATCTGAATTTGAGAAACTTCCAGAGAGTAAAGGACTAATCTGGAGAAATCATATCTAAAATAGCTTGTGTCAGAAATTCTCAAATCCAAACCATTGTCTAATCATGTGCCAGCAGTCAGTAGCATTGCATCCCACTAGGAACTGACACCAACTCAACAACTAAGGTTGTCATGTGTGCCAGAGACACCAGGGAAAAGTATGGAAAGTGATCAAGATTTCACTGGTAAAGAGTATCTACTTCTATAGGAATTAGAAAAAAGAAAAAGAAACTAGGACAATGCCATACACAACACTGTACTGTTTTGTCATGTACTTGACTCTTACCTGCCTCAAGATCACTTCCATACACTTAAAGTATGATAATTTGTACATCCCTGCCCTACAAAATATAAAAAAGATGTTATGAATTGTTTGCCATGTTAGTTGAAGCATAGATTTTTTTTATAAGCTCCATTGAACCATTTCTCCTCATTTTTATTACTCAATAAAAAAGAAGTTAAACCAACAATGGCATTAAAATAGCATTGAGATTCATAGAATGAAACAAATCCTAAAAAGCTCTCAAAGTTTCGCCGTAGGTTGCATATCTATCAAGGATTCATCCTCCATCTGGTTTGCCAGTATCCCCAGATGTTCTATTTGAAGAACACTACCATTACCATAATCTCATGTATAATTTTTAAAAAGGCAATGATAGCATCACTAACTACTTTTTACATAGGAAATGATACCTTAAAGCTAAAGGATCTAAGGCTACATAAAACCAACTGGGATTTTGGATGCCAAATAATTGTCTTCTAGAGAGAAAATATTTTTCCAATTGTATATGAGTATAGGTTGAATATTCGCTCTTTTCAGTTAAAACAAACAAACAAAAATTCTAAATAAAACCAACATACCAAAACAAAGATTTGCATGAAAGAAGGAAGAGGAAGAAGAAGAAAAGGAGAAGGAAGAGAAAGAAAAGAGTACTTCATTCCCCAAAGAATTTGTAACAGGATTTTTAACATTATTTACCATGAATCAGTGAAATATGATTGCGGCCCGTGCTCTTTGTTTACGTAGCACCTTTTTTGAAGAGCAGGATAAACCCTTGAGAAAGTTACATAATTTGTATTTGTTAAGAGATTTAAACCACAACTGAAATCCAAAAATCCAAAATCCTCAACCTGGTCTTCCAAATCCTCCACAGTTGAGTCTCACTTAATATTACCAACCTCCTTTTCCATCTCAGCCCATCTCCCACTCTTCTCCAGCTACATCTCACTGCTTGCCTTTCTCCAAAGAAGACTGTATTTCCATCTCCACACTTTGTCCCTGCATTTCCTTCAGCCTAAAATCCCATTCTCTGCTCTTTCTTGTCAAAAGAACCCACACTCAACAAATTCCAACCCATTCACAAAATATCCCTTTCCATCCTTAGAAAATACATGCTCTATCCTCCGAAGGTTTATTTCACTTTGCTTACCCCATCACTGATGTCATTTCAGTTGTTTACACCACTGTTTCCTCCCATGAACTGTGAGCTTTCAGAGGCAGGAGGTGTCCAGTAATCATCTTTGTATCCCCAGAGCCTAACACAATGTTGGCTCATTGTCAATGCTCAGCAATTGTTGAAAAATGAATGAAGAGATAGAAGACTGAACAAGTTAGTGAATGAATTTCTATACATGCTGATGCAAAGACTGCATTTTTTAAGGAAGAGCAGTCACAAAATGACACTGAAATCACAAATATTTAGATGAATAATAATTAATGATAATAATAATATCAGTAATACACGAGCTCTGAATCTCAAAAGGCATGCTTACATTGAGGCTTAAGTCAAGATACACATCAGTAGCAACAGAATGCCTTATATTATTATTATGTTATGTTATGTTATGTTATGTTATGTTATGTTATGTTATGTTATATTAGGCAGAATGCCTTATATTGTTTGGAATAGAAATTGAATATATGGTATTTAATCATCATTATTTCACATGGCAAAATATCCCAAAGTAGAGCACGTCAAGAACTGGCTCACTGAAGTCATAAAAAACCCAGTTCTTTCCCTTTTTGATCTGCTATATGTACCATGTCATCTTTTTCTGTAGATTGGCATCCTTCATGGTCTCAAGATAGCTACAAGTCACAACCATCACAGTCATATGTGACCATCACAGTCTGATGTGACATCACTCTCAGTTTTCACCTAAAAGTTCTTAATAGTGGGAACACTGAGTCCCATTAAGGAGGGCAGTTGGTCATAGTACAGCAAACTCAAGACAAATCATAAATTCTCATGCATAATCTCACGAATAACGTTACTGTTTACGGGGAAGGAATCCATCTAATTTTGTTTTCATTTCACAAAATGTTATCTATGAGGTCACAGGTCACACTTACTCAAAAAGTGAACCACACTCAACACCCAGATTGAGTTCTACTCCTATTGTCTGATTAAAGGAACCCAGTCTTGGCTGATTCTATTGTGGCTTGGAATATGCAAAATAAGCCTGGAACAGCTAGAAATGTCACAAAGTAAAGAAGTGCTCAAAAGATAAGGATGAGGCATATCAAAGGGACACAGGAGCCCATCTGAAAGACCTCTTAATGTCAAGAGCTGATATGAAACAAATAAGATAGTATTAGATTATAATGTAATGTTGAAATTAACCATGAATACATGGAAATATGAAGAAATGATTGAATAAATAAATAACTGGGGAGAAAGAGGCAAACCTCCTGTACGAAAGAATTCCAGGTCATTAATCTAGATACTCCCATCCCCAGCCACCACACCAAGAAGGTGTGCTTAGTGACTCGCCTTCAGAGAGCACAGAAGGGGATGGAGGCTTTGCAGTGAAGAAAACTGGCAAACACTACCTTGGCCAGCTGAGTAGGGTCAACATGGTCAGTGATAAGTGGTGTTGAGAGCACGTACCTTTAATATAATTTTCTCCAAAACCCACAACCCCAGTCTAACCATGAGAAAGAAAAACATGAAACAAACATGAACGGAAGGACAGTGTACAAAATACCTAACCAGCTCTCCTCAACACTGCCAAGGTCATGAGAAACAAGGAAAGTCTGAGAAACTATCACATGTCAGACAAGACAAAGAAGACATGATGACTAAATCTAGGGTGATGTCCTGATTTACATTCTAGACAAAAAAAAAAAAAAAGAAATTAAGAAAAACTAGTGAAATCAAATAAAGTGTGGCATTTAGTTCATAGTAATACTGTCATGTTGGTTTTCTAGTTGTGACTAGTCTACCACAGTGACAATAATACATTAATAACAGCAGAAACCAGATGAAGGATATGTGGGAACTCTGTGAAATTTTCTCTATGAAATTTCTCTGTAAACCTGAAACTATTTTAAAATTAAAGTGTTTTTTTTAAGTAAGTCATCTATATTAGTGTAATGCATAACAGAGAAAATTGATAAACTAAATTTTATCAAAATCAAAAAAAAATTTGCTCTGTGAAAGACCCTGTTAAAAAGATGAAAAGACAAACCCCAGACTGGGAGAAAAATTTACAAACCACATATGTGGCAAAGGACTCATATCTATAATATATAAAGAGCTCTCAAAACTCAACAACAAAAACAGTCAAACAGTCCAATTAGAAAATGGGCAAAAGACTTCTCACCAAAGGGGATATATATATATATGTGTCAAGTGAAAAAATGTTCACATCAATAGCCATTAGAGAAATGTAAATTAAAACCACAATGAGCTATTACTGTACAACTGTTAGAACAACTAAAATAAAAGTAACTCCACCAAATACTAGTGAGAATACAGAGAAATCAGTTCTTTCATACATTGCCAGCAGACATGTAAAACAGTAAAGCCACTTTAGAACAGAGAAGAATACTTTATAAAGTATATACATGCACTTACCACCTGACCCAGTGATTGCTCTCTTTGGCATTTAACCCAAAGAAATGAAAATTTAAATTCACCCAAAACTCCATACATGATTGTTCATGCCCACTTTACTAGTAATTGCTAAAAATTGGAAAGAACCCAAATAGCTTTCATTGTGTGAATGGTTGAACAAATTGTGTATATCCACACCTTTGGCAATAAAAAGAGGGAACTATTTATTGATAACAAGCAATCACATGGTTGTATGTGAAGGAAATTAGGCTGAGTGAAGAATGTTAGTCTCAAAAGTATTTTATGTAGTACTCCTGAAATGACAAGGTTACAGAGATGGAAAACAAATTAGTAACTGCCAGAGGCTAAGGAGTGGGAACAGGGAGGGGCTATGGCCATAAAAGCTGGCACAAGGGATCCTTGTGATGGAACAGTTCTGTATATTGTCTGTAGTGGAAGCCACACGAACCTACAGATGTGATAAAATTGTGTAGAACTAAACACATACACACACATGCACACACACATACAAATGAATATACGTGAATGGTGAAATCTGAATAAGGTTGATTGCTACTATCAATGTCAATTTCCTGACAATAACGTTATACTATAGTTATGCAAGATGTCACCATGGGGGACACTGTGCAAACAGGTTCTTCTCTCTGTATTATTTCTTACAACTCCGTGTGAATTGAAATCTCAATATACTTTATTTTTAATGGTTAAAGCAATACAGGAGAAAACACTGGGCTATGATAGATTTTTTTTCAATATTGAAATATCTGAATCATCACAACCTAGTTTTGTCTAATCAATTCAGGCAAAAAAATAGAACTAAAAAATATGGAAGTTAAAATGGAGCAGATACATAATCTAACCAGTTCATTTGTGTTGTATCAGTATATCCCAGAAACCACAGGCTAAACAAATGGAAACTCTCCTATAAAAAGAGTTAAATACTCAGCATTTGCATAATTCTGTTGCAGAAGGCTTAGGGAAGACATTTGCTACTTCACTTTGTGCAGGATGGAGCCAGACCCTTATAGTGTATCTCTCTGAGGTTGATGTTGATTTATTAATCTCTACTCTTTAGACCCAGTTGTTCAATCAGTTATAAATTTACCTATTGATACAATTATTGAATACATTTTTTCCTTTATAAGCATGTTAGTTTTGTTTCTTGCTTTTTCTTTTAATCTCAAGTGTTTTGTTGAAATCAAGATAGTCTCTATCTACAACATTCCCTAATCTGTATTTGTCATGTAGGAAAGCTTCCAAGAAAGGTGGTTAATGGGGCATGGTTTTACATAATCCATTTTAACTCATAAAGATCCCTCTCTTTGAAAAGCTTGAAATAACAGGATAGAGTTTGTTGGGGAAGTACTCAGTTTCGTAATCTATAATCTCAAGATTTACCTTGATTGTATTTTTGGGAAACCGGAACAATGGTAACATTGTTACCATGACAACACTCACAGACCCAAAGGACGGAAAGACACAAAAATGTATCAACAGGGAGATGGGAGACTGGATTCTGCCTTAGTTTAGGGAGTGGGAGTTTTAGGCTTCATAACACAGGCAAGCTTTAAGCAGATTCTATGAATAAATGCTGCATAAATAGATGTTGGATAAATAAATGAAAAAATAAATAATAAAAATAAACTTACATTTACATAAAATATACATGCAAATATGTTTTTGTTTATTCTATGGATAAATTCAAAACCCCTAAATGAGATTTAAGAGGGGTTGGTTAAACAAGGCATGCAGCTATAATATAGCTGTTAGAACAGGGGCATCTGGGTGGCTCAGTTGGTTAAATGTCTCCCTCTTGATTTCTGCTCAGGTCACGATCCCAGGATCATGGTATCAAGCCCTGTGTGAAGCTCCATGCTGAGTGTGATACCTGCTTGAGATTCTCCTTCTTTCTCCTCTGCTCCTTCCTCTGTTCACACTCTCTCTCTAAAATGAAAAACAATAGTAATCAAAGATAAATTAAATAAATGAAAAAAAAGCTTTGTGTATGAATATGGGAAGATACTCAACATGTCATGTTAGGTGGGATAAGCAGAAAATTGTAAGAATATATTCCTATAATTTCATATATACATATAATACATATAATTACACACATATATGCATAAATATATATATAAATTATATGCATTATGTGCAGACATACACACAATTTTTATTTAACACAATGATAGCAGCATATACATAGAAATCTAGCACAATATAAATTAAATTATTCATAAATTGTTAGCAATGGGCACTGAAGAAACCTAATGGGCACTTTTATATTCAATTTATTCCTTTAACATTTGATTTCTTAATATAAGCATGGTACAGACTAAAGAAAGAATCTAATAAGAAGAGCAGACATACCACCCAAAGTGCAAAGGATGCTATAGATTAGGAACAGGTTTTGTAAATGTCACTTTTAGCGACTCCCCTTAACACATCAAACACATAGGCTGGGGGAAGGAGACAGGGGAATGGACATGGTGTTCAACAGCATCTTACATACCAAGTGAACTAGTTTGAGATTGTTTTCCACAGAGAATGGGACTTTAAGAAGGAGTGACATCATCAAGCCTGAATTTTAAAAAATCACACGTTTATGATCTTTATCCTTGATGAAGACACCTCTGTCCATTTTGGAGCTATACTTTGGGATCATGCATGCCACGCTTTTTTTTTTTTTTTTTTTAATGTCACTTCTCTGCCAATTCCTTCTCTATTTCTCACTGGGATGCTTTATAATTGTGCACTAAGAACCTGCCTTCCAGAGCCACCAGCTCCTCCTGAGCCCTGTTTCCTTCAGAGCATAGCTTTGTGCCCTTTAACTCTTCTCTGAACGTTCAGGAAACTAATCCCTACTATTCCGGTCTCTTCAGCTCTTTCTGAGTCTATAAAACACAAGCTGGGGAAGATTTGCAGAGAGATAATTCTTCTAATTCTTATCTACCTATTTCCCTACAACAATTAACCTACCTATAGTTCACCACCACCACCACCACCACCGCCACAGCAAAACATTAATATTTTGGCAGAGAAACAGCAGGGAAAACCGACTTGCCCACAGGACCTTGGATTATGTTAAAGTCATCAGGAGCCCCAGCCCTGCCCCATGAGGACTTGAGGGAATGGGTGGAACTCTCTGAAGCCTCACTGAACCTCGGAGCCAGAATTCTTACACACACGAGGGCTGTATCCTCTCATGATCTCAGGCCTTGCCAGGTCGTAAAAAGAAGCCACAAAGAGAAGCTATCAGCTGAGCCAGCAAGGAGGCCGGACATCTGCTGCATGGCTGCTTGTGACCCTCAGGAGCTGGGAAAGTCACAGGCAGCGTGGATAGTCTTGGCACATGCTGGCACTGTTGATGTCACAGGGAGAGGTCAGGGAATCTGCCGCTGTCTGGAGGATTATGATGTTGAGTCACAAATGGAGGTGCAGTAGAGCACGTCAATGAATAATACAGTGTCCCTCAAACTACCTGGCCGTCCTCTAGTTAGGAAAACCTTGCAGACAAAAATATTTCACTAGCCCACAGATTTGTGCTGTCAGCCTTTCCGAGCCAGCCATGGGTCACAGATAATGAAATGTTATTTGCCCTATTTACGTAGAACATAATTGCTTTCCCTTAACCAACGGCAGCACCATTATTTAAAACCTAATGACAGCCGATTCTCATGGTTCCATCAGCATAGTTTGGAGCATGGGACCACAAGATTTTAGATATGGAAGGAACCTTCAAATCCATCCCTGCCCTTCCATGCACATCTGCTGTCCTCAAGTCTCCTGGTCAGTCCCTGTGACCTTGCCATTCAGGCTCATCATTTGAAACAATTGACAATATTCTCCTTCTTCAAGGCACAGCTGAAGGGTTACTTTCCTGGAAAGACCTCCTGAGCAACTTCAAGGCTCTAAGTGTCCATATATATATCATAACACATGAAACACCATAATAATTATTTGTTTGACTTTCTCCTCTCCCTACTGCCCTAAAAATATTCCAACAAAGGTATGACTCATTTGAGGACAAAGACTTTATCTTATATTTTAATCATGTTTGCAAGTAGATAGATAAAGGGATAAAGGAAAGAGAATAATTCGTTATAATGAAACCAGAGTAGATATCCGTAACACTATCTGTATATGCACACATGAACAGGTTCTTTATATACTAATCTTCACCATGCTTTTCTGTGGTTAAGATGCTATTACCTGATTACGGTTATTATTTTAGCCATTCACAATACATTTTAAATAGAGGCCTATGAGAGAACAGGAAGGTTTTTCAAATCTTCACGAATCATTGCAAAATAAAAGAGGAAAGGTAATTGTGTAGTGTTTAGTTAAAAGGCGTTGCTGTTTCAAGACTGAACCTGTGGTACCTGGTTTAATATGACTCCTGAGAGGCACCTGGGTAGATCAGTCAGTTAAGCATCTGACTCCTGGTTTTGGCTCAGGTCATGATCTCACAGTTCATGAGTTCAAGCCCCGTGTTGGGCTCTGTGTTGACAGCACGAAGCCTGCTTGGGATTTCTTTCTCCCTCTCTCTCTCTGCTCTTTCCCAGCTTGCTCTCTCTCTCTCCTTCTCTCCCTCTCTTTCTCTCTCTCTCTCTCTCTGTCTCTCTCAAATAATAAATAAATAAACATAAAAAAATTTTTAATGACTCCTGAGAAGGAGTCCCTGGTGCGGCCTCTCCCTTCTCTCCACTAAAATGCTGAGGAATACACAGAAAACTTGTACTTCTCTCCAAGATCTAGGACTGACGGTTCTTGTGGAAACACCAGAAGTAAAGGAGTAATAGAGCCCATAGAACCAGGGAAGGAAGAACAGCCTCTCAAGTGTTACAACTGAACAGAAAATCTCTAAAACACCATTTCATGTCTCACAAAGCACACTCTCCTGGCTCTGCTTTTCTCTCCCTTCCCCTCTCTTCCAAAAGACTACCTCTGCAAGGGCTGTGATGACCCCTGAGACTTCCATGACTCATGATCTCCCAGACCCAGAACTCTGCAATCTGGGTCTAGGCGCTGCCTCTGCACGTCCAACAGGCAGGCTCTGAGCAACCAGGTGTAGATCAGGGCCACAGTAGGATAGAGAGGACAAGCTTGCACAGCTCACCACAGCCGCATGGGCCATTCTCCACAGGGCAGGAACAGGTGTGGACAGGCTCCCTGAAGGTGCTCTACTTCAACCGTCCAGAAAAGAACTGTGCAGGAGAAAAAGATGGATGGGACATTCAGATTCTGAGATGTATACGTATTAGTTTGCTACTGCTGCCATAACAAAGGACCGAGGACTGATGGCTTCCACAGCAGAGGTTTACTGCCTCAGTGTCCTGGAGCTGGAAGCCCAAGATCAAGTGATCAGCAAGGGTGGTTCCTCCCAAGGGCCAGGAGGCAAGGATCTCCTTGGCTTGTGAATGGCCATCTTCTGCTTAAGTCTTTCCATATTGTCTTCCCTCTGTGCATGTCTCTGTGGCCAAATTTCTTCTTTTTATAAGGACCGTTGTCTTATTAGATTAGGGCCCACCCTGATGGACTTATTTTTTTTTTAATTGACATCTAGTTGACATTGTATTTGTTTCAGGTGTACAACATAATGATTTGATATCCATGCACATTGCAAAATGATCACTTAGTCTAGTTAACAGCCATCACCATACTTACAACATTTGTTTAAGTGTGATAAGAATTTTTAAGATCTATTATTTTAGAAACTTTCAATTATACAATACAGGAGTATTAACCATAGTTACCATGCTGTACATTACATCCCCGTGACTCATTTATTTTATAACAGGAAGTCTGTACCCTTCGACACCCTTCACCTGTTTTGCCCACCCTCCCATCCCCCACCTCTGGAAACTATCTCCGTATCTATGAGTTTGGTTTGTTTGTTTGCTTCTTTTTAGATTCCCATATAAGTGAAATCATATGGCATTTGTCTTTCTCTGTCTGACTTATTTCACTTAGCTTAATGCCCTTGAGATCCATCCATGTTGTCATACATGGCAAGATTTCTTATTATTTGTTTCTTTGTTTGTTTGTTTGCTTGTTTTTTGAGTAAGCTTCAAGCCCAGTGTGGAAGCCAATGTGGGGCTTGAACTCATGACCCTGAGATCAAGACCTGAGCTGAGATTAAGAGGTGGACATTTAACTAACCAGGCCACGCAGGTGCCCCAAGATTTCCTTTAAAATGGCTGAATAATATTCCATTTTAGATAGATAGATATCACATTATTTATGTATAGACATATAGATGTCACATTTTATTTTTCCATTTATCCCTCAATGAACACATAGGCTGCTTCCATGTCTTGGCTATTGTAAATAATGCTGCAATGACCATGGGGTACAGATATTTTTTGAGTTAATGTTTTCAGTTTTTTTCTTTTAGATAAATACCCAGAAATGCAAGTGTTGGATCATATTATAGTTGTATTTTTAATTTTTTGAAAAACCTTCATTCTGTTTTTTTACAGTGTCTGCACCAATTTACATTCCCACCCCACAGTGCACAAGGGTTTGCTTTTCTCCACATCCTCACCAGCACTTGTTATCTATCTTTTGGATAGCATTTTTACAAGTTTATAGTATCTTGCTGTGGTTTTGATTTACATTTCCCTAATGATTAGTGTTGTTTAACACCTTTTCAGGTACCTGTTGGCCATCTGAATGTCTTCTTTGGAAAAATGTTTATTTGGAGCTTCTATTTATTTTTTAATTTGGACTGTTTATTTGCTATTGAGTTGCATGAATTCTTTATATATTTTGGATATTAACTCTTTATCAGATATATGATTTGCAAATATTTTCTCCTATTCAGTGGGTTGCCTTTTCATTTGGTTGATGAGTTAATGGATTCACTGTAATTTGGTTACCCCAGTAAAGACCCTATCTCCACATAAAGTCTTATTTGGAGGTATGGGGGATTAAGACTTCAATACATGAAAATGGGGGAAGGAAGGGGGACACGATTCACTCCAAAACAGTACAGTTCCAAACACATAGACACTTCACACCCTGGGAAGTGTAGTATTTGATGTCCTATCAGATCAGCAAACTCTCTAGGAACATCTAGAGCTGCTCAGTGTGAATGTGCATCAGAAACTCAGAACTAGCTGAGGGGTTACATGAGCACCAATCTGCCCTACAGGTGTGGCTCTGGGAAGACCATTTATAAGAAGACTCAAACAGCTAAGCTAGCACTAGTTACTGAAAGAATATGAAACAAGACGACAACAACAAAATCACATTTATTTCTATCACATTGGCAGAAAGTTAAAACCATAATCCATCCTGAAAAGAATGTGTAGTTAGATGAAAGTACACATGCATTGCTGAGGGGAATAGAAACTGGAACACATTTCTAGATAATTTGGTGATTTAATTAAGGACCTTTAAAAAAGTTATGTGATTTGACCCATTATCCCTGATTTTATAAGTGTTTCTTCAGAAATTAACAAGACCTATATTGAAATTTTTCTACAAAAGACTATTCTTCCCAACATTGATAATAATAACAACAACAAAACAAAACAAAACAAAACAAAAACGTGGAACAGCCCCAATGTCCAATAAAAAGGATATATTCATATGATGGGTGGAATGCTACACCAGAACTAAAAGTAAGAGTCTTCAAATAATTTGTTTTGATAAAAAAAAAAAGTATGACATGATATTAAGGAAATGCATATATTACACATATAATGCATAATATAATGAATTTTTTAAAAATATTCTCATAAAAGAAATCATGGAGACCTTAACAATTATTATCTTCTGGTGATAGGATTGTGGAATGTTTTTATTTTTTACTTTTTAATTTTAATTTCCATATTTCATATTTCATATTGCTTACAAGGTGTATATTTATAGGTTACTCCCATAAAACAAAAAGATAGAATTTTTTTAACCTCGCGCATCTATTGCATCTTTCTATTTCACGTCTCCTCTTCCTTTATGTTCCACCAGGGCTATAGATTGAACAGTGACTAAGTGCTCACAAAGTCCATTACCCTCTTTTATTCATTAGCTTTAGATCTATTTCTCATTATTATTATATCCATTATAACTCTCTCCATATCCCGATGCTCATGAAACTTACATAAGAATTTCAATTTGTTTAACCTGCTATCACTAAGTAAGAATGCACTTACCTCTTTACTTCAGCTGCATCATGGCACTGGAATGAAAACACTTTAGTGAATTGACTAACAATGGAATTATATTAAGATTTATGAGGGCTAGAAATGGAAATAACCTGACTGAATTACTGTCATTTATAGACTATATTTTTCTATACATGTACTGCCATTCCTACCTTGGAGTTTTTCCACGGTAGAAATGTGTTGTCTTTCAAATATAAATATGAATAAATATAGATATAAATAATATAGATAAAAGTTTAAATATAAATAAAAATGTATTTACCAGTATGGCATGATCAATTAGCCATGAACTCTTTTAATTCTTTCTTCTTACTTGTGACAGGATGATTATTGTAAAGACAGAATTTGATTATGTTAATTTCCCAATTTGAAATTCTTGAAGTGGACCTGCCATGTATAACCTTGATCCTTCCTTCAGAACTGAGTACTCCCCAGTTGCCGGTGGTGTTGGGAGGTTAATGGCCCCCAACCAAGTGACCCTCTAGGAGCTGACCTCCACCAAAGACAGCAGCTCTAGCCAAGGTCACCCCAACCCTTGGATGTTCACTTCTTCCCTCTGCTTATTCCTACTTCTTTCATTTCCCTATAGATGTTGATCTTGGAACACTTTCTAATAAATACCTCCATGCAAAAGAATCTCTGTCTCAGGGTCTGCTTCCTGAAGACTTAATCTAAGACTTGGTGCCAGGAGTGGTCAGAGGAAGCTAATTCTAACATGGGGTTTGGGAAGTAGATTACCTCCAGTCAGCTGTCAATGAGAAACCTACCACTGGTGGGTAGGTGGAGCATAAATAGCCCCAGGCATCCAGTAGCTGTGACATTAACTTTCACCAACAGTGAATTAGGATGGGATACCACAGAAAGGATTGCACTGGAGTGGGAAATACCTCAGTGCTTGAGAATTTCAGGGAAGTGGAAATGAAGGACTATGGAATCAGGTAACCATGTTTCAGTGCAGTTAACACATTAAAAATAAATAAATAAAAGGCTGACAGTGACTAATCTGGATAAGTCCAAGAGTCAGAGAGCTGCTTTGGCATCATATAGAGTGACTTTCATCTTCTGTAGCTGAAGGGCAGGAAAAGCTTAGGATCAAATCCAGGACATACTTAAAAGAGTAGCAGAGCTTCAGAGGAAGTTACATCTTTAACCCCCAAAATTTTTCTGTGCCAAGGTCAGTGCTCTTGGAAAGGAGTGGGGCCCCGGGTCACAGAATCAAAATATCTGGGCTCATGGACTTGAAAATTTTAGATGTAGATCCCTTTGAAATCTCTGGGCCTGCTAGCATATAACTCTTTCCTGTTATATGCTAAGGTTCTCTTCTCTTGCTTGAAGATGATGAGTAGGTCTGTGGCTTACAAGACAATATACACCTCCTTTAGGACCTACTCATAATTCCTCTCCTAGACACAAATCAGTAACTCAGGTTAAGTCATTTCATAAGCTTGCAAGGAAGGGGCTAGGCCTACTAGAGACAAAATTACTATGTTCCAAAGAAGACACAAGACCCACCAAACATGAGCTAGCAAGAGTTTATGTATAGAACTGTATTCTGAAGGTCTGAATCAAGGGAGGCAGAGAAGTTTGTACAAAAGTTTATGCATATGGAATACTGTCCCACGATATAGGATTTAATATCCTGGCAAAGACCCCAGAAGACAGTGCTAATGCCATGCTTTTATGTTTCTTAGAACGTTGGAGAAAGCGTTGGTTCATGTATGTGAAGTCAGTATACCAGAAGGACCATGACAGAAAATGGAACAAAGGAGCCAAGGCTCAGAGAAATAGACCTATTACAGGGAATGTCCTATGCACATCCAGAAGACCAGCTAGCAGGCAATGTTCTGTCAGAAGCATGGTAAATACCACTAAAGCAATAAAAACTACACTAGTTCGAGGGACAGTTGCATCACTGAGAATCTCAGAAATGACTGTACTTTATAGACCAGGGCTGATAGTAGGAGGTGATGTTACAGCCCTAGGTTCTATGGTAATGATAATGGTGACAAAATCCCAAAATAATAGACCCTGAGTGCTGTACTTAAACAACAGAAGCAAGACAGTGCAATTTTCATAATAAATGCAAGGTCACTGTAACAGCCAAAAAACAACAGAGATAACATATCATGTCATGCTTTCAAACAAGATAGACAGATAGACAACAAGGGTAATATTCAGTCTAAAATGAAGATAAAACAAGGATAGATAGTGAGAAGAAAGAATAGCTGCCCCAATAAAATGTCACAATCACATTCCCAGTTTCTGAACTTAAATGTTCAGACCCAGATCCTACAGGCTGAAGAAGAGGCCAGGTCTCTAGGGGAAAGAACCATGAAATACTATGCAAGCATGTCCACTAATATCGCCAGTCCTTTTCTTTTATTATTATTATTATTATTTTTTTAAGTTTATTATTTTTTGAGAGAGAGAGTGAGTGTGTGCAACAGCAGGAGGGGCAGAGAGGGGGTGGAACAGAGGATCCGACAGTCCTTTTCTAAAAGAACATATAATCCCTCACTTGAGTAATCATACACCAGGGAAAGGAAAGCACCCAAATACTTCAGTGACTGTGATACACAGTGTCTGAGTTGATAAGACCATGAGAGACCCAAGGTGTCATGGCATCCCTGTTGGCATAGGAGTGTACAAAACCTAAGAAATGGAGTCTTGGCTCAGATCTAGCTTATGATAGATCCAATGAGTCCTTGACACACCTCATGGTCATTTCCCCTGCCACCCAAATCATAATTGGAAAGGACATATGTGATATTTGGCTGGATTCACACATTGACTCCTTGACATGTGATGTAAGAGCTATCATTTTGGAGAAAGACAAATATAAGTCTTTGAATCACCCTCTCCCGCCCCCCGCCCTGCCAATATAGTAAATCAAAAACAGCTTTGCATCCTGGGCAGTATCAGAGGTTGGTATTACCCCAAAACCCATATAGGATATAGTGGTGCTGGTCCCTGACATAACCACATTAAATCACCAGTTTAGCCTCTAAAAATCCAGACAGACACTGGAGGATGACAGATGTCTACCACAGTCTCAGTGGAGGAGCAATCTCAATTGCAGTGTGTGCCTCATATGGCATCTTTGCTAGTGCAGATTAATACTGTCCTCCACTTCAAAGTACTGGGGACCCGCTGCACTTCTGACCAGCTGTATATAAATTCAGGAGCTCCTACAACCCCTTCAATTTCAATAATTCACTAGAGCAACTCACAAACTCACCTTAAATACTATACTGATTTTTAAAACTGTATTGTAAAGGATATAGACCAGGAACAGCCAAATGAAGAGATATATAGGGTAAGGTCAAGTGCAGTTAGGGTACCCAGATCTCCCCTGTACTCTTCACAGGTGTGTCATGCTCCCAGAAAATTAATGTGTTCATCATCTAGGAAGCTCCATTGAGACTCAGTGTCCAGAGATTTTTATAGGGCATATTTGATTAAATGATTGTTCACATGATTGAACTCAATTTCCAATCCCTCCACCCTCCCCCAATTACTGTGGTTGCTATTCCAGTGACAACTGCATCCTGAAGTTATCTAGGGGACCACCTTGAATTAACTCACTAGCAGAACAAAGACAGTCCTATCACTGAGGAAATCCCAAGGGTTTGAAGTTCTGTGGCAGGACCTGGGAACAAAGACCAGATATGTGATTCCCTGTACCTGAGGGCAGCCTACATCCAGTAATCGGTAAGTATAGGAGATGGGAGTTTGGTATAAAGGAAGGACTTTTTTTCTTTGAGAAAGGACAACTCTGTAGGGCCATCCTAGCTCCAGAGCTCCCCTGGATCAGCTGTAACTTTTGTTACAGTTCATGCTCTGCCTTCAATTCCCTACAAGTGTTGATCCACAGAAGTCATCTCCTAGCATGTACCCTTTCTACTCTACTTGATGGACAATCTAAAACATTTTTCTATATCTGGCAAGATAAAATTTGAACACTTTATGCAGATAAGGTCATTAATATGCTTGCTACTATGTTCTTTAATATCAATTTGTATAATTGTTGAACCTTATACTTCTGCCATTTTGAATTCCATTCTAAATTCCCTAAATTCCTTCATTTTGCTGAATGAGCAGGATTAGCTGGTGATACTTTTATCCTTCTGTAAAACAGGCTGCCTTGCAATAGACAGGCTACTTTCTTTCAAGCAGGCCCACAAAACCATGCTTCACCAACTATGTTAGTGATCATCTGGAGACAGCTCTTCCCAGAATTGTTTATGCTAGCACTTACTGTCATAATATAATTTAATTAAAAAGATAGCAATCAGTATACCATAAAGATGAAAACAAGTTATTTCTATGAACACTAAACTGAATGTTTTGGAAAGACTTGATAAAGGAAGAGTTCATAAAAATAATTGCTCTTTAATTTGGATAAAACCACAGTAAAAGATTGAGAGAGGATGTAAATCTCTGGAAATTTTCTCAAGAAAGTTGTTTCCAAGTGACTTCAATTTTTCATTTCACTTGAAAGAAAGAGAAATGGGAATCCAGGGGATGCATTGCCCATGCAAAGAAGAAAATGTGTAATTATATAATCAAGAAAAGGCATTGGCCCTTTATTTAAAAATTAGACAAACATGCATACACTAAAATGTAACCTAAAATATTTAAAGCACATGTACTTTTTAATAATAACTTGCATTAACCAGTAGCCTGAGCCTGACAACCACCAACCCTAATCACATCACAGGAGAATCTCTTCACTGGACTAGTGCTCTGAGCCTATCGAGGGCCTTGCTTTCCACATGCTGCCTTTCCACACGCTGCTTCCTTCCCTGACAATCCTGAAAGCCATCTCTCCTCGCCTTTCGAAGATCAGCTCAGGAAACACTTCCTCCAGGAAACTTTCCCATACTCCTAATATTTCACAGGCTCCTCATTGCCCTCTGGAGAGAGGTAAAACTCCTAAGTACATAGAGTATCATACTCACCCATTTATTTATCTTCTCCCTAAAACTGTAAGCAGTGCCTGGCTATGTGCTTACCACAGTCTGGCACTTTGGAGGAATTCCATAAGTCTTTGTTGGATTAATAAATTTATGAATAATTAGCCAATGTTACATTTTCTTTCCATGACAAATTTGCTTCAGATGCCCTTGTCCTCTTTTTCTGGCTGCCACCCTCCTTGCTCCTTGCATAGGAAATGGGCTTGTCAATGTCAGGGACATGTTCTGATAGCATGATCTAAAACAGAGGCATCCACAAACTTCAGAGACCAAACCAGAAAACTCAAGTTCCTGAACATTTTCCAAACATTAGTCCAAAAACATAGTTAACACAAGGTTTATAATAACATCCTTATAGCATTTTTAACTCAATGAAGAGGAACTGGAACTTACCTTAATGGAATCTGTCTTTAGAGAAAAATACATATATGGGTTCTACTAGCTCAAAGGAAAAATATGTAGGCTTATGGTGATTTTTTCCATGGCTCATTTTTTTTTAAATAAAGCCTATATTACCTCCCACTTAAATGCACACAAGTACTGGATTTTTTTTTTCCCTGCAGATATCTTAACTTAAAAAGATATACAATAGCTATAATGATCTTCATATTCAATTTCCACATAGTCTAATTAACATAATGGCCTTTTATTAATTAAGAAATAAAATTATACTTCTTCAAAGAGATAGCTTATCATTGCTTTTAGGAAGTTACAATTTATTTGTAAACTACTGTGAAGCAAGTAGCAGATTTCATTAATTAATCTACCTTCCATGAAGCATCAAACAAGTTTTGGCACATTTTGCATGTAACTGGTTACCCGAAGATAAATTACCATAATAACTGAGAATACCGTTAGTATTCTTGACAATACTGCAAAGAAAGTCATGATGATAACATTGTGCTAACTGTGATCCATCTGGAAGTCAACAAGCAGCTTCTACCATTTGTGACTCAGTGTCTGCAGATGACCGAATCCTGCAGGCTTCCCATCTTCCGCTCCCCCAGCAAAGTCTCCATCCAGGAGGGATGGGACCTGTACTTACCTGCTTATCAGACAGTTTCAGGTTGCAGCTACATCAGACCCTTAAATACAGGGAACAAACCAAGACAAAACAAAGAATTCTTCAGTCTCACAGCATACAAAGAACTTTCAGAGTTCAAGAGAAATCCTCAGAGGTGATGTGTGTTTTCATCCTCCAGTTACCAAGGTGAAGATTTAGTAAAGAGTTATAGCAGAGGCAGCAGGGCTTTGCCCTATTCCCTCCATCCCAGTAGCAATCATGCCCACAGGCTCTGGAATCTGTCCCTCAAAACTCCCTCCTTCCCCTTGTTGACAGAGGCTGTTCTTAGTCTACTAGAGCCACTTTGCCTGAGTCAGAATCTGGAAGTGCCTGGAAATTAGGGTCATAGACAGCTCTTCATCCACAACAGAGTGGTGCAGTGGAATAAGTACCCAGCACTTCATCCCCAGCATTGGAGCCAAAGTTACTTTCTGTGGGATCTTGTTGGCAACACATTTGTACTGGTCTCCTCCCCTTCCCCTTTCAGCTAGGATAACCACCTACCCTGGTTTGCCTAGGACTGTACTGGTCTTAGCACTGAAGTTCCACATTCTGAAAACTTCTTGGTCATGGGCAAACTGAGCCAGCTGGTCACCTTTCACTTCCCCACACCTCTCATGGGAATTTTCCCAAGAACACTTCCAAGTAAGTCACATTCACATGAACCCTTGTCTCATGATCTGCCCATATGACACCCAACCCCTGACAATAGCCAGTTTATAGAAACATTGGCCACCTAACAAGGAAATCTCTTTAAGCTTCAGCTCACCCACAGTGCAACAACAGGGCATTGCAACAACCAGAGTCAGCCCACAACACACTTTCAAGGAGGTGAAGAAGGAAGACTCACTTTCCACCAGCCTTACTGCCACCTCCTAGCGCCAAACCTCTATCACCATCTCATTGGGATGCTTTAGTGGTCTTTTCACACCCCACATCTCCTTCCTTCTGCCCTTGCACCCTATATTTTACAGTAGAGTAATTTAGTTAAAATATACATAAGACTAGGCACCCTTCCACACAAAACCCCAGTGACTGACCCACTCACTTAGGGCCAAAGCCAAAGTCTTCCCTCTCACCCAAAGTGTCTACAACAGTCTGTCTTGACCTCTTCTCCCCCTTTTGGCCCCACAGTAGCCACCCTGGCCTCCTTGTTTTCAGTTATGCCTGCCCACCCCACCCTAAGGCCTCTGAGCTGGCTCTCACCCCAGGGTAGAAGGTGATTCCCTTCCTTCAAGCAGGTCTTGACTCAAATCAGCCACCTTGGTGAGCCCCCTCTGGTGTCCCATCAGAAATGTAAACCCTCACCACAAATATGCCATATCTTTCTCCTGTCTTCATTCTGCTCCTCAGCATGGATTTCTCTGCCCTCTTTCCTTCCTGTCTGCTCCCTCATGTGCAAACCCCATAGACAGGCCTGATCTATGTCTGGCCTGCTGCCTACATGCCCAGTCCCAGATGGAGCCTGGCTCACAGTTGATGCTCAGTCATTATTTGACAATTGTCCTTGTTGTGTCCCGGGGTCTGGGGCAGCCTTGGGAGACTAGAACTTGGTGTAGCGGGGCTAAGCTTGAGTTCCATTTTGTGCATGGCCAGTGATCAGTCAATGATCTGTATGGCACCTGAACTCTTAGACCCTTAGCTCTCTGGCCAGAACCCTGGTGGAAAAAGAGCCACCTCACTGGCTCAGTCCCACTGTTTGATGGAATTGTGTAACCTATGAAGCCCTGTCTTATGATTGTGTTATGTTGTTTTCCTTCCAGACACAGATGCTCCCAAGTGCCAGCTTCCTTCTAGACACTTCCCTCTCATCAAAGCTGAACAGTGCTGTGCCTATCCTGCCCATTGCCTCAGGAATTGTAGGTGGACAACAAAATTCAAGTCAAATCAGAGTATCTGAAAGATAAAAATAGAGCTCAATGTGGGATGTGAGCATCTGAGCAAGGCATTGCTCTTGCCATCCCAAAGGCATGTGTCTTTGATGGTACAATTTCAGGTATAGGACAGCTGAGCCTAGCACAATGGTTCTCAGAGCAAGGTCCCCAGATCAACAGTGTCAAAATCACTCAGAAACTTCCTGGAAATGCAAATTATCAAGTCCCCCCAAAGCCTTCAGATCTACTGAATCAGAGATTGGTGGTGGGCCCAGCATTGTATGCCTTGACAAGCTCTCCACGGATTCTGATGCACACTTGACATGAGAACCACTGGCCTAGCAGATAGATTTTACTAGGGACTCTTTGTCTAGAAAATTCCTGCCATGAATTGTTTCATTGTTAGACCAGGGCTTCTCAGCTTTGGCACTGTGGACATTTTGGCGTTGGACGATTTGCTGTGCATTCTGTCCTGTGCATTGTGGCATGTTTAGCAGCATACCTGACCTGCACCCACTAGATGCCAGTAGTATCCCTCCCCTATCAGCCCCTCCACCAGGAGTGACCAACAAAATTATCTCCAGACTGCCCAAATCTCCCCTGGTTGAAACACACTCCTTTGGACAACATGGAAGACCAGAAGAGCTATATGTGATGAAGCTGAGCCTTCCAATGTCAAAAACTAGATGGCAGTTTCCCATCTTCAGCTTGATGCTACAGTATCTGCTGCATTTGGGCTCCCTGGGAATAGACTTTGAGGTTGGCATACAGGAGGTTTATGGGGGAGTATGCCCAGGAACAACTCCGGGGAGGAGTGTGGGAGAAGCTGAGCTGTGAGGCACTTGAAACAGAGGCCCCACCAGAAACTATGGAGTCCCACGACCTTGTGGCATTGTCCCAATTGGGGTAAAGGAACAGGTCTCTCCCATCGAACAGCCATTGTAGGCTACCCCTTCAAGCATAACTGCAGATGAGGCAGCTTCCTGCAGGGAGGCAGCAATCCCCAGAGGACAGAGTCATGAGCTGCCAGCAGCCAGCCCTCCAGGCGGCCGGGAACCAGCACAGGTCCTGGGTGCCCAACCACTGCTTCTGCTACTACATCTGATTGTCACAGGACTGGGACTTCGGTATCAGCAGAAAATCTGTGATTCTGGTACAGGATGCTAAGTGCCATGACAGAGGGTTAATCCTGAAAGATAGTTATCTATACACCCGAATGAGGAACATTGAGTCAAAATACCTGTTATCCTTTCTAAAACCTATTGTGCACAGACCCAGTGCTCCCTGCTGTATGTTCTCTATTCCACCAGAGCGCCCTTTGTTCGCATAAATACGTCATCTGTGTAAGTTGCCCTCCCTGGATCTCCAAACAGGAGCCAGTGTGAATCAGGCGCGACTGATTTCCTGGCTCTGTTACGACTCTCCTCATGAGGAGCTAATTACAGATGATGAGAAGTTTCAGGGTGTGTGGTCTTGCCTTCTTTGATTTCTGTTACAAATGACAAAACAGCAGTAATTAGTACTTGTCTCTGGCCAGCTCTGCTGTCCCAGCCACGGGGAATGAGGCCTTCAGCCTGCAACCTCAGCACTGCCTGCCTCGGGCCAATCAGAACAGACTCCTCAGTGTTCTAGACATCCCATCCTCTTCTGGAAGAAGCCTCCCCATCAAGCCATCACTTGGCATTTATTGAGCTGCTATGAGGACTCACCTAAAAGTCTGTTCAGCATGTGACCCCCATGCCCTGCCAAGTGATGTGAGCCCAGTCTACCACCAAGCAGACCTGTCTACAACACTAGTGAGCCCAGTGTATGCTGAATGTCCCTGTGAAAACTTAGATTCTTTAATACCACTTATTTCCGGGACTTATAATCCTGACAAGGATGTCACCAGTAGAAATACTAGAAAGAAAATTTTGTATTGCTTTCAAATGTGAAATCTGACTCTCACTAATCACCTAGGTTACAAAATATAAATTAAAGCTGCCATAACATGCCAAGGAGGAAATGCCCCAGAATGGGTCTTTTTCCCTTCAGGAATTTGCCCCCAACATGAACTTTTTATTGAGATGCTGAGCTCATGTGGCTGTTTCTACCCTAGACTTGTAAGCACCTTGATCCTGTCTCTGTTCTGACGGTGGAAGCTCACAATCTGGGGGCCAGGGCTTTCAGGGGATCCCAGACTGAGATGGAAAAAGAAAAGAAACCTCAGCCCACCGTTTGTCTAAGATTTTGTCAGAGAGCCTCAATTACAACAACAAAAAAGCAAAACACTCTGTACTTTTGTTAGACTATATGTCTGCCAGTGCTCCTATTTATGGTCCAGAAAATAGGAAAATATTTCTACTGAAGGCAAAAAAAAATTGTAGCGGCAACCCTGTACTTAAAATCTTCTCCTTGTGATCACATTTGTAGAAGCCGTGGTCGTTCACCTATTTGGATTACATGCTGCACTGTTGAGTCTGATTCATTCCTCCACCCACCCCTCCCCTCCAGGGGCTTCATCAATTTCAGATGGTCTTCCCCCACTTGGAGCCCAGAAAAAGGATGCCAAGATCCCAGAAGAGAAGTAGCATTTTTAGCTCTGCTTGCCCATCCCTGCCAAATGAGCACCTAACTTTCTCAGAAGTATGCGGGAAGATAGTATCTTCATCCACTTTGCCATATGGCTGCATGGAGATAACACCGAGACACATTCTGGGGGTGGGGGGGGGGAATGAAAGCACTCCAGTGTGACTGTGTGACATACAGCTTCCGTCACTCAGCCTGCATCTATTTGTGCCACAGCAATATCTGGACGCGCAATGGCCTGTAAATACATTTAGGTGCATGATCATTGAGTTTCACAAGCTGTTTCATGTGTCAATTTCATGTGTCAATTTCCATAGCACATTGAATGTGTCATTATAAAACCCTCTGAGACGTTTTCCTCCCTTTAATATAGATTTTAAGACATAAAAATTGGATTAAAAATGTATTAACTCATCACACCAATGGACTGTGATACACTATTGATAGGACCTATATAATCAATCATATTACAAAAATCCATGACAATATGTGACGTCCAGTCTCTTCATAATCCAAGCCTTACTGATTCTTCACTGTTAGGGAAGATGAGAAAACTTTGTCTCAGACTCAGGATTTGACATTTGGTTTTGGCTTACCCATCTTTGGGGATAGCTCTTCAGCTGTAAGGAAGGCTGTTTAGAGAACAAAGCACAGGAGATGATTTTATCAGGCTCCTGACTCAAGAAACCTCTGTCATTCCCCATTCACAAAATCTCCTCCCTGACTTCTTTCAGCTGTTTTATTCTTACTGTGATGATACAAGTACTGCCATAGTAAAACTTAGCTGTATTTCAGAACTGTACAAGTTCAGCTGCCTCCCAGGAGCCATCCAGGACTATGGAATCCATGCACTGCCCTCTTTCTTTGAAATTCCTATAGTCCCCAGAGTTCCTAACACTCCTATAAGTGTTCAATTGTATAAAACTTGGTTTCGAGCCTAGGCACCATCAGCCCAACCCATTTGTGTATCTCCTGAAGATTGAACTCTTATTTCCATTTCAGTGATGTTTAAATTAGTGCAAACAAATTTCTGACCATTCCAAAACTTATCAAGAATGCAGAATAAGATCCAGAATGCTATTGATTTACTTTATGAACAATAATTGTGAAATTCTTTTGTGTGTGTGTGTGTGTGTGAAATTCTTATCATAATAGGTATGAACACTTATATACAGTACTGACCAAAGTCGAAATGACATCTAAAACCATTGTTTTAGTACAGCTTAGTAAAGCGATAGATTATAGATAGATAGATAGATGATAGATAGATAGATGGATAGATAGATAGAATGGCAACTTAACTTCGGTCAGTACTGTATGTAAGTATTCATATCCATTATAAGAATATATATATATGTATGTATAGAATGTATTTATGTAAGAATATATGTATACCCTGGTAACCACAGGCTACAGATAAAAAACTAATTAGGTTCTGAATTTGACAACCTACTGAAAAGCAGTAACCTGTTTATATAGCATTCTGGAAAGCTTCCATACCTAATTTAAAAATTATTAAAACATGCTACTTATAAACTAGTTTGTAGAAAAATAAGAAAATATTTTTTAATTTTAAATATGATCTGCAATATATACAGAGATGAGCTCAAAGATTTATGTATAAGAATATTTGTGGCCAGATTACATAAAAGATTAAAAACTGAAAAATATCATAAGTTTCCAAGAAATAGAGTCAACACAATTTAATATTACACTTATGAAAAGAATGTTTTAGAAGAATTTTTAATAGCCTGAAAATGTTGAAAACATATTGTTTTTAAAAAGCAGATTATAACATTATGCAAATATGGTTTCTTATTTACTTTAATGTATAAAAATTCAAAGAAAGGGGCGCCTGGATGGCTCAGTTGTTTGAGTAGCTGACTCTTGATTTTGGCTCAGGTCATGATCTCGCAGTATATGAGTTCCAGCCCCCTATCAGGCTCATAGTGCAGAGCCTGCTTGGGATTTTCTCTCTCTCCCTCTTTGTTCCTCCTACATTCTCTCTCTCTCTCTCTCCCTCTCAAAATAAACTTTAAAAAATAATTCAAAGAAAAAAGATAAATGCAAAAAATGTTAACTGTGATTACCACTTGGGAATGAGAACTAAATTATTTTACTTTTTTGTTTGTGCTTTTCTCTATTTAAAAAATTTTCCAGGGGCGCCTGGGTGGCTCAGTCGGTTGAGCATCTGACTTCAGCTTAGGTCATGATCTCTATGTCTGTGAGTTTGAGTCCCGCTGACAGGACTCTGTGCTGACAGCTCAGAGCCTGGAGCCTGCTTAGGATTCTGTGTCTCCCTCTCTTTCTGCCCCTCCCCTGCTCATGCTCTGTCTCTCTCTCTGTCAAAAATAAATAAACATTAAAAAAAATTAAAAATTAAATTTAAAAAATTAAAAGTAAAATAAAAAATTTTCCACAGTGCACATATATTACTTTTGTAATCAGAAAGGAAATAGCATTTCTTCTTTCAAAAAAATGTGATACTCTGTATGAGAAATACAGTGTCAAGTAACATCTGGTTCTGAAACATACTTTTTAATAACAGCAAAAAAAAGTTAACTAAAAAAGTTATCTCTGAGATTTTGTTTTAAATAAACTACAGTTCATCTAGCACTCTGATTTTGTTTCCAAACACTGTTCCAAAACAAATAAACATATACATATGTACATGCACATATACATACATAAATGAAAAACAAGTAGTGACTAAAATCCAGGATGGAGGCAGAGACAGTTCAGGATGAATTTTGAACATCTTTTCTTTTTACTTTTGCACAGATTTCTGTTGTTCTTCTTCATCCCGAAGTATTACACACAGAAGCAGTGCCTAGCCCATGACCTTTTCCCATTTTTGGTGGTCCTAATCCTAGCCTTTCGAAGGTTCAGGTTGAAAGTTCCCTTTTCCACATCACCTTCCCTGACAAGCTAGAAATACTCTTAAGGCACCAAAGAATAAGGCAGTTCTCAAAGAATGACACTGTCGTTGATGGCCAAAGGACACAGGAGACATCTTGAAAGGGCTCCTGATGGCCCAACGTGGGATAATTTAAGCAATAAAATAATTATAGAAAGGGATTCTAATTCATAGAATGAAAATATCTGAGTCCATAGTGACATCAAGATAGATGAGTGATGACAGATAAATAGATGATAGATAGCTAGATGATAGATGCTAGATAGATACATGATAGATGATAGATAGATAGATAGATAGGGGGAGGGAAATGTCCCTACTATAGAATTTCAATGAATAAATAAGCTTTTAAGAACTGCACTGTGGTTTTAGAAAATGTTAACATTTGTGGCACCTGGGTGGCTCAGTTGGTTGAGCAGCCAACTCTTGATTTCAGCTCAGATCATATCTGCAGGGTCATGGGATTGAGCCCCGCTGAATGTGGAACCTGCTTGGGATTCACCCTCTCTGTCCCTCTGCCCCTCTCCCCTGTTCACACTCTCTCTCTCTCTAAAATTAAAAAAAATTTTTTTTTTAATTAAAAAAAAAGAAAACATTAACACTTGATGTGGTTTGATGAAGGAATTCAGGAATTTTTTGTTCAGTTTGGCAACTTTTTTATAGATTTAAAACTATTTCAAGATGAAGAGTTAAAATTACAGTAATTTAAATAATCAGGTATGATTTCTTAATGCTATTAAAGTAATATGCCGTGGTGGTAGAAAACAGAATAGAAAGAAAGAAAAATATCACAACCCATAAATCCATCCTACAAAGAGATATTCCTATGGTGTTTGCTTTTTAACGGATATTTTTAAAGGCATTTAAGAGCAAGAAGCTATATAGATCTAACGAGAAGCTTGTTGTGCCTCCTGGATTCATGTATACATGACCCTGAGCTTTTATAATGGACACTGGACAGGCATACTTCTGGTGTGCGAACTCAGAATTGAATCCACATGTTGAAACATGGTAGGACAGTGGGCCATTATCAGACATACGAAAGGGAGCCTCTACCTAATCAGTCAGAACAAGCTTCCGGCCGGGAAACCACCGTCGGCCCATCCCATCTGGAGAAGATTAGCAGGAATTTCCATTGGTAGCATCAAATATCCCTCCAGGCATCACAAGTCCTGATGTCAGCCAGGAAATGGTAACAAGATTTCCAGCAGCAGAGAAAGAGCAAAAACAACGTTTAAAGTATGTAAAATTGCTTTTCTTAATATAGATTCTTGATCAAAAACCAAAGCATCAGAAGTAATTACAAGACATCCACCTGGTGAGCATCATGACATAACTTGTAAGCAAATAAACAAGAGGCAGCAGAAAGGCCCTCCATTCATGGCCCCCAGGACCATATCTCCTGGTAGGTGTTGTGCCCCACCAACTTGTAATGTAGTTTATGCCTGGACAGTGGAGGAAAGCCAACCTAGAGTTCCCTGGGAGCCAGCAGAGTGATCCTCTTCTCTCCAGCTGGAATTAGGCTGTTGCTATAGCAACCACCACGTGATGGACAGATTTTTGAATGTGCAGTGGTCTACTGTGATAAGAGCTTCCAGGATATCCACTAAGTATTTTCAAACCCGCTACGTCGCACACGCTGTGTAATGATACTAAATGCTATGTTTCAAGATCAACTTTAAATGCCTTTCTTTTAAAAATTGAAATGATAGACAATATGAACTATTTTTAGTTCCAAATAACCATTTGTGCTCATACCAGTTTGATTCACTAGCATGCCAAGTCGAAACTTGCATTCTTTGTGCCGCTCTGCTTATTTGCTTTAAGGAAAGTTGGACTGAGTTAATGAAAAAGTATAGTGTCCCCTAGATAACAGTAAAGTTCTTTCTGAGGTGAATTTAATGCCAGGAGCTGGATGGGTACTAAGAAATAAAAACACGGCAAGATGCTTTGGGCCTTCACGTGCTATATATGACTCTTTTCCTTAAGAAAATATTGTATCTACGAAAAATTTCATCTTGGCGAAAGTGGAACTGAATAATGCTCATACAACAGTAGCATTTCCAGGCAATCAAGATTCAATTCTCTACCTGAGTTTTATGCAAAATCCCCTTGACTTCAGAACATCCAAAATGCTTTTGACAGCCAACGTTAGAAGAAATGCAATGAGATGTCATGCGTGGCTAGAATTTGGAACAAGTGGCTTCCTTGGATCACTGTCTAGCAGAGACCCTAGTAATCACTTAAGCCATAGCTGATGTCTAAAGGAAGAATCTTAAAATCTGGCCAAACATTTTAGTGTGTTTATAATCACAATTTAAGTTTCTTCGATAGGATGCAGATTGGCTTTACTAAGATCCTTAGGGAAAAAGTTATCTCCCTTGAGGCAAAGACTGTCAGAGTCTCTGAAATTTTTGGTTGAAGCATGTTATACTCAGATAAAGAGAAGTGCCCATATCGTAAGTGTAATCAGCTCAACTAATTTAAGTAACACACCTGTGTAACCAGAGCCTAGATCAAGAAATAGAACCCTTATGAGAATCACAGAAGGCTCTCCATGCCCTCCAAAACACTATCCCTGAATGGTAGGCACACCCTGACGCCATAGATTAGTTCTGCCTATTTCTAGGCTTCATACTAATGGACTCACACGGTGTCTTCTGCATCTGGCTCATTTAGCTCAACATTCTGTTTGTGAAGATTCATTCATGCTATTGCTTGCAATGATAGTTGTTCCTTCTCATCCCTGTATAGTATTTTACCTACCATTTTCATTAAAAAGATGATCTGGATCTACTTTAACATGGTCAATTCTAGGAAACAGTTACAATTTTCAAATAACTTTTTCTCAATGCTGAACCTCAAAAGGGATTACAGAGTTGGCAGACGCAAATGTGCTTTTCCTTGAAATCTGAGTGATCACACTCTTGGTTTATTGCTTTGATGGGACTTAGTGTAAACATCAGACATGATTGCCTTTGAGCACTGAAAATCACTGAGAAATACTAGTACTTTTAAAAGTCACCCTAACTTTTTGTGTAGTGTGTCCAAATCCCAAATATCTTTTTTTATGCTTCTAAAATGTATTGTGAGATTCGATGGGATTATTTCAGGGAGATGTTAATTGATTTCATCTTCTTTTTTTCTGTCTAAAACACCTAAAATGATTTTTGGAAGGGAAAAAAGAACACATTGCCAGCATGGGTATTTTCAAACATATGACCACACAGAAGAGTCAAGAATTCCACACCTTTGTACCAGTAGTATATTTTCAGAGATGTGTCTATTTTTATTATTATTGTTCAGATTGCCAAGGGACAATATGCACCAGTCCTAGAGTAAATATATTATTTTGAGAGCCTGAAACATCTTACCCAAAACACAACTCTAAATTTAGATTGCTTTCTTGGAGACTGCTTCTAAAACTTTTACCGTATCATCCAAATGAGGATAGCTTCACATGGCCAATGATTCATTCAAATGTATAATGTTCTCAGGTTCATTTCGATGAAGAAAAATGTGACCTCTGTTTCTAAAGGCAAGTGTAGACCACGGCTTAAAAATTAAAATTAATTCTGTTTTTCACACTCTGCTGCATTCACTAATGAATCAAATAGAGGTTTATCTTTTCTTTTGGAAAGGAGTTGTAGGAACTTTTGTGTCCAAGGAGAAAGAAACTGGATAAATACTGTATCTTATATTTACTCTTAACGATTTGGAAAAATCATTTAGAATATTCAAAAAACCAGAGGTGTGTCTTTTTAGCCATTAGCTGTTCCGCTACCCTTGGTCAAGTGTTCCTTTTGGTAGCCTTGGAGAAAACACCGCATGCATGGTACAAGAAAAGCAAGATCTCAATGGACTTTAGACTCAAACTCCATATGTATAGGCACACACACCCACACTGGTTGTTTGAGTGTGTACGCATAACACATATAACATAAAATCAAAAATAGAGCTGCTGTCAGGATTGGCCAGGTGGTCAAGAAGGGGCCAAGCTCAACTTTGATTCCAGGTCAGGATCAGTTTGCCTGTAACGTCACAACTAGCAGTGAGCCCTCCATTTCCCTGGATCTCAGTTTCCTTGTACATTCAATGTGAAAGGATTTGACTCTGTGGTCTAAGTTTCCTTTCAGAACTAAAATGTTCTGATTCTTCTTGAGAAATAAATCAAGTGGTGAGAAGCAGGAAAGAGGTCAGAGCAGAGGCCAGAAATGTGGTGATTACAGTTAGAGGTGGCTGGGGGCCTGGCAGGCCGGTACGAGGTTAGAAGTAAATAATGAGATCTCCAGGGATTTCAGGAAGGGGTTCAGGATCTAGAAACAGCAATAAATGTTCAGAAATGCCCCTAATCCTGATGTCCTTGAAGTTCCTGCCAAACGAGAGCATGTTCAGAAGACTGTGAAAAAAGGCACAGTGTCTGCCCAAGTTGACATGAGTTCAGGGGACAGTTGTCACCAGAGTATGTGGCACCTCACTCACTTCGGAGAAGGCAGCAATTTGAGATTTGGATTTTCTTAATAAACTTTTTAAAATTTCAGAATAGTTTCAGATTTACATAAAAATGACAAAGACGGTACAGAGATTTCCCGCATACCTCCACTTGGATTCTTCTGTTAACATCATACATTATTATGGCATATTTGCCACAATTAATGATCCAATGTCAATACATGATTATTACTATTAATTTAAAACCATGCTTTATTCAAATTTTCTTAGCTTTTATCTATTTTCCTTTTTCTATTCTAGGACCCCATGTAGGAGACCAGGTTACACTTAGTCCTTTTTGGCTCCTTCTGGCTACGACAGTTTCTCAGACTTTCCTTGTGTTTTGAAGACCTTGACAGTTTTGAGGAGTGCTGGTCAAGTAATCTGCAGACTGTCCCTCACTCAGGGTTTGTCTAATGGTTTTTTTTTTCTTTTTTGTTGTTGTTGCTTTTGTTTTTTGTGCTCAGATAAAGGACATACATTTTCTAAACTGACGAGAATAGATACTACAAACGGTCAGAGGCCAAGAAGTGATTTCATGTTTTTCTAGTGGTTGGAGCAGGGTTACAGGCTTTGGAGAGGAGACCACAGAGGAACAGTGCCATTCGCATCACATCAGGTCAAAAATACATACCATCAACATGATTTACCACTGTTGATGCTAACCTTGCTATTAACTGAAGTGAGATTTGTCAGATTTCCCCACTGTAAAGTGACTCTTTTTCCCCTTTTCATACTGTCATCTTTGAAAGGAAGTCACTATGTCATAGCCCACTTGTATAGGAGTTAGACACTTCTCCTTGAAGGAGAATTATCTGTGAAAATTATTGGCAATACTTCTGCACAAAAGACTCATCTCTCTCACACATTTATTCACTCATTCATATTAATATAGACTTACAAAGATTTATTTTATACTTTGAATTATAATCCAATGCTACTTTATTTTCTTGGTCAAATTGTTTCAGCTTCAGCCATGGACAGCTCTTGCAGTTAGCTACTGTGTTCCATGGGCTTACCACCATCCTTCTGGGGTTCAGCTTTAGTTTAGATTTGTTTTGTTAACAAATTCCAGATTTTCTGGGATTTGGGTTTTGACAAATGTGGCTCACCTGGGACAATTCAGTCCTTTGCCTAAGTCTTTTGTTCTGGTCAACTTCAGAATCATCTAATGATTACATGTAGCTATTTTCAGATTTCACATAGATAAACAGGGAGCAGTATATGAGATTGTTTCCTAATTACCTTGGCCCCAGGGCTGTGTTTTGACTATGTATCATACATTCCTGTAGTCTTAAAGAGATATCTTTTTTCAGCTCAGGGAATGATTTTCTTTCATGCATTTGATAAAGGTATTCCTACATTTTCTTTGTTTTTTCTTTTTCTGTAACTCTTAATAGTTGATTAGCCTTCTTGATCTTCTTGAGGTTCAAATTTTTTGTTTTTTTTCATTTTCTTGTCTTTTTATGTTATGCTCAAAGAGATTTCCATACCTTTATCTTCCCACCACTATATATATATATATATATATATATATATATATACACACACACACACACACACACACACACACACACACACAATTTGTTCCTGTCTCATGGCATTCAGTTCTTGTTTCTTTTATAAAAGTTATCTCTTTAAATCTTTCTAAGGATACTAATTAGCTTTTAAAAGTC
Source organism: Leopardus geoffroyi (assembly GCF_018350155.1). Lineage (NCBI taxonomy): Eukaryota > Metazoa > Chordata > Mammalia > Carnivora > Felidae > Leopardus > Leopardus geoffroyi. The sequence continues at coordinate 53,797,375 of NC_059336.1, forward strand.
CTCTTCATTACTTGTTTTTATTTTATTTTATTTTTTTAAATTTACATCCAAATTAGTTAGCATATAGTGCAACAATGATTTCAGGAGTAGATTCCTTAATACCCCTTACCCATTTAGCCCATGCCCCCTCCCACAACCCCTCCCCTCTGTTTGTTCTCCATATTTAAGGGTCTTTTATGTTTTGTCCCCCTCCTTGTTTTTATATTACTTTTGCTTCCCTTCCCATATGTTCATCTGTTTTGTCTCTTAAAGTCTTCATATGAGTGAAGTCATGTGACATTTGTCTTTCTCTGACTAATTTTGCTTAGCATAATACCCTCCAGTTCCATCCACATACTTGCAAATGACAAGATTTTATTATATTCCAGTGTGTGTGTGTGTGTGTGTGTGTGTGTGTGTGTGTGTGTATACATCTTTTTTATCCATTCATCCACTGATAGACATTTGGGCTCTTTCCACAGTTTGGCTATTGTTGATAGTGCTACTATAGACATGGGGGTGCATATGTCCCTTCGAAACAGTACACCTCTATCCCTTAGATAAATATCTAGTAGTGCAATTTCTGGGTCGTAGGGTAGTTCTATTTTTAGTTTTTTGAGGAACCTCCATACTGTTTTCCAGAGTGGCTGCACCAGCTTGCATTCCACCAATAGTGCAAAAGAGATCCTCTTTCTCCACGTCCTCACCAACATCTGTTGTTGCTTGAGTTGTTAATGTAAGCCATTCTGACAGGTGTAAGGTGATATCTCATTGTGGCTTTGATTTGTATTTCCCTGATGAGTGCTGTTGAGCATTTTTTCATGTGTCAGTTGACCATCTGGATGTCTTCTTTGGAGAAGTGTCTATTCATGTCTTTTGCCCATTTCTTCACTGGATTATTTGTTTTTTTGGGTGTTGAGTTTGATAAGTTCTTTGTAGATTTTGGATACCAACCCTTTATCTGATATGTCATTTGCAAATATCTTCTCCCATTCTGTCGGTTGCCTTTTACTTTTGCTGATTGTTTCCTTCACTGTGCAGAAGCTTTGTATTTTGATGAGATCCCAGTAGTTCATTTTTGTCATTACTTGTTTTTTACAGGGTTTTGGGAAGGGGCAGGTTTAATGTAATTTATTTTACCATTAATTACCCCTTCACATGTCCCACACATATTGTAGATGTGGTAATAGGAAGAATACCTAAAACTCTTGGAATGTGGACAGGGCTTTCCACCTTCAGACTTAATTTTATGCTTCAGAAGTAGATCTTATGAGGTGGAATCTCCAGATTTGAGCACTAGAACCTCTCCTAGCTGTCCTAATTTTTTCCAGAGTGTCAATCCAATTCCTTTAGAGAAGAATTGTCAGATATATCCTACTGGGGTAATTGTTTAGTATGGGCAGAAGTAAGTGTAAAATATTGACAAGGCTCTAGTTGGCACGTTTTCATCCCAAGTCATAATTTCCACACTGTGTCCTCTGTTTAATTGGTGGTGTCTGCATCTCCAGCAACAGACACTCTGCACACCAGGAGAAGTTTCTGTCAGTGGCACTCCTATCTGTGTGGACTTGCCATGTAGGTCGTTTACTTCAAGTGCTTGAATTTGTCTGCCAGATAAATGCCTAGAAATTGAACTGTTAGTACAATGTACACATGAATTTGTAATTCTGAAAGGTAGTGATAGTTTTGCCTACAGAGGGGGGGCTCCAGTCTACATTCCCACAGGCAAAAAGAATGAGCTTCTCCAAAATATTTGTGTCATCAAAGTTTTGGAGTTTTGCTAGTCTTGTGAACAAAAATGATACTTCGGTGTCATTTCATTTGCATTAATCTTACATGAATGAGGCTGAGCATCTTTTATTTATTTATGACCTATCTGTATTCTATTTCTTGAACTACTCAATTATTTGACTAAGTACATTGTTGGTCCTTTTTCTTATTGAATTATAGAAACTCTTCATATATTAGGGAGATTAATGTTTTGACTATGTCATAAATACAAATATTTTTAAACATGCTGCAGTTCATCTTTTGACAGAATTTATAAATATTCCCAAGAAAATGTTCTTAGTGTTCATATAATAAGATACATCCATTTCATTAATGGCTTTTGGGATGTGTTTTTGTTAGAAGAAACTGGTCTTCTCTAGAATAATAAAAGTGTTGTCCCATATACCTTCTAATACATTTTATAGTTTCTTATTTTTATATTTAAGTCTTTGGTTCATTTAAAGTGCATCCTTGAAGGGCACCTGGCTGGATCAGTCAGTGGAGCATGCAACTCTTGATCTCCAGGTTATGAGTTTGAGGCCCACACTGGGGGTAGAGATTACTTAAAAATGAACTTTTTTGAGAGAGAGAGAGAGAGAGAGAGAGAGAGAGAGAGAGATAGCACACATGAGCAGGTGAGCAGGTTAGGGCAAAGGAATGGAGAGGGAGAGGTAGATTCTTAAACAGGCTCCATGCTCAGCACAGAGCCCAACATGGGGCTCGATCCCACCACCATGTGATCATGACCTGAGCTGAAATTAAGAGTCAGAGGCTTAACCAACTGAGCCACCCAGGTACCCCAAAAACAAAATCTCTTTTAAAAAAAGTATCCTTGAGCTTAGAGTGAGTTATCTAGTGCAGACTGTAAGACTCTTTTACAATATTTGATGCCTTTCCTTCCCCACCCTCTTGACCCTAGACTTGACTATGTGACCTGCTTTGGCCAATGAAATATGAGCTGAAATAACATTTGTTGCTTCTGGTTAGAAACTTTAAGAGATGGTGCATCCTTTACTCTGTTGTTTCTCTTTTTTCTTTTTTTTTTTTTTTTCAATATATGAAATTTATTGTCAAATTGGTTTCCATACAACACCCAGTGCTCATCCCAAAAGGTGCCCTCCTCAATACCCATCACCCACCCTCCCCTCCCTCCCACCCCCCATCAACCCTCAGTTTGTTCTCAGTTTTTTTTTTAAATTTTTTTTTTCAACGTTTATTTTATTTTTGGGACAGAGAGAGACAGAGCATGAACGGGGGAGGGGCAGAGAGAGAGGGAGACACAGAATCGGAAACAGGCTCCAGGCTCTGAGCCATCAGCCCAGAGCCCGACGCGGGGCTCGAACTCACGGACCGCGAGATCGTGACCTGGCTGAAGTCGGACGCTTAACCGACTGCGCCACCCAGGCGCCCCTGTTCTCAGTTTTTAACAGTCTCTTATGCTTTGGCTCTCTCCCACTCTAACCTCTTTTTTTTTCCCTTCCTCTCCCCCATGGGTTTCTGTTAAGTTTCTCAAGATCCACATAAGAGTGAAACCATATGGTATCTGTCTTTCTCTGTATGGCTTATTTCACTTAGCATCACACTCTCCAGTTCCATCCACGTTGCTACAAAAGGCCATATTTCATTCTTTCTCATTGCCATGTAGTATTCCATTGTGCATATAAACCACAGTTTCTTTATCCATTCATCAGTTGATGGACATTTAGGCTCTTTCCACAATTTGGCTATTGTTGAGAGTGCTGTTGTTTCTCTTTTTTCAAGCACGGCAACCAACAGTGTATGACATAGAGGCTGGGATTCCAGAGTGACAGTAACGATGACTGCTGAAGAGTGCAGACCTGCCCACAACAATAAAGAAAACTTTGTTAGATTAAATTAAGCCACTGAGATTTTAGGATTCCTTTTACTGCAACATAACCTAAACTTTATTTTTTTTATTTTTAATTTCTTTTTAAAGTAGGCTTCATGTCCAGCACTGAGCCCAATGCAGGGCTTGAATACACCACCCTGAGATCAAGACCTGAGCCAAAATCAAAAGTCAGATGCTTAACCAATTGAGCCATCCAGATACCCTTAGACTTTATCTCTGACAAAGAATTTAACTTCATTTTTTTCCAGATGCCTGTCCCATCATTGTATCCCAGATTGTTAAATATTCTGTCTTGCATCATTCATCATACGTAACATTTGAATCAGGCTTAATTTCTAGAAGGTTGGGGTTGTTTTGTTTTGTTTTGTTTTCTGTTTTCTTTATTGTCCCTTGGTCTGTCCAGTCATACAAAAATACCATACTATCTTTATTTAGGTGGTTTTAAAGTATCTTTTTTATGTCTTCTAAGAGTAATTCCTGCTCATTGCCCTTCTACTTCAGAGTTTTCCCTTAGTCTTCTTAAAAAACATTTTTCAGCATGCATTTTCATATCTTTCCCAGAGTTACACATCTATGACTAAATATGTCAGTTTGAACATTTATCCTTTGACTCCAGATAGTACAAGTAAGATAGCTATTTTTCCTCAGTTTCATTCTTTTTTGCACTTCTGACAGTTGTGTCATTTCTACATTACCAGGTTATTTAGCAGCCACATTTGTTTCCTCTTGGTTCTATTGTTAGGTGTGTATGCTGTGCTTACTGAAGTCCTTTTACTATAGTTTCTCTGTGGGTCTTTTGGGTAGCTAAAGAGCATCTTCTTGCAGCCTCCTCAGATGAGCTCATAGGAACTTTGCTCAAGTTCAAAAGTATTTGCCTGTCATACCTATACCTGAAGGACATTTTGACCGAGCATCAAATCCTCAGCTTACTCCATGTCTCTTTGGATGTCTTTGTCATGTTGCAAAATATGCTATGGAAAAGAGCAAAATAAGGTTGATTTGCCCTCCCACGTATTATTTTGCCCTGCTGCATTAAAATTTCTTTCTTTATCCTTGAGCTCCAAGGGTTTTATAAGAAAATGACTTGGGCTGATTGGGTTAAATATAACTTGGGACGTGGCATACACTTTAAATAGAAATTCAAGTTGCCTATTAATTCAGGGGGAAAACTTAATGTATTACATATTTAAACACATCTTTCAGCTCTGTTATTTTGGTTCTTTTCTTCAGCAACTCACATGTTGAGTCTCTTTGGCCGATCACCTATATTGATCTTTCTAATCTTTTTTATTCTGATAAAATTTCAAGCATATAGAAAAGTTGCAAGAAGAATAGAAGGTACTCTTATTTTCTCTTTATCCAGATGCACCCATTGTTTATATTTTGCTCCATTTACTTATGATGTATATGTGTTCCTTCTCTCTCTCTCTCTCCATACACACACACACACACACACACACACACACACATTTTTTCAGCCAGTTGAAAGTAAGTTGTAGACATTACACCGTTTTGCCCTAAATAGATCAGTATATGTCCTAACAACAAAGCTATTCTTTTACACAATCACAGAACAATGGCCAGATTCAGAAAATTTAATATTCATACAACTCTATTATCTAATAACCAGTCTTTATTCAAATTTCATCCATTGTCTCAATAATGTCTGCCATGGCATCTCCCCCACCCAGCCCAAGATTTAATAAAGGGTCACACATTATACTTAATTATCATATCTCTTTAGTCCCTTTTTAACCTGAAGCATTCTTTACACTTTGTTTTCTTTAATGACTGACGGGTTATTTTGGGACTATCACTCAATGTGTGTAATTGGATGTTTTATCATGATTAGTTGTAGTTCTGTGTTTTTGACAGAAACACCACAGAAGTGGTGCTGGGATCTCAGTGAGTCATAACAAGAGGTATTTGATCTTGATTTGTCTCAAAGTTAACTTTGATCCCTTGAGGGATGTTTGAGACGTTTCTCTGCTCTAAAGCTATGATTTTCCCCCTTTGTAACTAATAAATATCTTATGGGGAGACACTTGGCTGGAGACAGGGTGTTCACACAGTCTCACTCTTTCACCCACAGGTTTTGAATCAACCACTCTCAGACAGTGATTTCCTAACTTCATCATTCCTTCTACTTTTCTCATTGGTTTTCACAGTAAGGGGAGCTTTTCTTCTCATTCTTTCATTCATTCATATCAGTAATAACTGATTGATTCTCATTTTATCCAAGAAGTTAAAAATTCCCTTCTGTCATTATTTATTTTGATGCTTACCTTGTCCCAGAGCCAACCAGCTGGAACACCTTTTAAGCTGGCTCTTGGGACCTTTTGGTGAGACGCCATCATTCTTTGATTACTTTCTTACTTCCCAACACAAAAGGATGTTCTCTGACTCATCTTACACTCTCCTTGCCACAAACCCTAGAATTGACCATTTCTCCAAGGAAACCATTTCTCTGAGCCATTTCATTAGAGAATGGTATTTAGATCTCAAAATCCTAGTGCTGATGGGTACTCCCAGGCCTCTTTAGCAAGGAGAGTTAGAAATATGTGGATGAATTGATGTGTGTGTGTGTGTGTGTGTGTGTGTGTGTGTAATCATAAGATTATACAGATACCTCCAATTGCATTGCATATCACAGGGTTCCCTTTAGTCCCCACCTTCTTCATGCTTGTAACCCAATTCACCAACAGGAGAGGAGAAACTCAAAGCCAATTTGCCCTAATATATTTACTTATTTGCTCAATTCTAATATGCCCAGAAGTAGTTTCAGAATTACTAACCCACAGGACTGTGAAAAAACAAAGCTACTAATTTAGAATTCAATATGTATGCACATATTATTTTTATCTTTAGTCTGCAGTAGATAGTCAAAACACTATCTAACACCAATCATTTGGGCTAGTTTCTCAGTTACACGTTCTCTAATATTTTTAAGACTTTCGCCCCATTTTCTTGTGAACATTCTCACTTCTACTCTCCATGTCGTTTATTTTTTTTTTTATTCACGTTTGGACCCCATCCAGTTCCATCTTCATTTTGGTGATGCGTGGTCCTTTTCTCACATTCCTATCCTGCATTCCTCCAGCCTGTGTTCCACACCCACTCCATTTTCTATGTCTTTCCTGAGTTATTGCATTTCTGCCTCATCGTATACCTTTTAAAATGTGATTTATTTTAAGTTTTTGAAAATGTTATTTTTTTACAATTTTCATCTCTACGATTGCAATAATTTTCTGGAGAATTCCCTTCCTCTGTTGGTAATCTTTGCTGCTCATTTCTTCCTTTTCATGTCTAGCATCTTTGTTTCAATGGACATTATGTGTAAGAGGTTCTAGTTCCTTCTCTATTACACCATTCATATGACTGGGCAGTTTGAAGCCAGCCTATCTGCAAGAGATTTTGGTAGGAAGACGGAAGGTGATATAAGTTTCCAAACTGGCTGGTTTCCACAAAGCACATGCTCCCTGTTCCTCAGCCTCTTCATGCAACAGCTTCCTGCAGAACTGCTGCTTCTGTGCTCTTCCACATGCAGAAAAATTCCTCCACTTCCTCACTTTATGGTGCCACCTTATCCGTCCACTCTTTTTTCCATAATTTTACATTTCTCAAACTTTACTTTTATTAGCCCTTTTGAAGATCTGCTATCATTGGGTTCTGCTGTTGGGACTTTTCACAAAATGTTGTTACATCTTCTATAGGTCTGGTCTCATGAAAATCATACTTCTTAAGACCCTGACCTCTAATTTTTACAGGTGCTTACTGCCAAGAGCTCACAGCTACTTTCCGAACACACTGGCTGGAATGTATTCAATAGATTTCTTTCCGACAGTGCCCAGTATATTTTTTATGAATATAAGTGTTCTGGATTTTCTCAGCCTGGTTACCCAGAGATCAGAGCCTAAGGCATAGGCTTTTATGGAACTGCTTTATTAGGAAATGCAATCCCATGGCTCAAGAGTGAGAGAAAAAGAGAAGAAAGTAGGGGATGAGGAAGAGCTATCCTCCACTTCACAAAGAGCAGTGAATACCTAACTGTGCATTTGTCCATTACTGTCTTCCAAGAGGCTCTTTATGCAGCTATATCTTATTATAGTCTGTCCAAGGAAAGAAGAGGAAAAAAGCAATCCACTAGCTCCTGTGTCCCATTCACCAAATGTTTCCTCCACAGTGTTTATCTTCTTATAATTCTAAGTTGCACCTGCTTGGGCACAAGCTGAGACCACAATTCTTACACCTCAGAGTCAACAGGGAAACCCAGGACAGAGCTGCAGCAGGGCAAGTAGAAGTCACTACCAGATGATGGTCACTGGAAGTTACTTGCTATGACTTAGCTTGGCTGTACATTCTGATTCACCAGACATTGTTCCGGTTTAAGTGTATGGTCACTGCATAATCATTAAAACCACTTCCTTTTACTTTAAATATCATTTTGCATTGAATACAAATGATATATTTATGTGGCAAGACCCAGGACAACTGGCCAAAGTCCCTGGAGACAGGTGAGTCTGAGAAGATCTGGAATAGCATAAAAGAGGTATCTGATATACAGTCTGGAACATTTTTCTGGGTATTTCCTACCTTCAAGTATGATATCTAATCAGATATGCTCTAAGAGGATGAGAATAGCTTTTTTCTTTTCTGGGCATCTCTCTTCACCTTTTGTCTGTTAATATCTCTAGATAGTCATATAAATAGAACAACAAAATGCATTGGAGGGAGGGGGTGCAAATAGAGCTAATCTGATACCCCAGAAGAAGGTGATAAGATGTCTGTGCAGATGAGGTGTCCAGTATGACTTTAGAAATATAAGTGTGTGGAGAGTATATTATTCAACCTAAAGATAATCAATTTTCAGTATCATTTTAATGGTGATATGCATTGATTGTGTTTAATTAACTGGTCCATAATGTATTAAAAGTTTCTGCTCAAACTTCCAGAAAATGCAAATGTAATTTGGAAATTGTGACTGGGTGCTAAATGTAGAAAGAGTGTTATCAAGTAAAATTTATCTTCCTAAATAATCTCTAAATATTTTCAAACAACCCAGACATAGTAGGCAATATACTGTTTTGCTCATTGTAATTTTGGCTTCAAAGGTAAAATTTAATTGGATATATTGAAAATCCCAGTGAAACCCCAGGCGTAAAGCAATCCATTTTAATTATGAAATGTTCAGAGCATATCATGCAAGCTGTGGTCGGCAAGCATCTGAAAGGTAGATCCTGACTTGTTCCAATATGCAAATCATAAAGCGAGGGGCAAGATTTTTCAAAATATTTTCTCTCCCACAGACTTGAATTTGCATTTAAAAGCACAAGAATAAATTTATGAAATATTTGGTCACAACACCAGCAAGGAAAAAAACATTAGCTATTAACTGCCAAACAACTCTTTGCTAAGGCACAAAAGAGTCAGGATAGGTGGACCATGGAGGCACTTAATCAATGAAATCAGCAGTTCAAAAAATTGGGATATGAGTTTAAAAGAAAATGATCATAGGTAAAATTTTGGAGGTAAAAACTGTGAGAAGAATCTGTGCTTCCTTAATCTAAAATAAGGGTACACTAATTTCTTAATTTCGAGACACTATCAAATGGAAGCTGCATCATAGATTAAATAACAAGTATTTGGAGAAACAAGAAAGTGCATATGTTTGGTTTCTGTGTGCTTTTTTTTAAAGCTAAACAAATATAGCATACATATCACATACTAATTTATCATTCTTCTCCTTATGTTATTACAAAAGGCTTCTTAACTGAGAAATTAAAGATTGTTCTATGGGCACCTGGGTGGCTCAGTCGGGTAAGCTACTGACTTCAGCTCAGGTCATGATCTCCCACTTTGTGTGTTAGGGCCCTGCATCAGACTCTGTGCTGATAGTTGGGAGCCTGGAATCTGTTTCGGATTCTGTGTCTCCCTCTCTCTCTCTCTCTCTCTGCCCATTCCTGGCTCTCACTGTCTTCTCTCTCTCTCTCAAAAATAAATAAACATTAAAAATTGTTTTAAAAAGATAAAAGATTGTTCTAATAAAATTTTTGGCCCCTCAACCTCCTTGAATAACATTAAGGAGACACATTGTCTTTCAGAGTCCATAATTGTTTGTATTCTTGACATATTTAGCAGCTTTAGGATCAACAGCATAGTTTTGAAACTTTTTAGATAATATTAGGGTTTTGACTCTATTTCCTATGATTAAATGTATAGCTTAATTTTGAGTAGAATCTTATTTTGTTGAAAGTTAAACAGTTCCTCTTGAAAGTCAGGCAGATATCTTACAAATAAATATTCACTCAGTGACAGAGATATGAATTAAGTATACCAATCACTCCAAGCTCCCATTATGAGAGCTTTGGTAATTTCTACTACCTTTGATTATATTGCCTGCAATTTGACAAGCATTTGTTTTTGGCATACAAAAAAAATGGTTGTATTCTTACAGTGCCTGGGTGGAGCAGTCAGTTAAGTGTCGGACTCTTGATCTCTGCTCAGGTCACGATCTCGCGGTTTGTGAGTTTGAACCCCTCATGGGGCTCTGTGCTGACAGTGTGGAGTCTGCTTGGAATTCTCACTCTTCCTCTCTCTCTGTCCCTGTCCCACTCACTCTCGTGCTCTATAACTAAGTAAAACTGCTCAGATAGGGAAGTCGGAGACTGAGTATGCAAACAATGGCCAGACCGTACATGACAATAGAACCCCGATCCAAAATCTGTAGCAACCACCTGCGAGGCCAAACCTCAATATCTGTGGCAATTGGCACAGGATTCCAGGAGTTGGTCAAGAATGACTGAAAGCTTCTCTACATTTTGTCTTTGTTTCCAACTCAAAACCAACCATGAAAAGCCAAACATGCTCCCAAAACTATCGCGTAAGTTGTCCCATTTCAAGTGACCCCTCCTCCAACTTCCCCATGCCAACGAACTCCAAATGGGGCACACTTGAAGCCTTCTATTTTATTCCATGATAAAGTTTTCCCACTCCTCAGCCAGCCTTTGAGCCTGCCAAAATACGAGTAATGGTGTCTGATCCCAGCTATGAATAAATAGCCCCTGTTTCTTTTTATGTAGTGACCTTTGTATATTTCTGTAAGAAAAAAAAGATTAGGAGTTAAGATGATAAATATCTATAAAATCAAGAAAGATATGCTTAGGGCAAGTACAGATGTAATCAACAAATTTTGTCCTTGAGAAGGACAAAATAAGTTACTTGTTGACATCTAAACACTAAGTTCCCTATGAAAATAGTAACAAAGTAAACATATCAGATAGCTGAAAAAGAACCCATCTAGGAAATTATTCATAAAATTGATATTGCTATATATAATATTACTTCTATTTCTTCCAACATCAGGCTGTCAAGCAAATTTCACCAAGAGACCAGTAAGTAATTAAATCCACAGTGAGATGCAGAGATATTTGAAGGTCAAGAGTAATCCGAATCCTACTTCTTCTGTGGAGCTGTTCTGCATCTTTTAAGCATACCCAGGCTCTACCCACCATCACACATTGTTCTCATAGATTATAGTCACCCATGAACTTCAACTTAATGCATAATTGAGTAACAACTGTCCCTGGTTTTGCTCATGTTTCATGAGTTAAGTCAGCTCCCTGAAGCAAATGTTAATTTTCTCTCATTCTTTAAGTTTATTTATTTATTTTTAAGAGAGAGAGAGAGAGAGAGAATAAGTGAAGGAGGTGCAGAGAGAGAGAGGGAGAGAGAGAATCCCAAGCAGGCTCCACACTGTCAATGCGGAGCCCAATGTGGGGCTTGAACTCAAGAACTGTGAGATCATGACCTGAGTCAACATCAAGAGTCAGACACTTAACTCACTGAGCCACCCAGGTGCCCCGCAAATGTTAATTTTCTGAGGGAAGGAGCACAGAGTGTGCATTTCCTAGACAACCTATGGTAGTAACAACACAGTTGGACTGCCCATTGAGGTTGACTTCATGAGGAACCACTGTCAAACATCCTCACAGAGTACCTATGATCTCATCTACCATAGCACTTCCCATAGTGTGTCATAGTTAATTGTTCTCTTACCCGAGTCCACCTCTTAACTGGAGACTTGAGGGCAATGACTTGTTTGTTTGTGTGGTGGTTTGTTGTTGTTGTTGTTGATATTTAAATCCCCTGTACCTAGCTTGGTAGCTGGCTTAAAATAGGGCCTTAATATTGAATGTTTTGTTGTCTGTCAACTTCTATCTGAGAAAGCACTTGTATGAATCATCAATGATCTGATGTTGGCAGTAGTTGCTAAATTTAATATACCAGGGTCAACAGAGTTTTCCATAAAGGGACAAATGGCAAATTTTAGGCTTGCAGGATATAAGGTCTCTGTGACAACTACTTAGTTCTAACTCTGTCAGACAAAGCAGCCCTAAACAACAGTAAACAACCAGGAATGGCCATGTTAATACCACTGTCTTCACAAAAGCAGGCAGGGAACTGGATGTGGCCCGAGACCCACAATATGCCTACCTTTGCCACAAAATGCCAATGCTTCAAAAAGAGGTGGGAATTAGAAACATCCAATAAATCTAAGCAATACTTCCTAAGAGCCATAGGTGCAGCCTCTGGACCAGTCTCAAAAGTGATGTGGTTTGCTGCTTACATTCATCATGGAAGCAAATGTTAAATTTCAGTCAGAGGTTAGTCAAGACAAAAGTGGGCTGTGGGGGAAGAACCCTGTCCGGGAGGCTTGGAGTCTACCCTCAGTCATCAGTCTTCATAATAACACCATTCATGGAGAGATTACATACCATGAGCCAAACATTTAACAGACATCATCTTGTTTAATCCACAAAGAACACTACAGAGTAGGCGTCACTGTTTCTGTTTTATACCTAAAGAAAAAGTGATGGAAGTTACTCAGATGTTTTATTGGAGAACCCAAGGCTTGTGTGAGAAAAAGGCAATTTCAAGTCCGGGTCTGCCCACCTGCAGACAGAGTGTGTTCTCCAGACTCTGTAGCGGGGGTGGGGGGCGGGGGTGGGGGAAATGGGAGGATGGGGGTCAGAGGAATGGGAGGATGGAGAGGGGGGAGGGTTGGAAACCAACGTCATGGGAGGTGTGTCGTGTGTATTTTATAACAATGACCTGTAGTAACCAAAGAATCGTAACTGCTATTCAAAAGATGACGCCGACATTCTTTTAACTCTGAAATCAGTCACCCAAAGATTAGGAAAACACAAAAACAAAAAACACAAACAAAAATCACCACCACAACCCTGTCTGATGGAATTAAACAGCTTGGATTAACAATTGTATTGAAGTTACATTCATTATCTAAGCAAAATGCAACAAATTGCACATTTTTGAAGAAAGAAGTCTTTGTGTTAAAACTGCTAGTATTTCAAAAGTACAAAATACAGCTTTTCCATAATACAACGGACTATTTTCATTTGAACATATTGTAGATGTATACAAAAGTTCTGGTTTTCGGGTTCTCACTAACATGAAATTGAATTCTTAAAACGGAACATTGATCTATAACTTTCATACAACTTGCTAGATGCTCTACATCTGACAAGTTTTCTTATCTCTCCTTTCTTATCCACAGTCTTCCTCTATATAGATTTCATTAAAAAGAAGCATAAGGATTTTGGGGGCAGGAATCATGAAAAACAGGCCTGTAATATAACTGGCTCAAAACATGCTCTAAAAAGACTGTAAGAGTTGATTTGTTCTCTCCACTGGCTATTGACCTAAACTCATTAGTTGCCATCTTTCAAAGGATGCAAACTTTACAGAGGCATTGCAGAAATAATGACTAAATTTTTAGGTATACCGATGGAATTTTTCTTTTTGAGATGCTAATAAAAAGGTCCTTTGTTTTGTTGGTTTCCTGAGTTTTAAACAGCCTCACAAACACACAGACAACAATAGTTTGAACAGATTCCTTGCTGAGGTTGAAAAGCTGCCTTGCCCTCACCCTCAGGCTTAGAAAGTCTTTTCACTGACTCTGCCCCTGCCTCTGCCCCCATGGACGTGCCTCCTCCACTAGGGCATCTCAAAATCTTCCTGCACTTCAAAGATCTCCTTGCCCTGTTAGCCTATCCTGGAGCCTTCAAGAAATTCTTACCTAAGGTGTTTTTCCTCTCCTTCTACAAAGGGTTTAAAAAGTCAACATCTTTAAAAAAAAACAAGCAATTTAACATTCAGGTTATTTTGAAGCCTCCACAATCAAAGGCTGCACAAGTGAAGGCTCTGCTAGCACACTCACCCACGTGGTCCATATGTTATATTTTGGATAGGCAAGATGTTAAACATGAGCTTTAATAAATGCAGTGAGGCTAAATGAAGTCAGGAATCGTGATATTTGCATATACTGTTTAACCATGATTTTGCTTGTACCAAATGAAGAGAGACAACCTTGAGCATGAGAGGGGGGTATAAAAGTCATTGCCTACTTGGTTTTTACCAATTTGTGGGCATATAATCTAAATTTCAATTCTATCATCTGACTTCTGGTCTTGTTTTCTTCTTCACTTAGCTTTTTACTCATCTCTTTTTTCTCTTCCGTCACAAACTCATATCATGGCTCAAATATAGAGAGAAGAAGCAGGGAATTATATTCCTGGATGCTAGCTCTCAGCTATGTTTGGAGATACGGTGAGGCTGCAGTGGATCTGACTTGCTTTGGACTCATGATTTGTATGATGCAAGTTGCCATCCAGATGACTGTTGTGGTTGGGTCTGCAATTCAAGAATACTAATATGATTATGTAGCGAAAGGAAAAGCTAAGGAGGAATATATCTTTGTTATTTGATTTCCAGCATATTCACAAATAGCTTCCGACACTGACAAAAGAGTGACACGTAGGCCTTCTTCTCGTCAAGTAATACCAAACATCTGGATGAAAACTGAAAAATAGGAATCAAGAAAATTGCCTATCTTTGAATAGTCATGAAGCAAAACACTCAGATCTTTGGGAACATCGTACACAAACTTTTGATAAATGCATCCCTCTTCAAAACTAAAATCCTACGAAAACCGCCTTGGGTTTCTTACATGTGAATCATAGTGTCTTATCCCAGAATGACACAGAGCTAGAAATGGGAGAGCACTGGAGAGGAGGTTCTAGAGGCTGGCAGAGAAGGCAAGAGGTAGTTCATAAGTAATGGAATATGGTGGGGGTGCCTGGGTGGTTCAGTTGGTTAAGCGTCCAACTTAGGCTCAGGTCATGATCTCACAGTCGTGAGTTCAGCCCCTGTGTCAGGCTCTGCACTGACAGCGTGGAGTCTGCTTCGGATCCTCTTCCTTTCTCTCTCTGCCCCTCCCCTACTCACGTGTACCCTTTCTCTCAAAATTAAAATAAACACTAAAAAAAAAAAAAAAGAAATGGGATACGGTACATGGCCAGAGAGACTCACAGCTGAGCTTGATTGAGGGTTCGCTCTACCAGGCATGTACACATGACCTCATGTAAGCCTCAAAACAACCCCAGGATGTCATCTGTGCTGCCACTATTCTGCTACTAACGCAACTAATAATCCTAGTTATGACTTACTGAGTGATCGATCATTATATATCAAGAACTGTGCTAAGCACTTCATATTTACATTTACTAACTTGGAACTCACAACAACCTATTAAATCAGTCCCTTTTCATAGATGAAGTAATTTAGAACCTCAGAGGTCAACTTACCTAATCATTGTGCCTAAGGAAGCCACCATCTGTGTGAAGGGGGTGGTCCTAGAGAGGACTACAGTGTGCAACATTTCCTCATGCCTCTGCAAAGCTGGGACTGTCTCAGTCTACAGCGTTTTATCGAGAAATCCCTTCTCATCCACTCAATAAATGATTATTATGAATAGCTGTCCTTTGTGAAATGCTCACTGTGTAAGACACTGTTCTAAGTGCTGTACCTGCATTCCATCTCTATATTTTATTATCTTTTTGTCTTAGAAATCTGAAATCCAGAGAGTTAACTAATCTCCCCAATTCAACAGATACTAAAAAGAGGAGATCAGAGCCATACTCTGAGACTGAAGTTCTGTGTTAAATACTGCAGTGAGCCTCACCCATGTGAGCTTTTTTGGCCACGTGCCATGGCAATGCCTGGATCAGAGGTTGGCTATGCTCTGATAAAAGGCCAGAGTCCTTTCCAGAGACAAGCTAAAGGTCAATTGAAGAAGACATACATAAACCAATAATCAAAATATCTTTAAAAAGTTGATTCAATTAAATGGAAATACACCAGAAAGTACCTTATATAGGACATGGCACTTGACCTGTCAATCAAGGGATACATGAGAAGTTAACTAGCAGAATGATACTGGGCTACATACTAAAAGGACTCTGGCCGAACCTGAGCATGCACCTTGCTGCATGGAGCTTCTAATGACATCACAGCTGTGAGAGAGTTACTTAACATGCAAATGATATTTCACTATACAGCCAGAATCCTTTGCATGGACTTGCATCACATCAGGACCTGGAATGTCCCTTCCTCAATCCCTGCACCTTTCATCCCACCCACCCTCAATTTCTACATAGCTTTAATACTCAGTATTCCTGGGCAGATTTAAGTCACATTTCCTTTCAGGCAGGGCTCATGCCACTCTGTTACAATTGTTTCCTTCCTTCTCTATCTCCTTCACTGGATTGTACACTCATATTTTCATTGCCGAAGTCCCTAGCTCTCCCTCATTCCAGGGGAAACTTTGGTTTGGAATGGAGTCCATCTTCCTTCGTGCTCAGAGAATTAAACTTGCCCCAAAACATTTAACTAGTAAGAGTCAGGGCTACGGTTTAGGTCCTTAGGTCTCTGGCTTAGCTTTCTCTTCATTGCAACATCCTGTCCCCAAATCAAGCAGAGACTGCTTAACTGCTGACCCATGAATACAGAGCTATTAAGTTGAAGAATTCAAACTCCTGCTCAAGTCTTTTGAGTACAGATGTAATAATCTTCACAGAAAATCAGCAAGGATTTCTTGGCAAAAAGTTAAGGTTATATATCAAAATGACAATTGTGGTGGCATGATGTGGCGATGTGAGGGAAATGGTGACATTATTAGTGATCAAACTAAGAACCAGCTTGGTGATGGAAATCAAGGCATTATATGAGTGACTGCCCCAGAAACCAAAGATCCATGCCAGATCCTCACACTTGACTCTGCCTTCAAGCCTCCACCTTCTACATTAGCCTTGGCTAGTCTTTTCCTAAGCTAGCAAAGCTCTTCTCCCTCTTAAAATCCCTACAGAGGAGACTTAAGATCTCAGCGCCAGAGAAGGAAAAGGAGCTTCCAGGTTCTGGTCCAACATGTAAAGAGCTTGAAAGTTATCCCTCCCATTCACACAACAAAGAGATATGAACTGAAAATCAACAACTGCTTTTAGATCAGCATCCCAAAAAATGGAGAAATAGACAAGGAAATAGAGACTCACAGCTCCTGGAACCACAAACTGATAGGAAAACCTAAATTGTAATTGATGAATTGTTAGAGGCTCAGTGTTGACAAGCTTGAGAGATAAATGGGGAGGACCTGCGTACATTTGTTAGTTTCCCTTCCAGGAATCTCATCAGACTCTCACAGTGAAGATTAAAGAAAAATCCTCTCTTTCTTCTGGCAGGGGAAAGGAAAAAAGGAATCTTTTCAAAGTACACCGAGAGCGTTGCAATCCTTAAGACTGGCCTCAAGAGAAACTATTTTACCAGAGCCTAAGTGATTTCAGTTTCACTAGAATTTAAGGGAAGGAAAATATCCAAATCCAGTCCCCTGTAGACTTTCTCTCCCCCTAACAGGGAAAGGATTCTGAAAAGCACTCATCATGAATGCCACAACCCATGGGCACACACAGACTCACTAAAATAATACTAAGACCTGATCATAGGTCTATAGAACACTTCCTCTTCTCTGCATACCTGCACTATATCTATAGGTATTGAGAGTTCAGATTCCATTTAGTTTGGCAAAGTGGCCTGCAGGGACCTTAAACTGACACCAGCTCTTCATGCAAATGCATGTCCCAGACAGTAGCCCACAGAGTCTCCAACAAAAATAGAAGTCTTTGATGTGATGTTCCCAACAGCCCTTGTTATCAAGTCTCCCCCACCTCACAGGGCCTTCCTCTTGTATACCCCTTAGATAAGCCCCCAAGGGGCCTACCAAAACCCTATTCTTGGTGTGAATTGACTAGTCCAGCCCTAGTATGGGAACCCGAAAGCACTCGGCCCATGAATCCTAATGAAGGTGTGCACTCCAGGTCATATTCCTCTGTCTGCACTCCACCTTGTCCTCCCCTGTAGCCCCTTGAATCATTCCCCATACTTCCACCAGAACCCATGAGTAGTAAACTGCTCTATTTCAATGTTTCTTGGAGTTTGTTGTTGAGCTGCAGTCCACCAGCACCCAGTGCTCCATTTAACAAATGTTGATTTAACAAAGTCATAACAATAGTATAATAGTGATCACAGCTAAAAGAACTGCAAGCCTCAGATCCTATTTAAGAAAGTTTCTAGGGGCGCCTGGGTGGCGCAGTCGGTTAAGCGTCCGACTTCAGCCCGGGTCACGATCTCGCGGTCCGTGAGTTCGAGCCCCGCGTCGGGCTCTGGGCTGATGGCTCAGAGCCTGGAGCCTGCTTCTGATTCTGTGTCTCCCTCTCTCTCTGTCCCTCCCCCGTTCATGCTCTGTCTCTCTCTGTCTCAAAAATAAATAAACGTTAAAAAAATTTAAAAAAAAAAGAAAGAAAGTTTCTAAGAAAACAAAGACAACAGAGAAGACAAAAACAAGGACACTTGAGGACTTTTTAGTCACTGACACCACAGCTAGAGCACAAAGCAAACACAATCAAACCCCTAGCCATGAAACACAAACCTTCACACTAAAGGCCTATTATCTCAGTTCCTTTCACCCAATACGCTGTTTCCCACATTCAACAAAAAGTTGCAAAGCATGTTATCAGGCAAAACTAGAGTTTGCAAGACAGAGAAGACATCAGAACCAGTATGACAGAAATTTTGGAATTATCAGATTAAGAATTTAAAGTAACTATGATTGATACTCTAAGAATCAAATGGAAAAAAGTGGACAACATGTGAGAACAGGTAAGTAATATATCTGCTACCTATAACAGATGAAAACTTCAGAATCAAAAGGAAATTGATAACACTAGAAGAGAAATAGAAAATGTCTTTAATAAGCTCATCAGTAGATCAGATACAGCTGAGAATCAGTGACCTTAAAGCTCTATCAGTAGAAAATTTGCAAACTGAAAATTAAAGAGAAAAAAACAATGAAATCAAGAAAGCTAAATACCCACAAACTGAGGGACAATTACAAGAGGAGTAGCATATGTATAATAGAAATATCAGAAGGAGGAGAAAGAAAAAAAATGTAGGAAATATTTGAATTAATAATGGCTGAAAATCATCCAAGAGCAATGACAGGCATTACACCACAGATCTAGGAAATTTGGAGAGCACCAAGCAGGATTTACACCTGGAAATATCATCTTCAAACTTTCAAAAAATCAAGGACAAAAAGAAAATCTTAAATGAATCTAGAGGGGGGGATAATTCCAAACTCTAAAGAAACAAAGATGAGAATTACATTAGACTTCATTCAGAAACCATGCAAGCAAGAAGAGACGGAAGTTAAATATTCAAGGTGTTGGAATAAAACTCCATCAACTCAGAGTTGTGTCTTCAAAAATATTATCCTTCAAAAATGAAAGAAAAATAAAGACTTTCACAAACAAACAAAAATAGAAAAAAATTGCCACCAGTAGAGCCCACTTGCAAGAAAAGTTAAAGTTCTTCAGAGAGAAGGAAAATTATAAGGGTCAGAAACTTAGATATACATATATACAGAAAGAGAATTAGAGAAGGATTAAATGAAGGCTTCTATTTTTCTTGGCTTTGATTAATCTAACAAGTGTAGTGATTTGTTCAAAATAATAATAGCAACAATGTACCAAGTGATTATAGGTTATAGATGAATGAAATGAATGACACAATTGTCATACAGGATAGGAGACAGCAATTGAGAAGACTCAGTAATAAAGTACTTGCCCTGTGAAGTGGTATATTGTTATTTGAAAGTGGATTTAGTTGTAAATGTATATAGCCCACTCTAGACAACCACTAACAATTTAAAAAAAGAACCATACTTGAAATGCAAAGAGAACAGAGAAAATGGAGTCAAATAAAATGCTCATTTAAAAATCAGACAGGCCGGGGGCGCCTGGGTGGCTCAGTCGGTTGAGCGGCCGGCTTCGGCTCAGGTCATGATCTCGCGGTTCATGAGTTCGAGCCCCGCGTCGGGCTCTGTGCTGACAGCTCAGAGCCTGGAGCCTGTTTCAGATTCTGTGTCTCCCTCTCTCTGCCCCTCCCCATTCATGCTCTGTCTCTCTCTGTCTCAAAAATAAATAAACGTTAAAAAAAAAATTTAAAAAAAATCAGACGGGCAGGAAAACAGTGTAAGACAGAAGAAAAGAAGCAATTCTTTGAAAGACAAAATCTACCAAATGAATCCAAGGGAAAATAAATCATCTAAAGAGGCCTGTATCTGTTAAAGAAATTAAATCAATAATTAATAACAACAAATGCCGGGCCAAGATGGGTTCACTGATGAATTCTAGGAAACATTAAGGAAAGAAAATGATATCAATCTGTTGCCCATAATTAGAAAGAGAAATCTTCCTAACTCATTCTATGTGACCATCCTTATCCTCATACCAAAACCAGACAAAGAAGTTACAAGAAAGGAAAACTACAGATCATGAGCATGGATGCAAAAATCCTCAATGAAACATGAGAAATGAAACATGAGAAAATTGAAGTCAACAATGTATAAAACCAATTATGCCCCATAAATATAATTTATTCCAGGTATGGAAGCTGGCTTGGCATTTAAAAATTAATTAATGTAATCTATCGTATCAATACATTAAAAGAGAAAAAAACATAATTATACAAATAGAAAGGCAGGTGACAAAATCCAGCACACACTTATGATAAAAACCCTCAGCAAACCAGGAATAGAAGTGAATTTTCACAACGTGACAATGTATATCAATGAAAAGTCTACTGGTAGCAATTTAGTGGTGATAAACTTTCTCCCAAAGATCAGGAATAAGGCAAGGATATCCCCTTCTACCACTTCCTATTGAAAGTCCCAGCTAATGCAATCAGATAAGAAAAGAAAAAAATATGTAAATTGAGAGGAATTAAGCTTCGTTCAGAGACAACATGATTGTTTTTGTAGAAAATCCCCGAGAACCACCACCAGCAAAAAAATTCTTGGAACGAATAAGTTAGTATAGTGAAATTTCAGGATATAAAGTTAATATACAAAAGTCAATTGCTTATATACAAACAATAAATGATTGGAATTTAAAATTAAAAACACTTTGTCTCCTCGTGGCTGCAGGGCAGCTGGAGAAGGTCTGAGCATCTCATCTTCATATGGCAACATCCAAGGCCTGGGGAAAGAATGGTCCTTATTTGCATCACTTTTTAATAAAGAAGAAAACCTTTTTAGAGATGAGAACCCCTCCCTCCTCCACATCCCACTACCACAATGATGAATTGTGTTCAAACCTTTGACCCATTTTTTAATTGGATTCTCTGTTGTCTTATTACTGAATTTTTAAAGGTTTTTGAATATTTTAGATACCAATCCTTTATCAGACATGTTTTTGCAGAGACTTCCTCTTAGGTAGTGGATAACTTTATATTCTCTTTGCAGTATCTTTCTTTTCATGTTTCTTCATTTATTTTGAGAGGAAGGGAGCCGGGAGGAGCAGAGAGAGGGAGAGAGAAATCTCAAGCAGTCTCTGTACTGTCAGTACAGAGCCTGATGTGGGGCTTAATCTCACGAACTGTGAGATCATAACCTGAGCCGAAATCAAGAGTTGGACACTTAACTGACTAAGCCTCCCAGGCACCCCTCTCTCTGCAGTATCTTTCACAGACCTAAAGGTTTTCATTTTAATGTAGTCTAACTCATTATTTTTTTTTCTTTCATAGGTCATGCTTTTGGTGTTGTATCTACAAAGTAGATTATCAAACCCAAAGCCATCTAGAATTTCTGCAGTGTTATCCTTGAGAAATTTTATGATTTTGCATTTTAAAATTACTGTTATTCCATTCCTCTTACAAGTGATTGTTGTAGCAATAGGCAGAAACACATTTGCATTCTTACAGCAATCTGTGCTAAGAGGAATAGAATAACCATAATTGGTTTTGACTAATGATTTTCAATCTTTTTCCACCATTGGAATCACCTGTATTTGTCACACCAGGATTCTCCAAAGAAACAAAATCAATAAGGTGTGTGTGTGTGTGTGTGTGTGTGTGTGTGTAATAAGGAATCGGGTCACACATTTATGGAGACAGGTGAGTGCAAAATCTGCAGTATGGGTCAGCAGGCTGGAGACCCAAGGTGGTACAGTTCCAGTCAAAAGGTCTTCTGATGGAGAATTTCCCCTTGCTTGGAGAGGCAGTCCTTTTTGTCTATTCAGGCCTTCAGCTGATTGGATGAGGCCCATCCACATTATGGGGAGCAATCTGTTTATCCAAAGTTCACTGATTTAAAAGTTAATCTCATCCAAAACACCCTCCAAATTGACACATAAAATTAACCAACACAAGCTAACCCCCTGTCAATTTGGTTCTCCTTATACCATTGTTAGTCTCCAAAGAGAGACACTAACAAGGTCGTACTTCCACTTGACTTTCCTGCAACAACCAAAAACTCACTAAATTCTTTCCCCAGAGAGGACACAAAGTTCTTGAGTGATGTTTACTCTTCTCACTGATATGCTATAACTTAAATACTATGATACGAAGTTAATAATACTTCAATAACATGATATAAAATCAATATAACGTGGTTATATAATAAAGGAGTAAGAGAAGGAAGAGAACAAAGGTATTTGTTGGACACTCACACTCACACAAACACACATTTATAACAAAATAAGAAGTAAGAAACTCGTGACAATTACATCTCTCCTTTCTGTAACTGGTCACATAGTCTTAGTTGGTATTTATAATTACCATCTTACTACTCATTCGGTATTCTCTTTACCTTCATCAAGAACTTCAGCCAGTTGTGGTTCTTTACATGGTGGGATGACCCCAACTTTCATCCCTGAAAAGTCTGGGCCAATATTAGTCCTGCCTGAATTGTGTTGTTGTAGTTGTCCATAACTTTAATTGCAGAGCACGGTGATACTTAGAGACGCCTAAAGGATCTCCTATATTCCAGACATATTCTTCCTTACCTTGATTGTGGCATAGCAGTCCAATTTCCCAAACACACTCAGTCACCACAGCCAGCTCCCTTATTTCCCTGTTAATTCAGAGGTATGAGGGTTTCCAAATGGCTGGGTAGCAGTCTTAACTTCTAGTTCAATGTAATCATTACTGTGTCTCCTGGAGGAAACATTCCTCCCTTTAGAAAGAGGTTCTCTGGGCCAGCAGAACATAAGATCCCAGGGATAGGAGGCAAATAAGTTGTTAGTGGGTCAATAAAAGTAACAGTGAATGATACTGCTCTCATTTCCACCCCTTGATTCCTGGATCCAGGAAGCCTGGCTATGGAAGAAACAACACCAACTATTAGATGCTGATTTAGAACATACATAGCTTCTGAGAGAACCTCGTCCTAGCTTTGCAAGGAATTTCCACCTAGCTGATGCTGTAAACAAATTTTCAAAAGGCCATTCCACCATTCTATCTATCCAGCTGTTTCAGGATGGTGAGAAGCATGGTAAGACCAGTGAATTTCATGAGCATGGGACCATCACCACACTTCATTTGCTGTGCAATGATGTCCTTGATCAGAAGTGATGCCATGTGGAAAAGCATGATGATGGATAGGGTATTCTGTAAGTCCACAGATAATAGTTTTGGCAGAAGCACTGCATGTCGGAAAGAAAAATCCATACCCAGAGTAAATGTCAATTCTAGTAAGAACAATGTGCTGCCCCTTCCATGATGGAAGTAGTCCAATGTAATCAGGTAGTTGGCTAGTCACTCTGGGAAATGTCGCCATATCTGGGACTCAGGACTGGTCTCTGCTGCTGGCAGACAGGGCACTGGGCAGTGGCCATAGCCAGGTTGGACTTGGTGAACGGAAGTCCATGTTGCTGATCCCATTTATAACCTCCACTCTATTACCATGGCCACTTTGTTCATGTGTCCATCGAGCAATAACAGGGGTAGCTGGGGAAAGGGGCTGAATATTAGCCACAGAATGGGTCATCCTGTCCATCCCATTATTAACATCCTTGTCTGTTGAAGTCACCTTTTGGTGAGCATTCTCATGTAACACAAATATTGTCATTTTTTTCCCCATTCAGAGAGGTCTATCCATATACATCATCCCCAAATTTCTTTGTAATCAATGCTTCAATCATGTTCCTTTTAAGTCCCTGACCATCAGTCAAACCATTGGCCACAGCCCATGCATCAGTATATAATCACATGCCCGGCCATTTCTTCCAAGCACAGTGAACCACCAGGTGCACTGCTCAAAGTTCTGCACACTGAAAGGATTTTCCTTCACCACTGTCCTATTGGGAGACCCCAGAAAGGGGCTGAAGTAGCTGTCCATTTTTAAACAGTGCCTGTATATCAGGCAGAGCCACCCATAAACCAGGTCTGAGTAATCTTGTCTTTGTTAACTGATCATAAGGACCTCCCCATGAGATCATAGACACAGGCTGGGAAAGAGATGGCAGTGTGTGAGGAAAGGCAAGAGTGGGTGTCATGGGCATTTGGGCCACTTCTTCATGTAACTTACTTGGGCCTTAGGACCTACTTGGGCTTGATCATGTATATACCACGTCTGTTTGATGATGGAGTGCTGCAGTGCCCACCCAACATTATAGTTTTGTGGTTCAGGTAACACCCACTTCCTATTGAGCAGCTCAGGCCACATGGTACCTTGGGGACCCAGGGTTAAACGTTCAGTCTCTGCTAAGGCCCAGCAGCAGGCCAAGAGCTTTTTTCTCAAAAGAAAAGTAATTATGTGCAGAAAGTAACAGGACTTTGCCTCTAGATCCTAAAGGGCCACTCTTCAATTCACCTATAGTGACTGCCAAAGACTCCAAATGTACCCTTTTCTGCCACTGACACATCCAGCACCAGTGGATCGGCTGGATCAGATGGCCCAAGGGGCAGAGCAACTGGAAGTTAACCTCAACCGATTGCGGAGCCTTCTCTTGCTCTAGACTCCAGGTGAAAGCAAACACTTCTGGTGGTCTCCAAGGACAGGTATGGAGAAAAAAGCATCAGCATGGTCAATAGCTGCATACAAGGTACCAGGCGATGCGTTAATTTGCTCAAGCAAGGAGATCACATCTGATACAGTAGCTGCAATTACAGGTAATACTTGGTTTCCTCCTTGTTTATATGTGGCCATTTCAATTTATATTCACATCAATTAAGAATAAATAAAATAAAAAGCTTGGTTCTGTAATCACAGCAGCCATTGTCCAAATATTCAGCAGCCAACAATGTTTGGTATCTACTGTAGCAGGCAGCATAGATAAAGGGTATTTCCATCTTCACGGAGAGTTCTGTTGGGCAGCACTTAACTAGAATAACAAACTTAGCAAACTTAGTTGAGCTTTCCGTGTGCAGAAACTAAAACAGAGATTATTAAGGCACAGTCCTGCCCTCAAAAAATTTACTTTGAAGCTGAAGAAGCATTTACATGAATATAAGATTATAATAAAATGTTATATTAACAATCATAACCTATTCATTGCACAAATATTTCAGAGTAAAAGGTATCATGAGCCACTGAATTTTTTTAATAATCCTTTTTAAGAAATATTTCAGGCCCATTTCTCCCTTTAGGTTATTAAAACAGTATTTTCATATACTTCTTTTGAAAAAGAAACGTTTATAAGCATAAGAAAGAGGGATATTGGGTAAAATAGACACCTTTTAAGATACTTTCCCACCCCACAAAAAGTTATTCCCCCACTGTCAGTGTTACCAGGTATAGGAGTTGACCCAGAGCAGCTATGTCTATAAAGTCTGACCCTAAACTCTTAGCCTTCTTTGATAGAACCAGGAAGGACTCAAATTAAATTGATCCTCAAGAATTGTAAATGGAAGGAGAGACATGCATGACTCCTGAAATCTGACAAGAACTGGGGCTGTTCGTTCTCCCTAGGAAAGCTCACAAGTCATGAAAGTATGCAACCAGAAGGCCAGCTCTTACATTTACAGTCAAGCAGGCCAGAAAATGATTTCAGGCCTGCTGTTGAATTCTCTCCCGGTAGGCAAGCCACATGGGAGGCCTGATCATCACAAGTTTGTTTGTGTGCATATCATCAGCATTAGTCCATTTGAGCATGAGGTGGTAGCAACCACGGGCGGCCTGAGATGTCTATGGTCATAAAAAAAAAGGAATTACTTGTCAGGCTGTCTAGACACACCAAAGAAACACATGGAAATGGGGAGAAGATCAATTTTGAAAGTTAGGTTTTGGATCAGCTATGGAAATTTTCTCTCTTTCTCTGGAAGTACCCCCTTTCCACTAGAATCCCTCACTGAGAACTATTTTCAGAAATTGTGGGAATGCCATGCTTTCCCCTGCTCAGCATTCTTGCTCACTCCATACCCCCATACAGAGGTTGAGAGAGGGCAGCACACATGACCCTGGCCTTGCTAATCAGAGTCCTTCCTCCTCACTGGTTTCTAACTTTTGAGATAAAGGAGATGACTGAAAGTGAAATGGTTCAATTCTTCTTTTTCTTTACTGTTTATCTATTTGAAAGAGAGAGAGAGAGCACTAGCTGGGAGAGGCAGAGAGAGAGGGAGAGAGAGAATCCAAAACAGGCTTGGAGCTGTCAGAGCAGAGCCCTGCTGGGGGCTCGAACTCACGAACCACGAGATGATGACCTGAGCTGAAACCAAGAGTCGGACACTTAGCCGACTGAGCCACCCAGGCACCCCAGAAATGGTTCAATTCATGAAGCCCTATCACCTTGTAAAGAATCCTTCTTGAACTAACAGAGAATGGCAGGCATTTGGAGACCTTTAGAGGGATTTTTAAACCTTTAAGTGGATTTGTAAACCTTTAAGTAATTTTGTCTTCTCAAAGAGCTGAAATGCTAGAGAGAGAAAATATGAATAAAGAATGAAAAGGAATTTGCTTTTCTGAGACAGCCATAATTTTACTACAATTTTAATCCCATGAAAAACATATTTAAAAAAAAAAGATACTAGGGCACCTGTCTGGCTCAGTCAGTAGAACATGTGACTATTGATCTCG
This sequence comes from Leopardus geoffroyi, assembly GCF_018350155.1. Classification (NCBI taxonomy): domain Eukaryota; kingdom Metazoa; phylum Chordata; class Mammalia; order Carnivora; family Felidae; genus Leopardus; species Leopardus geoffroyi. The sequence continues at coordinate 53,824,254 of NC_059336.1, forward strand.
GGGTCCTGAGTTCAAGCCCCACATTGAGCATAGAGTTTACTTTCAAAAAATAAATAAGTAAAAAAAAAAATTTAAAAAGAAATACTGTAATGGATTAAATAGTGGCCCCTAATAAAATAAAATATGACTTTATTTAAGAGAAAGGTCTCTGCAGATGTAACTAAGTTAAGGATCTCCAGATAAGGTCATCCTGGCTTCTCTGAGTGAAATTTAAATCCAATTACCAGTGTGATAGAGGAGACATACAGGGGATCAGGCCATGTAAAGACAGAGGCAGAGATTGGGGTGATGGAGCCACAAATCATGAATGGCCTGGAGCCACCAGAAGCCCAAAGAGGTGAGGAAGGATTCTCCCCTAGAGCCTTCAGGGGGAAGACAACCCTACCCAAACCTTGATTCTTGACTTCCAGCCTACAAAACCATGAAAGAATACATTTGTTTTGTTGTAACCCACCGTGTTTATCTTCATCTATTACCCTAAGAAACTAATACAAACACTAAATAAAAGAATAGTTTGCGGAATCATCCAATCATTCAAAACTTTGGCTACATGAGGTGTATACCTAAAACCAATTTCTTGTTCATGTTAATTCTTGGTCTGACATTAAAAGAATATTAATTGGGGGGGTTTGGGGTTTATCCAAAAAGATTTTCTTTCAACCGAAGCCAGATTTGGGGAAAGTCCTGGACTGATTTCACGGACTGGTTTTGAGTCCTATTTCTTAAGTCAAAAGCACTGTCATTTTTGGCTGCCACTAGAGAATGGCAGAGAAAGATCATTCAGAGGGAATCTTTATCTTCACTAAAGTTCATATTTCTTACAGCGGGTGGGAGGTTTCGAACCTTGTGAGTATTTTACAGGTACATTTAAGGCATTTAAAAGGGTTTTCATTGTTTGATTCCATATTCTTCCATTCTGAGCCTAGACAAAACATAAAGAATGGATAATATTTCTATTTAGCCTTTAGGAAATAAGAGACATGGTCTCCATACATGTAAATTGGTGTCTTCACATTTTTACATTTTTCTAAGGCTCGATGCAACCAAGGCACAGAAGCAACACTTCCTTCTTATAGTGTCTTAGGGTCCCAGCAAGGAAAGCATCCTATGTGATTACAGGGAAAATGAAACAACTGTACATTCAATTGATTCATGCAATCAATTCTTACAATCTGCCTCAGTGAGACAGTTCGATATTATTTCTAATCCCTTGACAGGTGAAGAACCAAAGTACTAAATTACTTTCCCCCAAAGCATTGAGTGGCTCAGGAAATGACAGACCTCTTCCTCCCAGGCATCTGCATTACAACACTGGGCCTACTATTCATTTACTGGTTCACGGGGCTCACTTGCCCGATGGAACCTTTAGAGGGGCGCGCTCTGTCCTTAAGCTGAAACCAGAGGTGGACTGGATCCAGAAGAGCGGTAGGTGGCCACCCATTTGCAGTTGCTATTGTATGTTATCAAAGCCTGAGAAGAGCGAGGCTGGCATTCCCTTCCCACTTTACAACAGGCAGCCTCTCTTAGAGGCTCAGAGGCCTGAACCTGCCTGCTAGAAGTTCATTCATTCCCCTGTTAGAATGTAGCTCCACCTGCAATGGTAGCACACTCAGTTTTTAGCCTCTCGTCCGTGATTTGCCCAAAACCACCTTAGAGAGAGGAGACTCAGGGTTGTTGGTGAACACTGAGGATGGCTTTGAAGAAGGCTGGAATAGGGAAAGTTCTTTAAAAAGACAGTGAAGATGGGAGGGGGCGCCTGGGTGGCTGGGTCAGTTAAGCGACCAACTCTTGATTTCCACTCAAGTCATAATTTCATGCTTCATGAGTTCGAACCCTGCATGGGGCTTGCGCTGACAGAGCGGAGCCTGTTTGGGATTCTCTCTCTCCTCTCTCTGCCCCCTCCCTGCTCATATGCCTGCTCTCTCTCTCTTTCTCAAAATAAATAATCTTAAAAAAAAGACAGTGAATATGGTAAAGCAAGACACAGGGCGGATAAGCTCCCCCCAGTGAACAGCGTTCCTGCAACCTATAAAGAAACAATCATGGAGGGACGGATCCAGCTAACGACCACATTTTTTTTTCATCCAGGTACCAAAATATGCTAGTAAAGCATTGCAGGTGGCTTCTAGTTAACTACTCGGTTAGTGTTGCTAATACTGTTGGTGCTCTTCCATTCTCCATCAGGCCTTGTCACAGTAGTGCACCAGGCTGACTTCCAGCTGCCATGATTTAAGCTCTGCGCTGGGGACTTTCTGTGACAGCTGGAATCCTCTTAGCCAGCATCAAAAAATGAACACCCCCTCGCACCCACCCCCACATTCCAGGCAGCCCTTGAGCAGAAACAGACAGGATCTAATGTATAAAACCCCAGCTCCATCATAGCCTGAGCTGTGTGTATTATGCCCGTGCCCACAGTACCACAGCAGGATTGAGCTCTGAGTGCCCACACTGGTTATTTGCTTCACAAGGCACTCTTTCTTGGCTGCCTCCACTTACACTCCTTCCTTCCCGGCTCCCCCTCCGTTGCTGTTTCCTGGGAGCACCTTCAAACAAACTCTTACTTACCTCAAGGTTTGCTTCTGGGGAAAACAAACTAAAACAATTGGCAGGGTTAGCCGTAACCAGAACTTTCCTCTGCCTAAATGACTGCTGGCTTTGCATTCACAAAGGCCTTTCCTGCCAGGAGTGCTATCTTATCCTCTCAAAAGGAACCAGCCAGAACAGTTACCAGATCTAAATACGTAGTTTCCTTGTTGGCTTATGATTTGATTGTTGATGGAGAAATACTTTTAGATCTATCATTTTAAATATGTGAAGAAAAGAAAGTATGCCAGGGTGCCAAGGTGGTATCATCAGAGGCCTAGGGGGCAACTAAACCCCCACCCTACCCATGCAGCAATACAAAGGAGTCCCACCTGTCCCCATAGAGGTCAAGTGGAGAACTGAGACTTTTATGGCTGCTCAGGAGTAACAAAGCCGCACCCCCTTTCCCCTACTGGAGTAGTGTCAGAGAAGCCCTTCCCAAACACAAGCTTTAAACAAGATCTTGACTCTTATAATATCCAAATATCTGGGTCTGAAAAATAAAATCATTTGTCATATAAAACATTAAGGATATCTTAAACTAAATGAGAGAATATAATCAACAGACATCAACACCAAGATGACACAGATCTTGGAATTATCTGACAAGGATTTAAAGCAGCCATCATAAAAATACTTCAGTGATCAAATACAGAAACTTGAAACACATCGAAGACATAGAAAATCTTGGCAAATATATGGAAGATATAAGAAGAACCAAAGAAAGAATTTAGAACTAAAAACAACAATAGACAAAATGAAAAGTTCAGTGATGGGATCGATAGTAAAGTGGAGAGGAAAGAAGAAAAAATAAGTGAACTTCAAAACAGAACGATAAAGATGATCAAATCTCCAACACAGAGAAAAAATAGAGCAAAAAAGAAAAAAAATAAAAATTGAACAGAGTCCCAGAGCCACATGGGATTATAACAAAAGATCAAACATTTATGTCATTAAAATCCCAGAAGGAGATCAGAAAGGGGATGGGAATGAAAAAATATTCGAAGAAATAATGACTGAAAACTTGCTAAACCTGACAAAAGCATAACCTACAAATCAAGAGGTGAGCAATCTCCAAACAGAATAAAACCAAAGAAATCCATGCTAAGATACATAGGCAAACTTTTGAAAACTAAAAACAGAGAAAAAAATAAACAAACCTTAAAAGCACTCAGAAAGAAATAACACATACCAACAGAGGAAAAACAATTCAAATGACAGAAATTTTTTTTTCCAATGACAGAATTTCTGATCAGAAACCATGAAGGTCAAAAGGACATAGCACAACAGTTTTCAAATGCTTAAAAAAAAGAACTGACAACCTATAATTCTATATCTAGGGAAACTACTTTTCAGGGATGAAAGGGAAATCCAGACATTCTCAGATAAAGGAAGGTTAAGAAACTTTGTCACCAACATATTTTCCTTAAAATAGAGAAAGCTAGGGGCGCCTGGGTGGCTCAGTCGATTAAGCCTCCGACTTCAGCTCAGGTCACAATCTCGCGGTCCGTGAGTTCGAGCCCCGCGTCGGGCTCTAGGCTGATGGCTCAGAGCCTGGAGCCTGCTTCCGATTCTGTGTCTCTCTCTCTCTCTGCCCCTCACCAGTTCATGCTCTGTCTCTCTCTGTCTCAAAAATAAAAAAAAAAAAAAACGTAAATAAATAAATAAATAAATAAATAAATAAATAAATAAAATAGAGAAGGCTAACAGAAGTTCTTCAAATGGAAAGGAAATTATTATCTTGAACATCAGGACACAGAAGAAACTGGTAAAAGCAAACATGTGTGTAATTACAAAAGAATTTCTCTCTTCTCTTGAGTTTTCTAAACTATGTTCAGTAGTGGAAGTAAAAATTGTGATACTGTCTAGTGTGGTTTGCAATGGATGTAGAGGAAATATTTAGACAATTATAAATGGGGGAAATATATGGATGCAAAGGGAAGTACGGTTTCTACACTTCACTTAAACTAATGAAATACGAATACCAGTAGAATTTGATAAGTATGTACCTGTAATGTAATATCCAAAGCAACCACTAAAAAAGTTATAAATGAGATACACTCAAAAACTCTATACACAAAAAAGAATAGAATTCTAGAAAAAAAATGTTGTTAGTTCACAGAAAGTAGGAAAAGAGAACCAGAAGTGAAAAACAGAGATAACAGAAAACAAAATATAAAACATCCGCTTAAGTTTTAGCGTATAATAATTACATTAAATATAAAGGACTTTTATTTTATTTATTTTTTAATTTTTTTTTCAACGTTTATTTATTTTTGGGACAGAGAGAAACAGAGCATGAACGGGGGAGGGGCAGAGAGAGAGGGAGACACAGAATCGGAAACAGGCTCCAGGCTCCGAGCCATCAGCCCAGAGCCCGACGCGGGGCTCGAACTCACGGACCGCGAGATCGTGACCTGGCTGAAGTCGGACACTTAACCGACTGCGCCACCCAGGCGCCCCATAAAGGACTTTTAAAAGAGACTATCAGAGTGGATTAAAACATGACCCAAGAATATGTTTTCTTCAAGAAATTCACTTCAAGTATAATGACATACATAGTTTGAAAGTAAAAAGATGAAATAGCATATACCATGCAAATATTCATCAAAAGAAAGGAAGGATGGCTATATTAATATCAGATAAGGTAGCTTTCAGAGCAAAGTAATCTATCAGAGACACAGAGGGATACACAAAATAATAACAAGGTCAGTCCATCAAGTAGATACAAAAATCCTAAATGTGTGTGAACCAAAAAAAAACAAAAACAAAAAACAAAAAACAAACACAAAAAAACAAAAAACAAACAAACAACAACAACAACAACAACAACAACAACAACAAAACCCAGAGCTACAAAATGTGTGTGAGCATAACTGAAAGAAGAAACAGAGAAATCCACACAGTTGGAAACTTCAATACTCCTCTCTCTTGAATTAATAGGACAGCTAAAGAGAAAGTCAGCAAGGACACTGAAGAACCTGACTACTTCATCAACAAACAGAACCTGATTGATACTTAAGAACATTTTACCAAGCAATAGCAGAAAACATTATTTTCAAATACCCAAGAAACATATACCAACCTAGACCACATCCTGGAATAAAACCAACTGCAACAAACTTACAAGAACAAAAATCATAAAGACCAGGTTCTCTGACTGCAATGGGATCAAACCAGAAGCCAATAATGGAAAGATAAAAGAGATATCATCAAAACATAAAAACTAAACAGAATCTTTCTAAATAATCCATTAGTCAAAGAGAAAGTCTCAAGAGAAATAAAAAATATGTGGAACTGAATGAAAATGAATCCTCAGCATACCAAAATTTATGACATGCAGCTAATGCAGTGGCAAGAATGAGATTTACAGCCCTGAATATATACATTAGCATAGATAAGATCGACATCCAAAAATCTGTTATGTTTCTATATACTAGCAATGAACACATGGAAACTGATATTTAAAAAATAATTTTCTGACGAATAAATCTAACAAAACTTGTACTGAAAACTACAAAATGTTTATTAAAGAAATCAAAAGAATATAAAAATAAATGGAGAGATATACCAGAGTCATATAGTCATGGAAGTCTCAACATATTAGAGAAGTCAATTCCTCCCAAACTGATGCGCAGATTTAACAAAATTCCCATCAAAATTTCAGAAAGAATTTTTACGATATAAGCAAGATTATTCTAAAATTTATGTGGAAGGGTAAAGTAATGAGATTAACTAAAATAATTCTGAAAATGAAGAATGAACTTGGAGGAATCACTCAGCCCAAGTTCAAGACTCATTGTATAATACAGTAAGCAAAATCAAGTGGTACTGGAGTTGATTCGGATACATAGGTCAATAGTTCAGCTTTGACAGCCCAGAAATAGCCCTATAATGAGGACCAACTAGTATTTGCCAGAGATGGGAAAACAAATTGATAGAGGAAGGGGGGAGTCTTTTCCACAAATGGTGCTGGAGTGATTGGGTATATATAGACAAAAACGTAAACCTAGACCTGCCTCATACTTTATACAAAAATCAAAATAGATTTAAATGTAAAACATAAGATTATTAAACTTTTAGAAGAAATGTAGGCAGAAATCTTCAGGACCTAGGGCTCAATAAAGAGTTCTAATATGTGGCCCTAAAAATATGATCCACAAAAGAGAAAAATAATAAATTTAAATAAATCAAAACTTCAAATTTTTGCTCTATAAAGGACCCTGTTAAGGTAATGGCAAGAAAAGGTAATATTCGCAAATCACATGCATGATGAAGGACTCATCTACACTATGCAAAAACTCTCAAAAATCAACACTGAAAACACAAACAATCTGGGTAGAAAATGGCTAAAGACATGAAGGAAAATATGGGTGGCGAATAAGCACACAAAAAGATGTTCAGTATTATTAGCCACTAGGAAAATGCAAATTAAGACCAAGGTGTGATATCCCTACACACATATTATTAGGGTAACGAATTATAAGTATTTATTAGAGCAACTGAAATTAAACATTAGAAAATGGTGACAATAGCGAATGCTGGAAAGGATATAGAGAAACTGAATCACTCATATATTGCTGGTGGGAATGTAATATGGTAGAGCAACTCTCAAAAACCATATGTCCTTTTGTTTCTGAACTGTTTCACTCAGGCCGGTGTGTTTGTGGAACTCAGCCACGTTGTCGCACGTAGCTACAGTTTGTTCAATTCCATTATTGTATAATACTTCATGATGAATATACCATAATTTATGTATGTTTTATGGTTGAAGGACTTTGGGATGCTTCCAGATTGGAGGAATAGAAATGACACTGCTACAAATTTTTTTTTTTCTTATTGGTATTGTCAGTCTTTTATTAATTTTAGTTTTTCTGTTGTAGAGAATAATTAAAGATTTAATCTGCATTTCTCTGATTACTGAGAAAGCTGAACACGTTTTGAGATTCATTGGCCATTTATATATCCTGTTTTATGAAGCACCTGTTCAGTTCTCTTATTTATTTTCTACAGGGTGCCTACCTATCTCTTGCTAATTTATAAGTGTTGCAAGTGTCTTCTCCCATTTTGTGAATTTACCTTTCATTCTCTTAACAATATCTTTGGATGACCTCTTTTCAGACAGTACAGAGAAATTTCCTATCCCAAGGTGACAGAGAGGCCAATATGCTTGCTGTTCCCATGACAATGGCACCATCTGGGAAGGAGGATGAAGTCTGCGAGATAAGTAAGGGTGCTTCTGTGGCGCAACTTTGGCACTGGCTGCTTGAGAGGTAGATAGTGCTCAGCGAGGGCTGAAACACAGAAAAGACTGATTTTTGAGCACCAGTCAGATCCTATTCCTTCCTCCCTCCATTCCTTCAAATCTACGGAAACGGAAAATAAAATAGGAAAGACTGTGAGACAATTCACAGTGTCCAGCAACAGGGAACTAGATCTGCTGAAATTCTTTTTGTTACTGGCGGCAGACACAGGACATTGTAGCCTGAGGGGGGCAGGGGGAAGCGGGCAAAGAATGAAACACTTTTCCAGATTTCAGAGTTTCCAATCTCATGACAGAGATGCATCTTTGTATTGTGATAAGTGGTACCATGGTACCACTTACCACTTGCGACATCAGCGCCAAAGAGAAAGTGGCTGATGTTAACTGAAGAGAGGGAGAAGGGCCAGATAAGAGGGAAGCACCAGTGGGGGGCGCCTGGGTGGCTAAGTCGGTTGAGCATCCGACTTCGGCTCAGGTCCTGATCTCATTGTTCATGAGTTTGAGCCCTGCCTCAGGCTCTGTGCTGACAGCTCAGAGCCTGGAGCCTGTTTCGGATTCTGTGTCTCCCTCTCTCTCTCCGTCAAAAATAAATAAACATTTTAAAAAATTAAAAAAAAAAAAAAGAAGAAGAAGAAGAAGGAAGCACCAGGGGCACCTGGGTGGCTCAGTGGGTGGAGCATCAGACTCTTGATTTCAGCTCAGGTCATGATCCCAGGGTCATGGGATCAAGCCCTGCACCAGAACCTGCTTGAGAGTCTCTCTTTCTCTCCTTCTGCTCATCTCCCCTGGACGCACTTTCTCTCCCCCCACCCCCTTTCTCTCTCTCTTTCTCTTTCAGCTTCTAAAAAAAAAAAAATTTTAAAGGGGGGGCGGAGCACCAAGTTGGTTTAAGAAAGAAGACCAAATGTCAACGACTTGGGGAGGAGAAAAGAAAAATAGAAACCAAAGGTTCTCAAACTTTGGTAGTTTACAGTGCCCTCAGTGTCTCAGAAATTTTTCAAGATGCCTCTAGGCCAGAAGGAATGTCTAAGAGTTTTGATTCATGTATTAATTAATTAGGACGAACAACTTTAAAAGTATATGCAGTCTGACATCTTCACACAGCTGATCCTCACTATTCGTGGCGTCTATATATTTGCAAATTCACCTACTTGCTCCATGTATCACTCATCCCCAAATCAATACTCACGGCACTTCCATGGTCATTTGCAGACATACACGGAGCACTGAAAATCTTGAGTCAAATTTTGAGAACATGTTTCCAGTTGAGGTCAAACAAGATGACGCTCTGCCTTCTTGTTTCAGCTCTCCTACTGTAAACAAGGTCCTTAAGTGTTTATTAAGTGCCATATTTCTCACATTTCTGTGCTTTTTCGCTGGTGACGTTGCCGTTTAAAACACCCCAAGTATAGCACTGAAGTTCCTAAGGGCAGGAAGGTTCTGAGGTGCCCTACAGAGAAAATACGTGTGTTAGATAAACTTCCTTCAGCAATGCGTTATTGCCAGGAGCTGTGAGTTCAATGAATGTTAAAGACGCAACAATGTATACTACATAAGATGCCTTTAAACAAAACCACTAATAAACACGCTTATAAATTGATCGGTTGATGAAAATGTTGTGGTCAGGACTTCCCAGGAACCAACCGTGTATTTCCTCTCAGAGCAATGATTCAGTATTTGCGAATTCACGGTTTGTGGGAACATTCTGGAACATAACTACTACAAACAACCCAAATCCACTGTAGCTATTTGGAAAACAATTCATATAAATTGAAGAAACAACACGTTTTCTCTTCCTTCTTAAATATCCAAAATTATTCAATAATGTGTGTTTCAGTTGGGCACTGCACAACTTCTCACACATGAAATCAGATCGAACACTGCTGCTTTCATTTCTGGTTCCACTTTAGCTTGTACATGATACTTAATTCAATCACAACAACTGCTGGAAACACAACTTCAAAAAGATGAGATATCACCAGTAACAATGTAGCACAATCTAGCATTGAGATTGCCTGAACTGCATTATCCTACAGGTATCAGGTACCACTGTGTTTCCCTTGAAAATCTAAAATATTTCTGCAGTATCTCGCTTAGTTTGCTGTGGCACCAACAACCCCTCTGCACACATTTTGAGAACCATGGATCTAATTAAAGAAAAAAGAAAGACACACTGAAATTGAATATTCTTTTCAGGAGTAACCAATTTGGTTATTTTTCCAATATGGAGAAAAATTGCATATTTATGAGAAAAGTGGTAGAAAATGAGGCCAGAAGATGAGGTTTGAACTAGCAGAGAAAGACTCTGAACATCACTTTAAAAGTGCTTTTATTCTCAAAGCATTAGAGAGCCAAAGAAGATTTTAAAGGAGGAAGGGCAGACTGGCAAATCTGTATGTAGATATGTTTCAATGATATGTAGACATAGCTATCATAGAGATAGATGAATTCAGATATGTATTATACTTAATATATCTGAAAAATATATATTATACATATAAGTAAATCTAAAATTATAGTTATAAAAATGTATATGATATAAATGAATGAATAAATATATCATATATGATTTTATATAATATATAAAATTATAAATATATTATAAATGAGTAGATATATTTATATGTAATAAAATATGCATATGTATATGTAATATGTAATACATATATAATATGTATATTTATATGTAATTTTATATATATATATGTGTGTATATATATATATATATATATATATATATAGGACACAATATGGTGGCTATGAAGGATGGATTGAATCAGGGAGAACTGGAGGTGGAAAGACCAGACTGTAAGCTAATTTCAGCACAAGATGCTAAGAATCTGACCCAAAGCAATGGAAAAGGAAAGGAACATTTTAAGAGGCAAAGCAAATACAGGAGCTCAAGAAGCTAACTAGTTATTAAGGATAGAGAGGGAGGGGTGTTGTTTCACTTTCAGCTTCCTGGGTGGACGATGATGCCATTAACCAAGCTATCTTCAGACTCGAGTTTAGAATTCTCTTCACCGGTGTTAGATGAGAAGGATGAATTAAAGTTCATTTTTACTCCAGATGCCAGTAACCTTTAGTACTTCTGCTGGTATCCCTCACTGGTTTATTTCTCTGTCAATGTTAAATGACACGGGTGGAGAGAAGGACCCACAGAGATTCCAGGAAGAGCCGATTTCAGGACCAAGGGTGAATCCGTGCCTTAGGGCGGGGCTGAAGGGTGGACGGAAGAGAGTTGGACGCAGCTAGCCCTGTTGATTGCACCTAGCAGACATTCCCAGAGCACTGAATGCAAGAGATGTCATCCTTGTTTTTATTGATTCAAACAGGGAAATGGGATGCCACAGAAATTAGATACTTGTGCTTTAAAAATATATACCTCCTTATAATATTTAATAAATGAATAGCATCCATTATCATTGCTATTTGCTGTTCCCTCTTCTACTGTTCTGGGGCCCTCTCCGGGTAGGTTTGCTCCTTCGCCTTCTCTGTGAGGCTTTCCCTGATCAACCTTTTAAAAACAGCAACTATCCCACTGATAGGACCCTGTATATTCCTTCCCTGTTTTATTAATCTCTAGAGCTCTTATTATCATCTGGCATACTATATAATTTATCTGTTTATTTGCTTATTGTCTGTCTCCTACCCACCCTGCACCAGAACATTAGCTCCACAAGGCCTGGGATTATTTTTATGTTTTTCACTCATGTTTCTCAGCCCCTAGAACAGGCCCCAGCATATAGAAGACACTCAAAAAATATTACTTGACAAGTATTTTGAATGTGAATATAATTTTGTTACACGCAACAGAAGAAAAGTACCATGTGCCATGAATTGCATTTTATTTTTTTAATGTTTCTTTATTTTTGAGAGGGAGAGAGAGTGTGTGCGCACACGTGAGCAGGGGAGGGGCAGAGAGAGAAGGAGACAGAGTATCCCAAGCAAGGCCTATGCTGATAGCAGCAAGCAAATGTAGGGCTTGGGGCTTGAACTCAAAAACCGTGAGATCATGACCTGAGCCAAAGTCCAACGTTTAGCGGACTGAGCCACCCAGGTGCCCCATGAAGTTATATCTGAAAAGTACTTAACATGGTCTGGGGTCATTTTTTTTTTTTTTCAGGAAAAATTTAGATTGAAACTGAGATGTAAGGGTTAGGAAGTAAGCAAGCAAAGGCCCAGTGACCAGAAGACCCCTAAGTGGAGGGAGCCAAAGAAGTGCTGTGCTAGGAAGAGGGAAGCGGCAGGAGAAACAGTTCACACAGGCCCTGGGGGACAAGCCGAGTCCACTAATCCAGGACCTCACCACATTTCAGGACATTTTCATGATCAAATGTGCTCTAATGCTGTAGCTTAGTGGTTCTCAAACTTTATTGCATATTTACCAAAATTAAGCCAAAATATTTTTAATATTTAATTAATTTAAAAATAACAATAACTGATAAAAAAGCACAAGAAATAACAAGTGCTGGTGAGGGTGTGGATAAAAAGGAATGCTCATGCACTGTTGAATGGAATGCAAACTGGTACAGCCACTGTGGAAAACGGTAAGGACGTTTCTCAAAAAGCTAAATATAGAACTACCCTACCATCTAGCAATTGTACTGCCAGGTATTCACCCAAAGAATATGAAAATACTGATGTGAAAAAGTATATGCACGCCTATGTTTATTGCAGCATTATTTACAACAGCCAAATTATCGAAGCAGCTCAAGTATCCATTGATAGAGGAATGGATATCATCTGGTATATATACACAATGGAATATTACTCAGCCATAAAAAAGAATGAAATTTTGCCATTTGCAACAACATGGATGGGTGTAGAGTATAATGCTAAGTAAAATAAGTCAATCAGAGAAAGACAAGTACCATGTGATTTCACTCGTATGTGGAATTTAATTTTTTTTTTCAACGTTTATTATTTTTGGGACAGAGAGAGACAGAGCATGAACGGGGGAGGGACAGAGAGAGAGGGAGACACAGAATCGGAAACAGGCTCCAGGCTCTGAGCCATCAGCCCAGAGCCTGACGCGGGGCTCGAACTCACGGACCGCGAGATCGTGACCTGGCTGAAGTCGGACGCTTAACCGACTGCGCCACCCAGGCGCCCCTCGTATGTGGAATTTAAGAACCAAAACAAACAAAGAGACAAACAACAACAACAACAACAACAACAACAACACCAGACTCTTAACTATGGAAAACAAACTGATGGTTACCAAAGGGGAGGTGGGTGGGGGAATGGGAGAAATAGGTGATGGGGATGAAGGAGTGCACTTGTGATGATGAGCATGGGGTGTTGTCTGGAAGTGTTGAATCGCGACATTGTACACCTGAAACTAATATAACACTGGGTGTTTACACTGGAATTTTTTTGAAAGTTAAAAAAGTAACAATAATATAAAGCTATTGTATGTTAACATAAATCACATGTTTTTGTGACAAAGTAACTAGTTTTCAAAACAAAGCAAAACAAAATCTAGGAAGAAGAACCACATTGCTCGACACTTTTGCAAACTGCTTTAATGTCTGATTGAAAATACAGGTGAATTCACAGCTGCTTCTGCCATCAATCTGCTGCAATATCACATGTCACATGTCACCCTGCATCTAGAAAACTAGTGCACACTCATGACAGAATGAGAATGAAAAAGGAAAATAATATCCAGTATTATTAGGAAAATAGTTTTGACTTCAAGAGCTCTTTTGGAGAGGGTCTTGAGGCCCCCAAACCCTGGCCACACATAGAGGGGGCTGCTCTCTCGTTCAGGAAGATGCCTGTGGAATGCAGCCCATCTTGGACTCTTCCTTCAAAAGCGTTCTTTTTTTTTTTTTTTAAAGTTTATTTTATTTATTTATTTTGAAAGACAGAGAAAGGGCATGTGCAAGCAAGGGGGAGGAAGAAAGAAAGGGAGACAGAGAATCTCAAGCAGGCTCCACACTGTCAGCACAGAGCCCGATGCGCTCGAACCCATGAACTGTGACATCATGACTGAGACAAAACCAAGAGTCAGACCCTTAACCAACTAAGCCACCCAGGTGTCCTTCAAGAGTGTTAAGTTATTATCAAAAAAAAAAAAAAGTAAAATCATGAATATGTGTATTTTTCTTTTACCATATCTCAATGATTCCATAGATAACAGCATCTTCCAGAATCCATGTAAACTAGGAAGAAAGGAAGGGAGGAAGGGAGGGATGGAGGGAAGGAGGAAGGAAGGAAGGGAGAAAGAAACAAAGAGAAAAAGAGGTAAGATTTTAAAAGTGCTAACATTTTCAGAAGAATAAATTACCCACTGTGCCTCGTCAATACTTGCACCATAAGATCCAGCTGAACAAATAGGGCAACGGACTTTGATTGTGTCCTTCGAATATTCTTACATGCCATGAGGTAATTGGTTCCCCTTAGCCAAGTCAGTCAAAAATCTACAAATTATTTCCTGCCTGTAATAGGATACAGTTTGCTTTGGTGATTCTTTTTCACTTTTGTTGATTTTTGAATTGAGAGAAGTATAGCTGTCTAAAAGCGTGCTATTTACGGATGCCTGCATGGTTCAGTAGGTTAAGCGTCTGACTCTTGGTTTTGGCTCAGGTCACGATCTCACAGGTTTCGTGAGTTTAAACCCTGCATTGGGCTCTTTGCTGACAATGTGGAACCTGCTTGGGATTCTCTCTCCGCCCCCTCTCTGCCCCTGCCCCGCTCATGCAGTCTCTTTCTCTCCCAGAAAAATAACAAATAAATAAACTTTAAAAATAAATAAATAAATAAATAAATAAATAAATAAATAAATAAATAAATATTGTAGTATTTAATATATACCTTACAATCAACCTCAGTCATGCAAGAATTGATTTTAAACTGTGTTGGATGAGAAACACGTTGGGGAGAATAATTTGAACTGAACAAGAGAAATATCAAGACGACTTAGCACTTCTTTTAAAAAACTAACAGGTTGGTAGGTTTTCTTTCTTTTTTTTTTTTTTTTTTTTAATTTTTTTTTTTTCAACGTTTATTTATTTTTGGGACAGAGAGAGACAGAGCATGAACGGGGGAGGGGCAGAGAGAGAGGGAGACACAGAATCGGAAACAGGCTCCAGGCTCTGAGCCATCAGCCCAGAGCTTGACGCGGGGCTCGAACTCCCGGAACGCGAGATCGTGACCTGGCTGAAGTCGGACGCTTAACCGACTGCGCCACCCAGGCGCCCCTCTTTTTTTTTTTTTAAAGAAAACTTTGGTGCAAAGTTTCTACTTTGTATTCATGCTTCTGGTGGCTCTTAAATTAGTGCCATTATTATCCATTAGTTTCTATAGCTAAAGCCATTTTGTACCATTTCTAGTATTGACTGAGCAAAGTGTAAATTGCTGTAGGATTTAGACACTGAAACGGAACGGTGTTTTCACCTCTGTTGTAATTATATGTCGGGATAGGCTGCTTCACCTTAAAATGATTAGTGTTTTGTGAGGGATGTATAACAAATTGCAAGGCCAATCAATGGGAAAATTACCCAGTAGTTGAGGTAGGGTTTTAATTAATTATATTGCTAGTTTGTTAGAAGAGAGGCCTTTGAACAGGTAATCAAAGAATCAGCACATATGGGCTGTTTGTTCCTGAATCACTGTGTTTAGAAAGGAAGTTTCTTGACTAGCCTTGGTCTGCCTCCATAGCCTGCCAAGGATTGGGGGTGGGATTAGGTATTTTTCAGGCAACACACTGATGGGTCTTCCCCCTTCCTGTGTGGAAATAAATGAAGGCCACCCAAATGAGAACCGACAAAGGCTATTTGCTGGGAGTTGGCTCAAGGGAGGGAGTCAGCCACCATCCCTTGCCAAATAGGCATTTGGCAAGGACTCAAAGGCAGGCTGAGGAGGGGGAAAGCTTTAAAATGGAAAGAAGAGGTGGCTTCAGGGGTGCCCTGAGTGACACTGTCAGCCAGAGGAAGCTGTAGGTGGTATGTGATCCTGCTAGGGCCACCAGAACAAGATACCACAGAGGGGGTGGTTTAAACAACAGAAATCCATTTTCTCCCAGTTCTGAGGGCGGGAAATCCCAGATTGAGGAGTGGCAGGGGTGCGTCCCTTGAGGCCTCTCTTCCTGGCCTGAAGATGGCCAGCTTCTGGCTGTGTCGTATGGTCTTTCCTCCGTGAGAGGGAACCCTCATGTCTCTCTGTGTGCCCTACCCTCTCCTTCTCATAGGGACCCCAGTCAGACTGGATTAGGAGCCCGCTTAATGACTTTATTTTAATCAATCACCTCTTGAAAGGCCCTGTCTCCAAACAGAGTCATATTCTGAGGTACAGGGTGTTAGGGCTCCAACACATGAATTTTGGGGGGACGTAATCTATAACCATGGAGTAACTAGACATGGGGCATCCCATGTGATTGGTTAGAGGAGCATATTTGGCTTTGTACATATGGTCTTAAATTGAAAGTGGGGACAAAAATTGGAGAAGCCGGCAGTTATTAAGCCCTGACTGGGGTGGATCACACAAAGGTCTGGCTTCCTGGTTTGGTTGCTGCAGATTGTGAGTCAGTTTCATCATCACATACGATCTGGCTGTTGTTGGTTCGTGTATTCAGTCTCACCTGGGAAAAAGAGGCAGCGAGAGCAAGCTCATGTTGTGTCGTTGACTTCTACAGCCCCAGCTCCTAGAACCGAACCTGGTAGACAGCTGGAACTCAAATAATAGTTGCTGAAGGAAAGATTTCAAGGTCACAATGTCCCTTGGTAACAAGTCTTACACACTTCTCTTACCCTCTATAACCAGATTTTCTCTTCTACAAAATGGGCATATTCCCATCATCTTAATGACCATTACTATATGTTCAATAGGGGTAGACACTTCGGAGTCACTATCTCATTTAATTCTCCAAACAGCCTCAAAACATGGATTATTGTTTTAATTTTATAGATGAGGAAAGATGGGACACCTGGGTGGCATTAAGCATTGGCTCAGGTCATGATCTCACAGTTTTGTGAGTTCAAGCCTGGCATTGGGCTCTGTGCTGACAGCGTAGAGCCTGCTTGGGATTCCCTCTTTCCCTCTCTTTCTCTTCCCCTGCCCCACTCTGTCTCTCACAAAAATAAATAAACTGGGATGCCTGGGTGGCTCAGTCGGTTAAGTGTCTGACTTCAGCTCAGGTCATGATCTCGGAGTTCACGGGTTCGAGCTCCGCATCAGGCTGTGTGGTGCTGACAGCTCAGAGCCTGGACCCTGCTTCAGATTCTCTCTCTCTCTCTGTCCCTCCCCTGCTCATGCACCACCCCCCCAAAAAAAATAAATAAACATTAAAAAATGGTTTCAATTAAATAAACTGAAAGAGAGAAATCAGAGGCACTACCTTGCCCAAGTGACAGTTAATAGACGTGTGATCCAGGACAATCCGCGTCCCCTCTCTGTGACTCTTCATTTCATCCTCTTTAGAAAGAGGGGAACAAAAAATGCTCGCATCAAAATCCTGCTATAAAATCAATAAATGGGGGAAAGGGAAAGCTCTTTCTGTGGCAACATGCCAACAACTAAGTGTAAAGAAAAAAAGGTGCCACCATTGCTTGTAGGAGTCATGAGTGGAGATTAAAGCTAGCGAATACAAATTTGAAGGGAACAGAATATGTACATGCCCTCAAAGTATTTACACACAAATTACTTTTTAATTATAAAGGAAGGAGTAACTTCACTGTGGAGCAAGGTGGCAGGCACCACCTTCGCCAAGAACAGAAGGTAAGCCCACTGCTATTGGAACAAAGGCACAGAAAGCGTAACTTTGAAACGATGCTCTGAGTGATACATAACACTTTGGTATTCCCGGCCAAAAAGGAAAAAAGCATAACCTGAATCTAATCTGAATTTAATCGTGAGGAAACAGCAGACAAGCCTAAATTGAGGGCATCTAATGATATAAATAGTCTGAACTCTGCAAAAGTGTTGAGGTTAAAGAAACTGTAAGAAAATGTTCCAGATTAAAGAAACCAAAAAGACACCAAGTATAACAGATGATCCTGGATCGGATCCTGGGCATTATTATTATTATTATTCCTTAATGACCTGTGTCAGGGAGCAAGAGTGCCTCACCCCCTTCACAGGGAGTAAGAATTTCCTGTCTCCTTCAAGGTCCTTCTAGCTGGACTAAGAATCAAATCAAGGAGAGACAGATTCACAGGAGAAAATAAAATGTAATAGGTGTATGTATGGGGAATCACATACACAGAGAAATTCCAAAGACAGTGGGGTAAAATGATGGATCTATGTCATCCCGAACCAAGCAGAAGGAGGCAGGGGTCTGGGGTTTCAGGGGAAATAAAGGCACTTCACAAGTGATAAGACAGCAGATGTTTGTTAATTAGATGTTTGCCCTGCCATACAGATGGGTCACTCAGATAAAATGTATCTTCGTTAATAACCCTTATTCTGGTAAGATCCTCCAATTTAGATTCTTCTGGATACTTAAGGGAGGGGCAAAAGTTTCTCTTGAGCCCACCGGGTCTCAATTATCTTGAGCTCCAAATAATCCACATGCCAAAGGGGCACATTCTTGGTGGGGGGAGTGGGGCTGTCCTGAAACCCTTCACCTGATATAAAGGACATTAGTGGACAATTGACATGTGCATACCGTCAGAGATTAGACAACAGTATAACCAATTTTATTTTCCTAAGTATGATAGTTGCACTTTGGTTATGTAAGAAAATGTCCCTGTTTTCAGAAAACTAAAGCAAAGTGTTTAGGGGTAAAAGAGGCATGATGTATGCAATGCACGCTTCAACTGCTGGGGGCGGGGGGAGGGCAGGGACATGAAGAGAAGGTAAAGGAATGGGAAAGCAAACACAGCAAAGTGTCAATATGTGGGGAGTGGTGGGGGGAGGTATTACTTAACCCCATTTTTCTCTAAGTCTGAGGTTATTTCAAAAGAAAAGGCTAAAGATGGAAAAAGGGTTTTAAAACCCTTACTGTAAGGATTGAGTGAGTTCATGCTTATAAAGGACTTAGAACACAGGCCCTAAAATTTTAGCGACTAGGTATTCTTATTACCACATAATTAAGAAGTGATGGGGCCACCTCACTCTGCCCCCGCATACCTTCACTTCCTCATTCAGAGTTGTGGAAAATCCAGGAAATCAAGTCACAGGAAAGCCTTTACAGAAACTGTGTACCCTGGCAAATGTTTCTAAGCTTGCGACGTGAGGTCAGATTCTTGTAGATAACTGTGAAGTGGGTTAATCTGTAGTGTTGGTGAGGTCATTGAGGTACAGAAAACTCAAACAAATTCACTAAGCGTGACAAGGTCAGAAGCAAAGCCCAGAGCTCCTGGCTTTCCATCCAGTCCTTCAGATAGGAAGGAAAAGTTTAGGAAAAGAAAACATTCACACCTGACCTGTTCTCATCTTGCTCTGTATGAAAGGTAGGGATGGCCTATGGGAGGTCAGGTTGTGACCTCCTGACCCCACCTTGAGGCCAGCTCAGTGACCTTGCCTGGAGTCCAAGGGCAGGCTAGAAGGGGTGCAAACTGTGGACGGGGCAAGCCTAAGGGCAACCAATTGCATTTCTCTGTCCTCTCCTCCATATCACATGCTGAAAAGCTATCTTTCTTATGCTAGCAAAGATTTTTTTTTTCTCCACCTGCAAATATTGAAGGAATGGGGGAGGGAACTCCTGTATGGCCAGGATTCAGCTTCTACACACATCCACACACTCAAGGCTATTTCTTCTTAATACTGGTCTGTTTCCTTATTAACATTTCTAAAGAGTAAATTAATTAATCTTATTTTTTAAAATCTATAGGTTGGCTGGAAAACAAATGTTTCTTCCTGATCTTTGCATTGTATATGGGATCCAAACAAATGAGTATCTGAAATTCATTTTTTACACCGACCACATACAGAATTGTTTCGCTGATGAAGTATGAACACATCTATAGGTGATTTCCCTCCCTGAGGTACTAAATGCATTTATAGAATAGCAATCACAAGTAAATCAGAAGCAGAAGATGTCATGCTTGGAGAAGTGGGAAAAAAAACAAAAAAACAAAACAAAACTTGCCAGCCTCAGTTTCCTCATCTGTAAAAGAATCCCTGGGTTTACTGTGACAGCAGAATGGCAAAATAAATAGGAGAGAAAGATTTTCTATGAACAGTACTTTAAGTGAAAACAAACCCCCAGATTCAGCAATGGTACAGTTAGGAAATATTGACTCTTCAGTTCCTACCCAAGCTCAAATACTTCTCCGCTGAGAGATTCACCTAGCCTCCCGATTTGACTGCTTACCAATAACAAGTTTCTGAAAACAGAAGGAACGTTTCCTGTGAAACACAGCCCACCATCGGTCAAGAGTGGATGTGAAAAAAAGCTCAGGGGAGGAGCCCGGAGTTTAAAAACAGAAAAAGAAATTGAAGTTCTTATAAGTAAGTGGATAATAGCAAGCAGGCTTCTGATGCAGGAATTTTCTTATTTGCAGGAGTAAGTTTATTCTGGCTCTTTGTTGGGTTTTGTTTTGTTTGAGGAAAGGGATATTAAAGTGTCAGATGAGCCCTGGAATTTCTTACAAATCAGTAGACTAACACAAAAAGTAAATCATTTGTTCCTATTTGGCGTACCTTCTAGGCAATGAAACTAAAAGATGTCAAAATATGTTATTTATCGTTACACTTTAACAGAAATAATCATCAGTTGATAGTTTTATGTACATCAACTGGCTTTCTGATTTCTTCAGGAAGCAACAGATTAAGTTAGTTTAGCATCATTTCATTTACTACCCCCAATCATAAATAATAAATACAATCCACTTAAAATTTTACAACAATGATTTGCATATTTGCCTTCAGGTGGTAATTTTTCTAAAAGCATCAAGTTAATTGTTATTGGGCCACTCTTTTTTTTTTTTTTTTAAGTTTATTTATTTATTTTGAGAGAGAGAGAGAGAGAGAGAGAGCAGTGGAGGGGCAAAGAAAGGAGAGAGAGAATCCCAGGCAAGCTGCATACTGTCAGCACAGAGCCCAAAGCAGCGGAAGCAAGCTCCTTCCTCTGAACGGTGAGATCATGACGGAGCTGAAATCAAGAGTCAGAGGCTTAACCACCTGAGCCACCCAGGAGCCCCCATGGCTACTCTTATTTAACTTCTCATTAAGACTTCTTTAAGGTAGTCAACATCAACTTTCGCAGCAAGAATACAAAGAAACGGAAGTGTATAAAATACAAATACACCACAAGAAGTGTATAAAAATTATTCCTTTACTTCACCAAAGTATTTAACACTATTGTTTATGAATTACTACTATTAAGTATCAGATTCCAGGCACTAGGGGAGACACTTTCAACATGTAATCTCTACTTCTTACAACAAATCTTGAAGGTAGGCACTATTATATGTGTTAGACAAAGGAGAAAACAAGACAGTGACTGGCTCAAGGCCTCTCAGCTGATAAGGGGTAGATTTTTCTTCATTACTTCCTTCCCCCGCCAGCCAATGGCCTCTGTCATGTCTCTCTTGTTTTAAAAGTTACTTTTAGCCACACTATAATATTTCACATTTGTGAAACAGAGTCGTTGTTGTTGCTGTTAAATCCGTGTGACACATTACCCCTTCGTGCAGTTCTGCAGAATTCCAAGTGTCAGAAACCATTAACGTAACTGGGGAAATACTGAGTAAGCTTTTTCGGCCCACGCTTTTGATTGAGTGCAATGCATTTTGCCCAGTCAGTTTTAGTCGAACCCTCGTGATGTTTTACATTTCTGCAAGCCTTTTGAGGGTAGGAAAGAGATTTTATTCGCCTTAATAGGTCTACTGTTGAACCCAGTCCCCAACCCACAGTAGCCACTCGGTAACACTGACTGAATTGGGTATCCAGGTAATTGTTTTACTCTAAAAAGCCTCAGTTAAACGAACGTACACGCAAATTTTAAAATGGTATATTTAGTGAAGGATTTGTGTCTCCAAAATGTGAGCCCCTGCAGGGCCCTGGGATGGAGAGGACAGTGGGCAACCTGTCCCTCTGAGGTGGATGGGCGCTATCTGGTAATACCATCCGACTCAACAACCTAACTCCAGCTGGAGGCTCCCCCACACCGGTACAGCTCACGGTCAGCGAGAGGACCCCCAGGGAAAGACGGAGGCCCAAAGCCACACGTACGCACGCTGCGAGCCACGTTGAAGTTCAAAGGAGCGTGTTTAACCAGCAAACAAAGGGCGGCGCGGTCTCCGGTCCCGGGACCAGCTGCGGCCTCCTGGGAGGGGCAGGAGGGCCGCGGTGACAAATGGACATTCCGCACGCGAGCAGACGGACACCTGATCTGCGGCTCCCGGCGGCCCCACCCACCGCCTCCAGCTGCCTGGCCCACAGTCGCCGCCGGCTTCCTCGGCGGGTTCTCCACGCGCCCAGCTAGCAGCCTCTGGCGCCACCGTCCCGAGAACTTTCCAATCCTCTCGGGGCTAGGGGCGGGCAGTGGGGAGGGGGCGGCTAGGTGGGGGCCTCGACGAAATTCCTTCCCGGGACTTGGCGGGCGGCCCTTCGCAAGTGGAAAGTGGCTCGTCCCCAAGTCCAACCCCGACCCCAGGGCGCCCCGGAGAAGCTCCCCGGAGCGAGGAGCCGGCGGCCGCGCGGGCGGAACAAAGGGACTCAGCGGGCCGGGGAGGATGCTGCGCTCCCCCGCGCCCCACCCGGCCGGCTCTCGGGCGCTGCCTCCGGCGCAGGTAGCCCGGCCTGCGGCGCGGCGGGAGGGTGTGTTCAAGCGGGGAACACAAAGACTCACTTCCGCGGGGCCACTCGCAGCCCGTTCACATTCCTGCATCCCTGACGCCCGCGGGACCTGCGTGCCCGCCGGGCGCCCAGCGCGGTGCGGGTGCAGGTAACCCTCGGAGGAACTAGGGCTGGCTGCAGGCGGCGGCCGGGGAGAGGCATGCCTTTTTAGGCAGCCACGCCGCCCGCACAGCCCCACGCAGCCCAAGTCTGCAGTCGCTCCTTTGCCAGAGGCAGGGCTCGGCGCGCAGCCGGGGAGCGTCCCGCCGTGCACCCCGCCTGGCGGGCCAGGGGCGCGGGGAGCGGACGGTGCAACTTCCCGGCGCCCGGCCGCTAGGTGAGCCGAGGCCGGGAAGGGGGAGGACGGGGGGACGGGCGGAGGGAGCGGGGTGGGGGGGGAACGGCCTGGGCGGGCGGGGGGGGACGCGCGGAGCTCGGGGGCGGGGCGCGGCGCAAGCTCAGCGCGGGGGCCGGGAGCCTCCGCCTAGCCCCGGGGCTCGGGGCCGCGGTCCCTCCCGCCGTCCGCGCCGCCGCCGCCGCCGCCGCGCTGCCGGGAACAATGAGGCGCGCGGCGCGGGGCTAAGCGCAGCGCCGCGCCGGCCCGAGGCCGAGCACCCGACGCGCCCGCAGCTGCCGCCCGCCGCCGAGCAGCTCTGGCCCGGGGGAGGTGATCCGCAAGCCGCCCGGGACGCGAGCGCGGGTCGCTCGGGGCTCCCGAGGTGGCGCGGGGAGGCTGCGCGGCGGAGGCGGGGGCGGCCACCGGCAGCACGATCTGAGCCGCGCGCTCGGCGTTCGCAGCCCCCAAGTTCCGCGGCGCGCGTCGGGCGCCCCCGGCCCCGGGTCCCGGCTCCCGCGGGCGGCCGTGTGAGTGTGGGAGCGCGTGGCGCGCGCGCCCGAGCGGCTGCCGGAGAATAAAATGTGACACGCACGTCTCCGACTCCAGCGCCGCGCGGACGGGGGAGCGCGGAGCACCGCGGGGTCGGACGGTGCGAGGCGCGGCGTCCGGAGAAGGTTGGTAGGGGAGGGCGCGGGGCTCGGGCGATGGGGCGACGTCTGCCTTCGGGTCGCCGCAGCCTGTGCGCTGCTCGGCACGGAGTTAGACTCGGTGGCCGGGAGGCAGACCTGTGTAGGGGGGTGAGGGGACGCTGAGGGTTTTGGGGGAGAAGCAGGACATTCTTCGAGAGGGTGAGTGAACCTGAGGGCTTGAGCTTTGGGGACGGGCAGACACAGTTGTGCTCCTGCGGTTCAATCAATAAAACGGCGATCTTTTATTTTATTTAATTTGGCTCTGGAAGGAAATCGAGATTTTTAATTGCCTTTCTTGACCCCACCCCCATGCAAGACTGCGCTTCTTAAGGCTTAAAGTGTGTTCTATTGGTTTCTAGTTTGCTGTAGGTATAATGTTTAGGGACAGAAGGGATCCTTAGAATCCCAAATACCCGGGTGTTAATTCTTACGCGCTTGCTGGAGGAAAACTCTTGCTTTTAAGTTGTTACACTTTTCACCGTGTAGGGAGAAGATATTTGATGAATTCTTTTGAGTAAGCAACGTTAACACCCGTCTCTTTCGGATGTGACGGTGCTGCTGGGGCGGGGAGTGAAGTTCAACTTGTGGCTCGCAGCGAGTGATGCCTTCCAAAGCGAGCTGAATAGCTGTGTTTGGAGAAGCCCTGCTTTCCAGGAATTTAAATGAGACTTTTTGTGGTTGCCTTCCAGGTCTCTCCTCCTAGTACCATATTTGTTTTGTCAGGCTGAACTTTCAAAGCTGTTTTATAATCCGAGAAGCACTTTGGGAGAAAAGTAATGCTTGGCTGGGTTTTGTGAACTTATTTTTACAGGGTCATATTGAAAATTGGAGGAGACGCAAACCATATTTGGTAGCAATCTTTGTTTTCTGTACCGTTTGAGTTCTAACAGCGAAGGGGCTTGCTGATCTCCCACGGGCACTGGCTGCTTGGGTGAGGGTATTGTTGGAGCGCTTGCAACACGTTGTGAGTGAAGTGCTTTGTACGTATTTAAAAAGCCTCGTGCGGGTTACTTGATATTTAGTTATTTTTTTCTTTTTGAAATTTTGCTCAACATATTTTTGCCATTTTGAAATAATTGTGACTAATGACGAATTTCAAAACCTGAAATGCTGTGTGTGGTCCCGTTGTTGCAAACTTACGGCTAACACTTCCTTTAAATGGCCTTGAACTTATTTTTACCCACTTCGCTCCTCCATTATTTTTCTGAACTTGACCGCCAGACTTTTGCAACACTCTGGGGTTTGCATTTCCTACTAAATGTTTAGAAAAGCTGATGACAATGGTGAATGAATATTATGATGAAAATGGAGAACAACCTAAAATAGTAGGGCAGTCGCCTTGAATTTTGCAGCCACAGTGAAAAATGGGGGTACTCAAACATGTTGGAATTCTTGATCCAGTTTTTATTGTGATTGATATGAATTTTAGCATTTTACCTTTTTGTAAAATGCAGCTGACGCTTAGTTTTGAGGTAAGTCTCTTGACGAACGTGTGGTAGGAGCCTCAGCTCTTTGTGGAATTCTGAGCCCCAGAGTTCAGACAGAAGGTAGAGACTGTTGGAGAGTGTTCAGAGCAGAGACCAGCATTTGGGGGGTTTCTTATGTTGTGCACGCCATCTAGGAAGTAAAGATAAAGTGAGGATATGCAGGCAGGAGGATTCAAGCCTGAGATAACTTAATGTTTGAAAATATGTGAATAGATTTATTAGGCAGGGAAGGGGAGTCAATCAACTAGGCTCAGTTTCTGATGAGGACACGTAAGAAGGGGGTGAACAATTAAGTTGGTGTCGGGAAGGATTTCTGGTCAGCCAGTAAGATTGGTTAAATAGCGAAGGGGTTGCTGAGAAATTCTTCTAGGTGCTTGTTTCTCTAGAGCTTTTTTTCCCCTGAGATTCTCTTTCTGAGATGATTTACCTGTGTGAGTCTCTATCTATTGCTTATACTAACTGCAATTGTGTACTGTGGGTCCAGGATGTATCCAAGCATTTGCCAAGCGCTTAAATCTTCCCTAAATTGACAAACTAATTCTCAGTTTCCTGCATCTGCTGCTTAGGTAGATACACGATGGGTTGCATTCCAAAAAAACTTAGAAATATTTGCCCTTTGAGAAACTTAGTTGATTTTCAGATTTCATGCCTCATTCCTGATACTTTTGAATAAAAATATCTTATGTGTTGATAATAGGGACAGTCTGTTAAATATTCACCTTCTCTTTCATTGTAATGTGTTTTACCCTCCTGGGTCTTCTGTTATATGATCATAAATTTTAATTGCTTAGATTAAATGAAATACTTAATTTGAATTGTTTACATGTCTAAGCAAAAAATAGTGCCCTCATGCTAGGTGTGTGTTAAGTTTTAAGTTTTTGAGCCTCCTCAAAGAAGAACTATGGGATGAAGTTCACAACTGACTGTCAGAGAAATAATTACATAGAATCAGACGCTAATTTTGGAATCCAGAAAGTGCAGGTGTACATTTACATAGCAATTCAGTATTCTCAACAGGTTGAGGTCAAGGGCAAGAACTGAGTGTGCTCTAGAAGTTGCCCAGCTGCTTGCTGTTAGTGGATAAACTTCAGACTTTCTGTTTAGCGTTATCTGTCATTTTTCTGAAAACGCTCCTTCCTACTTTGGAGAGATTTGTTTGGAAGCATTATTAAGTACACAGAGCACAGACAGAAGAATCAGGGGGGAAGAAAAGAAGCATCAGAGAAATATGGATTTATTATGCCCCTTATCAAATCCCATCCTGATCCGAAATCCCATGCCCCCCCACCCCCCGGGATGGATGGGGAACAGTTGTAATGCTTGGAACCCACCCAAGCTGTGGGTGAAATAGCGGCCGTGCGTTTAAAGGATGTGATATATGAACTGGCACTCCTGAGGCTTTGTCCTTATCAGTGGTTTGGTCCAGCACTAGCATGGGTCCTAGACCTGCTGCTTTGGTAAAAATGGGGTACCAGCAGCTGCTTGGCCAGTGTCTTCACTTGGCCACTTGCAGGTTCTTCTTGGCCATCCCACTGTGCCAAGACCCTTCTGATTTGGGGAAGAATTGCTCTCTGGATGGAAGTGGCATCAGAGAAATACTACCCACTCTCTCAGGGATTTTGGTCTGCACAGACGTGCTCTGTGCCCCCTTCCAGGTTCTGCTGCCCCCTGTGGTCTTCTCTAGGAAAAAATTCTGAATTCCAGGCAGACATCGGCTCTAACAAGCTAGAAGGATGTGAGGGTTGGGTTTGCAGTTTGCACTGGACTTTCTCAGTGAAGAAGCCACAAAGGAAATTCTTGGCTGGCGCCCTCAAACCTGAGTTCTCAGGAGTGCTGTCCCTGCACCACAGGTCACTGGAACAAGTCTGAGCCTTCCCAGGGCCTGGTTTCCAGGGCTGGGAAATGGAGGCTTAGCTTAAATCCTCTCCAAGGTGTCTCCTCATGCTGAGATTCCGTGAAATTGAGAATTGTATATTCTGACATACTTAAAAGTGAATTCCCATGCTCAGAGGAGAA
Organism: Leopardus geoffroyi; assembly: GCF_018350155.1. Taxonomy (NCBI): domain Eukaryota; kingdom Metazoa; phylum Chordata; class Mammalia; order Carnivora; family Felidae; genus Leopardus; species Leopardus geoffroyi. The sequence continues at coordinate 53,851,359 of NC_059336.1, forward strand.
TTCACCTTTAGTTACTGTGCTTCGTATCCCTTCAAACACCATGTAGCCCAGAAGGGAGTAGTAACTCAAAGAATAATAACAGCAATTGCTTCAGACTTATTATGGATTATACCCTGCCACCTGCTCTGCATAGGTTATCCCAATATACCTTAGCCACAACCCTGGGGTGTATTGTTATCCCCATTTCATAGGTGAGGAGACTGAGCCTCAGAAAGATGAAGTGCCTTCCTCAAAAGTCCCACAGTGGGAAAGCAGCCCTGGGTTTGTGTGTTCCAAAGTCCATGCTGTTGAGACTATGCTCAGACTCTGTGGAGGAAAAGGCATGACTCCTCTCGTGGTCTGTATGTTGGGGTCAGAGAAGGGCTGTGACCTTGAGCTTGATCGTCTCAAACCATGGCTGAGCTTGCTGGATCAGAAAGATTTTTATAACAGGATGGAAGGGGCTGGTGGGGCACTCATTACACAAAGCCAGCAGATTCACTGGAACCTGGAAGCAGAAAAAGGCAGGAAATGCAACCTAAAAACGACCCCTGCAGTTGAGAATATCCCAGGCAGTCAGTATTCTAATGAAAATCAGGCTCATATGAAGGGTTTCTCATCAAGTGAAATTTCCAAGGAAAAATTTAAGCAAAGACTTGAGAAAATGATCCCTACTCTCTAAGTTATTGGGTCAGTGAGGAGAGGAAGCTCAGAAAGTAGTCTCTTGGGACATTGAGAAATATATTGGCTAAAGCATTAGAGAAGACACTGTAAAGAAAAATCCTGCGATATCTTGATTATAACCTTCTGCTTTCAGAAGTTTATAATTCACACGTTATGTTCTGCTCTTGGCTGCTCCTAGTCTTTGAGCCCGAGAGGGAAACGCATTATTAAATTTAAAACAATTGGTTTTCCATGTTCAAATTATACAAATTTTTCAAGTAGAGGTTCTTGCCTGTTGGTAATTGTGGTTTCTAAAATGACTTAGCTTTAAATTAAATTTGGAAGAGGGTAAATCTCTTAGATAATCCGGTAGCTTTCATTATTCAGAAAGAAATTTGAAAAGTAGCTTCCTTGAAAGTGTAGTGATGATTTTTGTTTCTGGAAGATAAGTATATTACTAGGTGCTTAAAACCTGTCTTTGTACCTCTGACCACAAACAGGTAGAAAAGGTACTGGTAAGATTGGTATATTTTCTGAATGATACAGTTAACCCAGTTATGCTGTGGAACTGTAAGTGCGTGATTGAATGAATGGATTTGGGTTTACTGTGAGAAGAGGGATCTTGCTCTGTAAATTCTATTTTAAAATTAGTAAAACTATATCCCCCATACAGAAAAGAGGACTTCCTTCCTCCCTCCCTTCCTTCCTCCCTCCCTCCTTTCCTTCCTTCCTTCCTTCCTTCCTTCCTTCCTTCCTTCCTTCCTTCCTTCCCACTGTCATTAAAAAGAACATGCCTGGGAGGCTCATTCGGTACATATCCAACTCTTGGTTTGGGCTCAGGACATGATCTCAGGGTTTGTGAGTTCAAGCCCTGTGTCAGGCTGTGTGCTGACAACATAGAGCGTGCTTGGGATTCTCTTTCTCTCTCCCTCTCTCTCTGCCCTTTGCCTTTGCTCTCTCTCTCTCCAAAAATAAATAAACTTAAAAAAATAAGTAAAAAATAAAAATATAACAAGAACACGCACACACACGTGCACAGACGTGTGCACACATAAACTTGCAAATACAGGGGGACTGCATCCCTGCATTAATATGGTTTACCATTAGTAATTTGGAGTGGGAACCTGAATTCGGATACTTATGGATGAATTGTTGGGATTCACAGCTGTTGAGTGAGAAAATCAGGACTCAGAGCCTTGGCCTTCTGACGGAGAGAAGAACATTCTTTTTCCTGTACTACTTATCTCTGAGAGAATTGCATGTTCCAGATTGCCAGTGGCTTGTGTGAAGATAGAAATGTTTAAGGTCGTTTAAGCTTTACTTGGATTTATTATTAATAGGATAGGTATGGGAAAACACACTTTTACTTCTATGTGTATATGTGTGAGAGTGTGTGTATCTGTAAATATTCTTTAAAACAATAGCGTCTCCAAGGTCCCTCTGGTGGTTTGCAGAATGTTTTTTGACTGTTGACGTTCACGAGGGAGGCCTCTCGGGCAGGGCAGCCTGGAAAACCAATGTTGGGGTCCTGTACATTAGTTAGCTACTTGCTGGGTGAAAGAAGTGGTGCCATTTTAGAGGGTTTGGGGTCAGCCTGGTGTTGGCCCAATAGTGGGTGTGAGTTAGTCTTTCTCTGATAACCATTCGAAGTTGCCCCGATGCCGTCTCATCACTTTAAACTTTAGGTAAAATAATTAAAACAGCAGCAAGCTCAAGTGTTCAAAAAAATTTTTTTTGAAACCCTCTGGTTCATAAGGTACTTTTTGGAGCAATTAATGAATACCAGGAAGCTGACAAATGCAACATGGTTTACTTTATATTAGTATTTGTGTAGGGGCGCCTGGGTGGCGCAGTCGGTTAAGCGTCCGACTTCAGCCAGGTCACGATCTCACGGTCCGTGAGTTCGAGCCCCGCGTCAGGCTCTGGGCTGATGGCTCAGAGCCTGGAGCCTGTTTCCGTTTCTGTGTCTCCCTCTCTCTCTGCCCCTCCCCCGTTCATGCTCTGTCTCTCTCTGTCCCAAAAATAAATAAAAAACGTTGAAAAAAAAATTTATATTAGTATTTGTGTATCTGTATGTATGTCATGTATATGTAGGTATTTGATTGACATTTTTCAAAGGGCAGTTTTCCTCCTTACAATAACAGTACAAACAGTATTCCTCTGCCTTATGTTCAAAATTAGTAGCTGGGAGAGCTGAAATAATTAAGTAATTTGTCTGACTAAATACTTGATACTTAATAATAACATTCAAAGAGAGCCATTAAATAGATTGCTTCATTAACTATTTGAGGTGGGAGGGTTTCAGAAACTGACTTGATAGTAACAGGAAAATCTATAATGTGACTCGAAAATAATGTTAAACCCAAACATGTCTCTACTGGCCACACTGTAATTTTCACATAATTAAAACATACCATTAATGTATTATAATCATACCCCAGTAATACCCCTCATATTACTGTTTGATACATATGCTGAAAGAGCAGAATTAATTTTTGGTTTGGGGGTTTTCCAGTATTTTCATGACTGGTAGGCATAGTATTAGATGTAAAACCAGAAGTGGGTAAAAGAAAAGCTTTAAATTGCATTAAACAATGTGCTTCACAAAGGAGAGTCAAAAGACTCCTGGAACAAGGAGGCTTTGTTTTTTGTAGATGGTATATAAAACCCAATTATAGCATGGAACTCCAGGAGTATAATCACATACATGATGTGCATGTTATACTGGCAAAACTAAACTCACCTGCCCCAAATCTCCCCCAGTGGGTCCCTGCCTCTCAGTTGCCCAACTTAGATCTATCTTGAATTCATTACACCATATTGAAAATGAATATGAGTTTGTAATATACTGAGTGACCCTGCATTATGGCCCACACATTTGGTCTGGGAATGACTGTGGTGCATAGTGGTGACCCTAAATGCTTAGTGTGATTGGTGCAGTGCACAGCCAGGTGTCCGGGCTTGTCGTCCATCAGGTCCGTGCTCAACCTCACCAGTTACAGGTTGGAAGGAGGGCCATTCCTTAGAATCATTCCTTGTTGAACTGAAAGGCATCCACAGATCAATTAATTCACTTTCCAGGGTACATATTTTCTATGAACCCACATAGTCTTTTCTCAAGAAAAAAATTCAAATTCTGTATGTGGGGAAAGGTAGACATAGAACAAAATTATAGGAGGAAGGTCATGTGCCTTTTGTTTGAGATGTATATATATATATATATATATATATATATATATATATATATTTATGTTGAGGGTAGAAAACAAGGATTGATGATTGCAATGAGGTATTTAAATCTTCCCCTTGTTTGTTTTGCATAGTTGCTAAGCAAATCTTTTTTCCAGGTGAAGTCCCTTGGACTGTTCTTTCATCTGTGTGAAATTTCAAAATGAAATTCCTTGGGGCGTCTGGGTGGCTCAGTCCATTAAGCGTCTGACTTCAGCTCAGGTTATGATCTCATGGGTTTGAGCCCCGCTTCGGGTTCTGTGTCTTCCTCTCTCTCTGCTCCTCTCCCACTCATGCTCTGTCGCTCTCTCTCTCTCTCAAAAATAAATAAACATTATTATTATTTTTTTTTTCATGAAGCATCCTTCATTTGGTGCTGACAGTTTGTAGAGAGAGAAAAAGCAGTGACTGAGTCATAGACTGCTTGCATTGGTAGAATGGGAGATATGTGTAGATACATTGGTAGAATGGGAGCTTGGAAGAGTGACATCATTGAACAAAACAGGTCTAGGGCATGTCTTTTCTTCTTTTTTTACTTTTTTTTTTTTTAAGTTCACAAGACTACAGTTATTTTCATGTGACATTCTTCTTGTCAGCTACCTGTATGCTCAAGAAGCAGATGACATTAACCTCAAATACAAAAGACGGAGGTGGAGCAGTGCCCCTAAACCACCTTCTGGGGTCTCAGGAAGATACAGAGAATCCAGCTTAGCTATCCCTTGAAGATCAAATAGGCCATCAGAGATTTGCTAAAACATTCAGGGTTGTCAGACACTAATCAGTATGAAACTGGAAATGGATGGCATCAGATGCAGTCTGGGGGGAGAAATGAAGTACATAGAAACCTGTACCCCATATCCCCACGTGACCCTCGTTTTTTCCTCCAGAGACTTCAGAGCTTTTATTTTCTTCCTCACTCTCGAAATGTGTCTGTGTGCGTCATGTGCTGCTTGTGTCCGTGGGACATGGGAGGGAAGCTGTATCACATCCCCAAAGTTCAGTTTTCTCTGGATTTTGGGCAACTGCCTTACCTGGCTTGTTTTCTTCAGCTGTGTTCCTAACCAGAGAAGTGTTGCATAGAAAAGGTAATTATTAAATCTTTAGCCAGTGCCAACTGTGCACAGATCATAAGTGAAAAGTTTGATGGATTTTCATAAACCAAATACACCCATATAACCAGCTAGATCAAGAATGAGATATTACCAGGGCACCTGGGTGGCTCAGTCCTTTTAGTATCCAACTCTTGCTTTGGGCTCAGGTCATGATCTCACGGTTCATGAGATCGAGCTCTATGCTGACAGCATGGAGTCTGCTTGGGATTCTCTCTCTATGTCTCTCTTTCTCTCTCTGCCTCTCCCTTACATGCACATGCATGCTCACTCTCTCTCTCTCTCTCTCTCTCTCTCTCTCTCTCTTTCTCTCAAATAAATAAATAAATAAACTTAAAAAAAAAAAGAGTAAAATATTGCCAACAATCCCTGAAGCCTGACCCTTCTGGTCACTGTCCAGCGGAAGGTAACCATTATCCTGATTTCTCACAGAACAGAGGAGTTTTGTGTCACCTGCTTGCATTCAGTTTTAAACAAAATGACGTTTTAACAGTATGGTATATATATTTTTTAGAGTTAAAGCAGCGTTAACCAGCAATGAAATATAGGTTGTGCTGTTAAAGTTGAGAAGTTTGCTCTTGGTTCAGAAACTTCCATGCTGTGCATGGAACAAAAGTGCATTTTGTTATTAACAATTGTAGGTTGTTAGTAACATAAATGTCACTTAGTTTTGCTGTTTCTTGGATGCTACAGATCTTCCTTTCCATTCGCTACACAACAGGATCAAAATATTTTTTAAGTGTATTAAAAGCTAGTAACATTATGTTCTAAATCTTGAAGATATATTTTAATATATTTCCCCTTATTAAAAATAAAACTGGAGCACCTAGGTGGCTAAGCCAGTTAAGCATCTGATTCGTGGTTTCGGCTCAGGTCATGATCTCACAGTTAGTGGGTTCAAGCCTTGCATTGGGCTCTGTGCTGACGGTGTGGAGCCTGCGTGGGATTCTCTCTCTCCCTCTCTCTTTGTCCTTCCCCTGCCTAAATAAATAAATAAATAAACAAACAAACAAACTTAAAAAAATAAAATTGAACATAGGACAGTTCTATGGAAAAAAACTTCAAAATGAAGCTTTCTTTACTAACTGAATTTAGTTTCATTTGGCAACTTTTAGCCTTTGATTTGTGAATTTGGCATACTTTCATACTGTAAGTGGACACTGATAGATGGATAGTTCTATGAGATATTTTACATAATACGACTTTTTTAGATTTTTTAAGGGACTAGCTCAGAAAAATTCAGCAGGACATGGAAGATTAAAATCATATAGATTCTTTAGAGTTTTTGTCTGCCTAGAGATAGTCTACATTGCTATTTGGAAATAAATAAAAATCCATAAACTGAAAAGACTAAAAAAAAAAAACCCTGAAGACTCAGTTCCAGGCCATCAGTTGCCTGGCCTGTACTTGGTACACTGACCAACTTGAAAAAAGGTTTTCACCGTACCAAAGAAAGTAAAGTTCAAAGGGATATAAAGAAAAGATAGAATGATATCTTAACGTTTACCAGAAAAGAATTAAAAATTGGAAATATGATTTAAAAAAAGTAAAAAGGTTAACAGGCAGACTGCTTAATAATAGTCTGATGTACTTGAATTATATTGTATAAATTCAGGATTTGCCTAAAGCCAAAGAGATTGGCTTAAACCCAAAGCCAGATGCCATTGGAACCCAGTTGGTAGAGAGCAGGGCATTTGGCAGTCAAAGCTCACATGGCATTAAGAGTCTCATGATTTGGTTTCTGTCTCCTAAAGAGGAAGCTGTATCTCTCACCTGCCTCTGAAAATGCTGGCTTTTGTACAGCATGCCCTTGGGCGTGTACTACTTAAGTGGTTCAGAAATATGTGATTATACTTCATGTGATTGTCCAGAGTTTCTTTCCTGACATTTACTGTTTCTGGAAGGCAAAATGTTTTTTGGGCTCCAGCTTCTATTGTTTATCATATTCTTTACAGAAAAAATGGAGGGAAGCCCCGCTCTATTAGCAGAAGGAGCATTTAAATGAGGAATTCACTTTACAGATGGCTCTGTCCACTCTTGCTCACCTCCTGAACCCCCGTATGTTGTCCATATTGGCAAAGAGCCATCTTTCCAAACCCTAAACTTGATCATGTGACCTTCTCCTCTCCTTAGTGCCGCGCCCTCCCACCCCCCCCCCACCCCCACCCCATGGCATACAGGACCCAGCCTGGAATTTTTAGAATATCATGTGCTTCTGAATTGGGCCCCAGTTTTGTCTCCTCTTTACTACTTTAAGGGTGTCTCTGACTATATTAGGCTGAGTTTAAGGATGGACCTGCTTCTTCCTCCTGCTGTCCCTGTCTCTTTCACACACACACACATACACACACGATGTGTGGTCCCCTCCTGTGCTATAGCACCATTTGTCTTTGTTGCACCTCCCAGTCTGTGTTGTAATTAACCTTTTACTTTTTTTCTCCCCTGCTTAACTGTAAGGTGCTTGCAGGCAGCCGTGGGAGGCTGTGTCCCCAGCTCCTTAGTACATCTCAAGATACTGAGCTCAGTAGATGGCTTGATCAATGTTAACTGAATGAACGGAGCTGAAAGTATTTCAGATTTGAAAGGACTACCGTCCACTCCATAAACATGACTTCTACAAATGAAGGGGAGAGGGTGAGATCCTTTCTGCCTTTTTTTTCAAGGCAAATCCCCACGTATATAGCTCATCCAATTCTAGCCATCCATTTATAAACAGGCTATTCTAAAGACAAGGGACTATGGACCGAATGGACCATTCTGTACATACATTATCTTTAGAGTTGCAGTTAATCACTTTGGAGAAACACATTTACTAGTGATATTAGGAAATCAGAGTTAAACTGTTCAACCTTGTAATCTTTAGGCCTCTTGTGAATCTCACCGAGAGCACTAGAAATTCACATTTCTTTTCATAAGTGGTAGAAATGTGGCTGGGCGTCTTTGTTCCTCCTTTAACAAAGCATTCCCAAGTAAGGGACACGTGTAATTGGTAAGTGATTAGTAAATAAATTGGGGAGGATCTGCCCAGGGAGGTTTTATAAAAGCACTTTGTCTAGGATTCATAAATGTATCAAATTCTAACAATTAGAGCTACATACATTATCAGCACCTGGTGTGATAATAAAGGCTGCTCCAGAGCGAATGGGCTCAGCAGCATTTTGTTGTGGGCTTGCATTTTTTCTGGCTGCCCACACAAATCATCTATGAATAGGTATTAAAACTGGGAAAGGTGCTGCTAGCCCGGGGACAGTATGAAATATGAGCTGTCTGTGAGGAATTATAAGTGCAATCCCTTTATCCTGAGATCAGTCCAACCAGGTGCAAGCGGAAAGGTGCACACCTTTAGCTGAAAGCCTGGAGAAGGCACTGTGCTGTGCCTTCTTCCTGTGTGTCTGATGGTGTGGCCTTGACCTCATTCTGCCAGTGCTTCCTGGAGGAGACAGCCCCCAGGGCTGAGGTGCCTTCCCCGACAGGGGGGTCAGTGCGTGTCTGGGGTCACTCATTCCACAAAAATTTATGTGGAATCTAGTGTATTTTCAACGTATCTTCCCAGATGCACATCCTGCAGAGTACCAAATGCTGTGCATTTCTCTCCCCACTATTTAAATGAGTTTTGTTTTAAAGTTTGCAGTCTCCCAAAACACTGGGTTAGAGCTAGGGAATGCCTGGGATGAGTCATTTAATTAAGGGGACACTTTCCCTTACTCTGAACCCATTCTAGAATTAAAATAAAAAATGTTACCCATGGTTGAAGTTAGGGACCTTTGGCGGTCCCCAGCAGTAAATAGAACATTGCAGGAATTTAACAGAAGCTGGAGGAATTTTAAAAAATGCTTGGAGCGTTTGAATAAACTATTTCCGTGCTCCATTTACATATGCTTAAGATCATGGAACCACTTGGGAGTAAAGAAAGAAGAACCTAAGTGTGGATTTCCTCTCACCCACGGAAATAGCTTTAAATCGCTTTCATAGTCAAGTTAAGTGGATTTTAATGATTTCATGTGTGCTGGCTATTAGCAGTTGTCGTGCTGCTGACTGTGGCACTCTGTTCCTTCTGGTGACCCCTCCTCCGCCGGAGGCTATGGGTACATCTCCACATCATCAGCACAGACTCACATCTGTCCCTGGATTCACACACCAGGCAAAGGAAGCTTTTAAAGTAAGAAAACTACGGGTAGAAGTCAGGGTTAGGCACCAGAGCATCAGGGCATGGCTGTTATTTAAAGTGATGTATTCAAATTTGAATATCTGTTTAAATTATTTCATTTTTCTTAATGACCTTAGATCCCTACACACCCCCAAGCCCTTTTAATTTTCCTTGTGAGTCATGCTATGCCAGCTTAATAAGGCTTTCTATGCCAGTGGGTTTCTTGGCGCTTTTTAATTATGTTGTTGTCCCAGACATGGCTTTTGATAACTGGATGTGGTTAAAAGATTCTGTTACTGTGTTTTGGAAATCTGGTGCCAGCCAGGAAGGCCTACCCCTGCGACAAACCAACCCACCAACAATTGTTGAACCTTTCAGGAAACTCACAATCGTTGGATATTGGAACTCGTCTCAGATGGATTCCAGGCTGTGTGGGGAGGCACCAAATTTGGCCTGTGCTTTTAGTAATGGGTTTGGTGTTTTGCTTATTTATTGGTTTGGTTTTCTTTTCTTTGTTCTCCCCCCTCCGCCCCCAAATGCTTTAGACTCCTTCAGAAGATTTACTCTCAGGCAGTAAGTCTCAAAGTAAACACAATTTTGTGGCTTCCTAGAAACTAGTGATGAATAATATGGATCTAACAGGAAGTCCTGCATTTACCTTTCATGAATATCTGAAGTAATTCAAAGTTGTAACTTTGAAGGCCCTCTTAGTGAATTACTATTAAACATTCAGTTTGAACAGCAAAAAAATGTATTTAAAAAAAATTTTTTTGGACGTTTATTTTTGAGAGAGGAAGAGAGACAGAGTGCGAGCAGGGGAGGGGCAGACAGAGAGGGAGGCACAGAGTCTGAAATAGGCTCCAGGCTCTGAGCTGTCAGCACAGAGCCTGACGCGGGGCTAGAACCCACGAACCGTGAGATCATGACCTGAGCCAAAGTCAGATGCTTAACTGACTGAGCCACCCAGACACCCCCAAATAATTTATTTATTCTTTTTTTTTGTTTGTTTGTTTTTTGGAGGCAAGGCCTTCTCCCAGGAAGACTAGCATCCTGCAGGGTGATATGAATTGTGCCTGCCGCCCTCCCTGCCAAGGGAAAGATGGAGATGTGGCCATGCAGTGATTGGGAGAATTCCTTGTCCAAACAGTGGCTGAATGCAGGGATCTCCCAGGCGACTGTCTGTACAGAGCTGGCTCTCCCTGTGCTCCCCTCCCTGGCCGTTTTGCGGATGGGCTCCCTAGCAGTCACCACAGACACATCACATCGGCCACACCAGGTGAAGTGGAACGTGGCCGATTATAGTCTTCACAAATAAATAACTAAAGGATAATCTTTCTCCCAGGCTCAAAGGTCAGGTGCCTTCCAGGATGGGCCCTCTGTTCAGTCCTGCTTTGAATCAGGAAGGGGTGAGGCGCAGGTGTAAGGGGGAGCTGGGACCCCCTTGGAGCTGGGAGAGGGGGCTTCAGCCCCAAATCCCCACATGGCTGGGCATGCAAGTGAGGCCTCAGCTATCAGTCAAATTAATGAGAAAGGCTTAAAAGCAAACAAATCCTTTCTTCCCTCCCCAGGGTTCTTCAGCTTTCTGGAAGGGTCTGACTGACAGCTTTGAAGGCCCTGCTCCTGCCCAGAGAGCTTAAGCGGCCAGAGGGGGCTTCTGTACTGCGTAAACTGTCAGTCTTTCCCCTCCCTGACCTAGAAAACAGGCAGGAAAGGGGTCCCTTGGGCCCCATCTCAGGCAGGCTTCCTAGGACAGGAGCAGTTCCCATTGAGTTCAAAGGGCAGCTGTTGTTTTGGGGCTTCTAGAGGACAAGGTGAAAAGATGAGGCGAAATATGTTTTCTGTTTGCTGAAGGAAATTAACAGAGTTGCCTGGCTTTGGTATTTCCTGGAATATCTGCATGGAAGAGGTAAGCTCTGTATGCAAGGGAAGCTGCCAGAGACCCAGATGGCTTCCCCTCACTCCCTGGCTGCACCTGCCTGAGGGGAGCCTTTGCAGTCCCTGATTCTAGTGAGTCATGACTCCCTCCCTAGGACTTTCACAGCGCGGCTTGTGTCTCCTGGCCTGGCTGTCCTGGACTCCTGGGAATTCTGGTCACCACCCACAGATCTTCTCTACCCTTTGCCACCCCCAGAATTCTTAAATATGGGATCTTCTCTCACCTTCCATAGACAGTTGTTGAATAAAAGAAGCTGCTTTCATGCTGGACACAGCGATCTTACTACTAACTTAGCATGGAATGTGATGGCACTCCTTCCACAAATACGTATTTAATCATTTTTTTTTTTCTATTGCACTTTCTGATTCATGCTCTTCAGCCATAATAAACAGAAGTGGGAACAGAAATTTGTAGAAGGTACCTTCTGAGATTAGAAATTTCCTTCTTAAAAAGAGGAACACGTAGGCTTGTATTGTCTCTTAAGCTCCCCGGCCCCAACACCGATGGTAGATGGTTGACAGTTTTTCGTCAACCCCCACCTTTCTTCAGTTGCTGGTCTCCCATCTCTTTGGTGTGACACATGATGTCAGGACTTTTGCATTAACAGCAAGCACTATTGAACCACTGCTGGAGGTTTTCAGGACCGTTATCTTTGCTTTGGGACTTGTACACAGATATTTCGTTTATTATGGCAGGTTCTAAAAATTTATGACCTGTGAAAAGTTTATTTTCGGTGTAACTGAGGTCAGAATTGAACATTTAATCCAAAATCCATATGGCACTGAGTTGCACAGTGTATGAAAGCGCTTTGTAAGCCATGGAGGGGCTGCCTGAGGAGAGAGGCCTGCACTCAACAGACCCAGTCTCAGATTCCAGGGCCTCCACTTCGGGGTGATTTGTGTGTGAGTTTTTCTCTTCTCCTTTTATTTCTACATCTTTTAGCATGAAGACTTTCAGAGTAGCTTTAGGATTGCAGCAAAAATTGAGCAGAACACAGAGATTACCCACAGGCCCCTGCCCTCCCAGGTGCACGGCCTCCCCCACCATCAGCACCACCCCCCCTCCCCCCAGAGCGGTACATTTGTTACAGCCAGTGAACCTATCCTGACACATCACTGTCACCCGGAGTCCGCCGTTCACATTGGGGTGCACTCCTGGGGTTGTACGTGCTGTGGGTTTGGACAAATGTTCACATGTATCCATCACTAGAGTGTCATACAGAGTATTTTCACTGCCTTAAAGATCCTCTGTGCTCAGTCTGTTCACCACCACCTCCTCCCCCCGCCACCAGCTCCCACAACCACTGAACTCTTACTGGTTCTATAGTTTTGCCTCTTCCAGAATATCATATAATTGGAATCACAAAGTTTGTGATTGGCTTTTCAGATTGGCTTCTTTCACTTAGTACATTTTAAGATTCCTCCGTGTGTTTTCATGGCTTGACAGCTCGTTTCTTTTTAGTGCCAAATAACTTCCCATTATCTGGTTGCCACAGCTTATTTATCCGTTCATATTTATCCAATGGATTATGTATCCATTTAGCCAGTTGAGGGATATCTTGGTGGCTTCCAGGTTTTGGCACTTGTGAATAAAGCTGCTGTCAACATCCACGTGCAGGTTTTTATGTGGATGTAAGTTTTCAGTTCCTTTTAACATGACTGGAACATGATGCCAGATCGTAAGACAAGAGGATGTTTAGCTTTCTGAGAAGCTGACAAAGTGGCTGTACCATTTTCTCATTCCCACCAGCTATGAGTGAGTGCTCCTCTTGGCCCACATCCTTGCTGGTGTCAGTGTTCTGGATTTCGGCTACTCTAGCAGGTGTGTAGGGGTATCTCATGGTTGTTTTGACTTGCATTTCCTTGAGGACTTATGATGTGGAGCATCTTTTCATACACTTACTTGCCATTGGTATATGTTCTTTGACACGTTGTCTGTTAAGGGCTTTAACCCATTTTTTAATCATGTTTATTTTCTCACTGTTGAGTTTTAAGAGTTCTTTGTGTAATTTTGCTCACAGTTCTTTATCAGGTGTGTCTTTTGCAAGTATTTTCTCCCAGTCTGTAACTGGTCTTCTCACACTCTTGCGATTGTATTTCAGAGAGCAGAGGTTGTTTATTTCAAGGAAGTTCTGCTTATCAACTCATCCTTTTATAGATAGTGCCTTTGGTGTTGTCTTTAACAAGTTCTGCCATACTGAAGGTCATCAAGATTCCCCCCTATATTACCTTTGAGGCATTTTATAGTTTTCTGTTTGGGGTTTAGGTCTGTGGTTTCTTCAACTTGTTCTTAAGTTTCTCCTTTGTAAAATGAGAGTAAATCGTCTGCGTCTTTTTTATGCTCAAGTACCAACCAGCACTCCTATCCCGGGCTCAAGGGTGGTCATTTGTGGCTGATATTAGTAGAACCACAACACAGTAGTCAAAGGCAATGAACTTGGCCACAGGTCTAGCACATTTTTTTGGCCTTTGCCTCATCAGCCCTCATAAAAGTTTTGGGGTTTTGTTTTGGTGGTGGTGGTTTTGCTATTGCATTGCCTTGTTATAGAATACCTTATTCTTTAAAGTGAGTTTTGGCTGATGTGACTTACAACACAATGATTTGGGGGTCTTAAAGATGCAGACAGTTCCTAGGGTGGAAATTCCCTGACTTTGAGTTCGCTGTGGGACTCAAGCACACAGAATTTTCATCTGCTACTTCTCACCCACATTTGGTGTTCAACCAAACACACCCATTTAGCAACCAAATGCTCATTTCAGTCCCTCCCTCCTCCGTCTTAACCAGCCCAGTCCCCGGAAGGATTACACCTGCTGTAAAATGCAGCCTCTGGTTATGAAAGTAATTAAGTATTGGGGAAAATAAGCAGAAAGACTTTGAAGTTACATAAAACTCCTCATTTATTTGTTTTTATTAAGGTTCTTAGAAATGACTTTGCCATCTTCGACTCTAACATTCTACACTTTGCTGAGACTCTTATATGTTCCTGGCTCAGAGTGAATACTTACTCAGTGAATAGAGAAAATACAGCCTTAAATGATCCAGAGAAAACAAGAAGAAAACAAGAAAAGCCAAAGGGAATAAACAATTAATTGTGTGCTGTCCAGATTGCTAACAGTGGAATAATGACAAAAATGTTCTGAAGCTGGGAGCACTGTTGCTTTTAACCGGAGGCCGCCTAAGATGGTGTGAAAGTAGAGGAAGCTCTGCAGTCAGCCTGGGTTTGGATCCTGACTGCCGCTTACAGGCTGCGTGACACCCAGGGCTGGCTGAAGGACTCCGTGCACAATGCGAGGGGGCAGGGGGAACCCTTGTTCAAAAAGCAGGGGGGGATAATGCCCTTAACAGCACCCAAACAAAACACTTCTTCCTTCCCTTTCCTTCCATTTTTTTTTTTTTTTTTTTTTTTTTTGCGTGTCATGGTGTTTTTAATGTTCTAAGGAAAGAGGAATTAAAATTTAATTATTAACATCAATTTTACTGGTCATTTTTGTTGTGCAATGCCACTTTTAAATCCACATGTAGGATCATTTAACTCCTGTGCACAATCAGTGAGATTACACAATGTGTACTTCCTGGCGGGCACAGGCTTACATATTTCATTCTTACCAGAACAGTGGAGACATAACTCAAAACTAACTCAGCTCTTTTTATTTCACCTCGTGACACATGCGATTCTACCAACCTCAGCTTTCCCGTAAGGAAGGAATTCCAGGCTTTTCTTCTACATCATTATTTTCAGCATATGTGGACAGTTCATCCAGGGCAATGAGAAAGGACACGATGAGAGCCCTTGGCCTATTGTGTTTCTTAGAACACCATTGCTTCTTTTTGCTTTTGAAGACAGTTCTGGCTCTAACAAAGCATGGCCCCTCGGGGCTGTCAGATCCCCCTACTTAGTCACAGAGGTAACATGCTTACTGTGTCCTCACTTTGAGTCTTGCTAAACTTCCAATGCACCAGATCCACAGGGCGTCAGGCATGCTGTCTGTGAAGGGGCTGGCAAGGAAGGGTGGACACACATACTGCACACGTTATACATGTCTGGTCTGCTCATGGGAATGCTTCATTGTCCCATTGCCCCATTTTCCCATTGGATTTTACTTGGAAAACACAAACTCAAAGGTGAAATTATTAATAACTTTAAGACAGTGGCAGGAGAAAATCAAAGCAAGCATGGTCCTTCTGTATGTGGGGTCCTGTGACATGACACAAGTCACATCCCATGAAGGTGGCCCTGCTGACATCTAATGGATTCTTAACTTCAAGGAACCTCTTTCCTCATCATAAAATTGAGCAATAATATGACCGAACTCATTGGTTGTTTTAAGTTTAAATGAAGCCCTGTTTGTGGTGTATGAAGTACCACACTTGGTACATAGCATGCCTTTACTTAAAGTTCACTCTTTTCTTTTTTAAAGTTTGTTTGTTTATTTATTTATTTATTTATTTATTTATTTATTTAGAGAGCGTGCACGCACGTGTGACTGGGGGAGGGATACAGAGAGGGAGAGAAAGAATCCCAAGCAAGCTCCACACTGTCAGCGTGGAGCTTGACACGGGGCTCAAACTCGCTAACTGTAAGATCATGACCCGAGCCGTAATCAAGAGTTGGACACTTAACCAACTGAGCCACCCAGGCACCCCATATATTCTGAAACCACTTCGGACTACAGGGTGAGTCTTCAAATAAGATGGTTTTGTTGTTGGAAAGACTACCAAATGTGGAGGCAAGCCAGAGTCATGAAATGCAACTTCTAGAATTGAGCAGGGTGGAAAAAAAAAAATTATAAGCCACAAATGCATTTTATTATCTCTGTTGAAACAATTCAGTGCCTGTTCAGATGCATAAGCAAATAAAATGTAGTGCCTTGAGGGCTTTGAAGAGCCAACTGGTTTTATAAAAATATGAAACATGGCTTCCAGTTCCACACCTCTTTTTACCTGTGGGCAACTTGCTTCCTTGTGTCCAGGAGAGTGTCAGATGTCTGACATGGATACTAAAACTCGTTGCATCGTGACATAGCATCTAGCAACTGGAAGGGGCCTAGATAAAAAGCAGAGGCTTAACAAACGTATGTTATGAGGACCTGATGGAAAGAAGAGTGGCAATAAATCAGTTTTATTATTGCCATCATGTTGACTGGGTGCTGGCCGTGAGCTGTGCACTGTAGAAGCTTCCTCCTCTACAGCAAGGGCTTTGCCCGGCAGAGCTAATGCACAGGGAGCACTATCCCAGTACTGCACAGATGTGTACTGTTCTGTAGCCATATTTCACCTTTGTAGAAACTCGAAGCATATACTTTCTGCATCTGCTTAAAGGGTCCTGCATAAATAAAGCCCCCCTATATAGTCTGCAAATCAGAACACCCCGGAATTAATACGCTGTAGTCAGCATTTTCTTGATGAGGTGAGATACAGTGGTGTGCTTAGAGCCGGCCGGTGAATACTCGCTCGGGAATTTTGTGAGCCAGTTGTTAAACTACTTTAAAACAGTCCTTTCTCAACATTCATCATTTCCTAATTATTTCAGTTACATTTTACTATCATCTATGCTCTCGAAGGTGTTCACATCTGCCGTGGCTGATGGTGCAAATACTGTACGACAATAAGCTTCTGTGGATCTCTTCTCTGTGTTCAGTGGCCTCACCTTAGTAGTTTAAAACTGGCCATGACCGAAGGATGTACTCCAAGGAAATGGGACAATGCCAAAATCAGCCCTCCACTTCCCACTTCTCTTTCCCAAGAGCCAGTCGTCAAACATTTATCAGCACATTACTAAGGAGGAATGAAATTGGCATAGAAGTTTCTTTGGGAAGATTTGTTACAAGCTCTATAGGCTCCTGTAGACCATTACAGAGCCAATTAGAAAGTGTACAAAAGGAAAAGGGGAAGGGAACGAACATTCTTGAAGCATCCGTGCCTGGCAGTGCATTAATTGACTTTCATATAGAGGTCAGTTAAAATCCTCTTAAAGGCTGGCTAAGCTGTGTGATGTTACCTCAGTCTTGCAGTTGAAGAAACCGGTCTTTGGTTTAATAACTTACCCACGTTGGTATGGTTAATAAGGGAAGAAACTTACATGGAAAAGTATTTGAATGTAGGTGTTTGTAACTCAAGTCATTGTCTTTTCCCTATAGAATGGAAATTTGAATGTCTAGTGGAAATACTGTCGTTAATGCTGTGGTAAGGTTTTTGCAAGTGTAATGAATGCTTTTTTTTCCCCTTTCATTCATGTGCATACAAGCATTGGAAGGCAGGTGCCCATTGGTCATGCAGAGGTTCTGCCCCGAGGGAGGAGGGAGGAGTAGTGTGTACGAAGTCCTGGGGCAGTGCAGGAAATGATAAGGAATGTCTGAGAGGGATGCTGAAGCTGGCTCTTAAAAGGTG
Organism: Leopardus geoffroyi; assembly: GCF_018350155.1. Classification (NCBI taxonomy): domain Eukaryota; kingdom Metazoa; phylum Chordata; class Mammalia; order Carnivora; family Felidae; genus Leopardus; species Leopardus geoffroyi. The sequence continues at coordinate 53,868,808 of NC_059336.1, forward strand.
ACAGGTCATTTCAAAGACATGCAGATGTGTGCCTGGCATCAGTCACATGTGGCCCGGGGGTGACCCCAGGGATTAACATGTTGTGGTGCAGGTTGGTTTTGTTAGCTAGCGGTGACAGGATTATGAGATTGTGGTCAGACAGGCGTCAGCGGGTAGTCTGGGGCAGATTCTTGCCCAACCGCCTTGGAGGAGCATTTAGAATGCAGTGGCCCATTCTTACCGGCCTCCCTGGCTTCAGGCTCATTCACTGGCCCTGGCAAGGCCAAGGGCAAGGGCGAATGGCCCAAGGGGGAGTGTCTGCAATGCAGGCTCAGCGGCCCTCCTCCTCTGATTCTGATTCAGGAAGTCACAGTGGGACCCAGGAAGTTTCCTTTTTAACACGCAGCGCTAGAGATTCTGGGATGGTACCAGGCCCTTGTTCTATAACTTCTGTGCTGTCTCCACCAGCAAGAAGAAAGCACCGGCACCTAATAATGATAATAGCCCTTCCTAGCTTTGGCAGAGGTTTAATCCAGTACCACCAGCCTCCACCATTGGCAAACTGAGGACCCAGACTTCCGAATACTTTCCAGTATATTTCCCTCAGGTGCATGGTGCCCTTAAGGGATGCTGCCCCGGTGCCTGGGATGCCACCTTGCGGTGATCTGCTCTGCAGTCAGCTTCAGAAATACTGTGCCTTAAAGAGGGGACCACCTATGCTCCCCAGAATATTTGGGACTCCATTGGAATGATTCTACAGATGCTACAATGTAGTAATTTTATTCTTCAGATTTCTCCTTCCCAATTCCTGCAGGATTCTCTTGGGCTACAGAACTTTAAAATACTCCGGAAGTAAAATCTGTGATCCGATCTATTTGGTATCATTAGATGACAGGGAATGCATTGTGAGTATCTGCCTCCAGTTACTCTTGCAACACAGGTAACGTGCTTCATTTTCGCACACCGTGGGTCCCTCTTTGGTGGAAAAAAAAAAAAAAAAAGTTGGAGTCCTTGAGTCCTTGTAAGGTCTGTCCTGGCTTTTGTGAAAACTCCCTAGTCTCCAGGATGGAGGGAGAAAATACAACCACTGATTTCATGTTCTTTGGCTTTTCTAAGACAAATGGCATTGACATTGTAAGCCATGAACTCATGATTCTATTACTGTATTCACTTATTTTGGGGTTGAGGGAAAACCAAAATGTATTTTATGCGTTGTATTAATTAGACTTAAAATAGCTCACTTACTTGTTTTCTTTAGTGTGAAGCCAGTTTTCTCAATTACCCTGTCTCCATCTAGAAAATGTGGTTTTCTTATATGACCTGCCTCCATTTAGCGTCCACATCATAAAGCACAGTGAAATTACGTTCCTCCGGGTGCACAATTCTCAGTGGTTTCCACTGAGAGCTGATATTTTGTTTTCTTATAAAATGGGGACTGAAGTTTTTACTAAAATGAGGGGGGCAACCAAGTCAGAATGCTTTTCTAGCACATAATGCAGAGTAAACCCACAGTAGCCCACATGGCTTGACTTGAACTTTACATTCTGAAGACAGCCAGAACATCCTTGAGGGTGCATTCTTTTTTAAATTCAAAGTAATAACTACACACTGTTGAGAGCTGAATTTGAGCTATAGATTTTTATCAAAGTCATCTGACATTTTAAATAAATTTTAGATTGGTGAATTCAGTGTTTCTGTGACAGAGATCATAAACGTTTTCCTTGTTCCAAAAGCAATATGAGGACTGTATATTTGTACTGTAGTTAATGCTGTGTTAAGTCAGTGTAATGTAGCTGCTGCAAACATTTGTAGAGCAGAGGAGAAAAAGCCTTTATTTAAATCTTGCCAAGAGCAGAAATAAAGTGAGCAAATGCACAGTGGAGTGAGAGAAAACATAAATATCCATACGGTTTTATTACCGTGGTGCCCTGGTGGTAGCATCTCCTTTAAGCTGCATGGAATATATGGTGCTGTTGCTGATAATTTTATGTCTGAGTGTGGGCCTCACAAGAGATGTTTGTTGAGTGAATCAATGTTGGATCAGTGCTCTCTTTTTCTGTTAACAGGACTTTCACTTACCCAGCATGGAAATTAGGTACAGATAGCCTAAATGTAGTACTACTTGTAAATTTCCATAAGAGTAAGAAATAAAAATAAATGAACATAAATTCTCTTTAATAGTGAAATGTTCGTGGCTGACGCAGGTACCATGAAGACAACTTTAGAAGTTATTTTCACCGTAAGTCAGGCAGAGAAAGACAGATACCATATGTTTTCACTCATGTGTGGATCCTGAGAAACTGAACAAAAGACCATGGGGGAGGGGAAGGGGGAACAAAAAAAGTTACAGAGAGGGAGGGAGGCAAACCACAAGAGACTCTGAAATGCTGAGAACAGACTGATGGTTGATGGGGGGTGGGGGAGAGGGGAAAGTGGGTGATGGGCATTGAGGAGGGCACCTGTTAGGATGAGCACTGGGTGTTGTATGGAAACCAGTTTGACAATAAATTGTATTTAGTAAAAAAAAAAAAAAAAGTTATTTTCACTAAATTATAGACTCATGAAGGATAAGACGGTGTTGTATTGTCCTTTTGATCCCTACCATGTAGCACAGTGCCTGGCATATAATAAAGGCGTAATGCGTGCATTGTGTGTATATGATGTGGTGTGTGTGTGTGTGTGCATGTGTGTGTGTGTGTCTCCATCAAGGGTAGGTGGGCAGCTTACATGCCATGGCTTATTAACAAATTAGATAAAAGGGCTTTTTGCAGCCCAGAGAAAAGTTACAGCTGGAAGGAGGAGGGGCTGGGGCGAGTGGGGTTAGATGACCAGAGCATTTGTTTAGCATAGATACTGGACCAGAATTCATCAGAACGATTTATGATGCCTGTTGTCGTCCCAGAGACACAGTCTTCAGACAGCATCTTTCATCTCCTTTGAGGTGCTATTTTCCTGTGTCATCCTGGTTGCTTTAAACTCCTATTCTGATAATTTTGCCATGACTCCGGTCTCACCCTTCCCTCCCTCTGTACTTTTCTGTCCCTGCCATGTCGGGAGTGGGGCTGGTCGGTCCCTCTCCAGGGCAGATCTCGGTTTCCGGCGTCTGGCAGCGATGCCTTGTTTGTAAACTTCTGGTCCTGCTGGAGCCCTGCAGAAGTTTTGTGCTATCCGTCAAGGCTGGGTGCATGTGGACGCAATATTATTTTCACATCTCTCCCTTTTTCCTCATTCCATCTATGACCAAATAAACTTCCAGAAGTCATAGTGCTAAGTTCCCATTTGCCAACTGTGTGTGCTAAAACTGTCTACTGACTCTGATGGGGAGGGTGAAACCCACTGCATTTTATTTATGTCATTAGATGTGATAAAGACATTAAAATTATAGTGTTTCTCCCAAGTTCTTGATAGTATATTTCATAGAGGCCAGCATTTCCGTATCATGGTGTGTTTGGGGATTAAGTAACAAGGGGTTTGATCTTTGTGAAGAGGAGATATTATGTTTCTCTGCCCTTACCCAAACCACAATACAGGCGCGCAGATTCCCACCTGCCCTAACCCTCACAGCTCCTATTTTTCCACTTGAAATGCACCCGGCCCCCAACTACCTAATTCTTGCCACCCATTTGTTCTCAGTTTAAATTTTACTGCCACCGTATGATCCGCCCAGGCTCCCCAACCTAAGTTAGGCCCCAAAGTCTTTTGTCTTACAGTCCCTCCTTCATTTCCCCACCTTGTTCCTGGAGTGGCTGAGAACTTCCTATGTGCCAGGCACTGTCTAGGGAGTGAGGAAAGACAGGTCCCCCTTGTAGAGCTTACAGCCTGTTGGAGAAGGATAGCATTAGAAAAACAACATAGCAGGTGGTGAGCAGTACCAAAAGTGAAGACAGAGCCGGCTGAGAGAGAGGTCGGGAGGAGGAGTATTTCTTTTTTTTTTTTTATTTATTTTTTTCAATGTTTATTTATTTTTGGGACAGAGAGAAACAGAGCATGAACGGGGGAGGGGCAGAGAGAGAGGGAGACACAGAATCGGAAACAGGCTCCAGGCTCTGAGCCATCAGCCCAGAGCCCAACGCAGGGCTCGAACTCACAGACCACGAGATCGTGACCCGGGCTGAAGTCGGATGCTTAACCGACTGCGCCACCCAGGCGCCCCGGGAGGAGGAGTATTTCAGGGAAAGCCCTTCTGAGTAGAGCAGAGACTTACATAAAAACTGGGAGGAAGGCAGGTCATCTTCTAGAGGATGGCCCCAGGCAATAGGAAGGGCCCAGGCAGGGCCCCAGCCCTGCAACAGGTGGGAGCTGAGTGTGCAGGAAGCTGTAGGGGCCAGGAGGACGGAGGAAGGCAAAGGGAGCAGTGGTGTGAAATGAGGACAGCAAGGGGCACCTGTGTCAGTTAAGCCTCTGACTCTGGATTTCGGCTCAGGTGATGATCTCATGGTTTGTGAGTTCGAGTCCCGCTTCAGGTCCCATGCTGACAGTGTGCAGCCTGCCTGGGGTCCTCTCTCTCTCCCTCTCTCTCTGCCCTTCCCCCACTTGTGGTTGTGCTCTTTCTCTCCCAAAAATAAGTAAACTTAAAAAAAAGTGAGGTCGGGGTGCCTGGGTGGCTCTGTCGGTTGGGTGTCCGACTTCAGCTCAGGTCATGATCTCACAGCTCATGGGTTCGAGCCCCGCATCGGGTTCTGTGCTGACAGCTCAGAGCCTGGAGCCTGCTTCGGGTTCTGTGTCTCCTCTCTCTGCCCCTCCCCTGCTCACACTCTCTCTCTCAAAAATAAATAAATATTTTTAAAAAATTTTAAAAGATTAGGTCAGCAAAAGAAGTGGAGGCATACCACATACGGGAGGTAAGGGGGGAGGGGCGATTGACAGCAGGTAACTGGCTACATTAAATTCCCATCATAAGAGTTTCTTTCTGTGGCCTGCAGCACGCACAGAGGGAAGGCAGGGTGCCAGCAGGGACACCGGTTCCAGGGCTGTTGCACTGGTGCAGGCGAGAGGTGGTGTGGACCACTTTGGGGAGGCAGAGAAGGCAACCAGTTGTGCGAGTGCAGGCATGTTTTAGGATTGGGTCTGTCTAGGTCAGGTCAGGGCTGGTGGTTGGGATTGGACATAAGTTTAAGTGGAAAGAAGCAGCAAGAGTAACACCAAAGTCTTTGACCCAGGCAGCCCGGTGAATGGCCATGCTGGTTACTGGATGGGGAAAGGCTAAGGGAGGAGTAGAGAGTAACAGGTGTTTGGTATGGACACATGAAGTTCGAGATTGCTAGGAAGCACAGAAGGGGAGTAGTTGGTTATATATAGGTTTGCGGTTCAGAGGAGAAACCAACATGGTGGATATAAATGTGGGTGGCACCAGGAGATAGAAAACGTAGCACAGTTGTATCCGTACACTTATGTAGCAGGTGTGTATGTTGAGTCCACATCCAGAAGTGTTCAAGAAATGGAAATTTATCTCAATGCAACTTAAGCTGTATTTTGAGACCCCATTCCACCCAGTGTTGGAAAATCAAACTACCAATTCAGCCAACCTTTTCTAGTTGAGTAAATTAACCAAAGTTGACATTAACGTGGGTGATTTAGGTTCTTTTTTTTTTTCCTCTTCCAACTTAGATAGCTTCATGACTTCAGGGAAATTGTCTAGTCCTTAGCATGCAGGTGCATGCATTTTGGGCTGGCTGGGCTTGAACTACCTGCCTGGCCTTCTGCCTTGCAGTACATTATAGTACGGCGCCCTCTACTGTCCCCCTTCCATCCCGTGCCTGTGCCGCGCGTCCCCTCTGGGTCTGTGGATTCTGTCTACTTTGGAGGCCACAGTTGGTTGACATTAGAAACCATCTTCGGGGGCCCTGGCCAGTGCCCAGTTGTTCTGTTTCAATTCCCACTCTCCTTTTCCATCAGTTCAGAGATCTTTCCAGTCTCCCTTTGGACAAGAGAAAACGGGCTCAGCAAGTATTCTTCCCAGTTTTTGTCCTGCCCTTTCCCACCCCTTGAAATACAGCTTTTGAACTTTATTTATTTCTTTAACATTTTTTAGTGTTTATTTCTTTTTGAAAGAGAGACAGACAGAGTGTGAGTCAGGGGTGGGGAGGGGAAGCAGAGAGAGAATCCGAAGCAGGCTCCAGGCTCAGAACTGTCAGCACAGAGCCTGATGCGGGGCTCAGACTCATGAACCGTGAGTGAGATCATGACCTGAGCTGAAGTTGGATGCTTAACCAACTGAGCCACCCACGTGCCACTATTTATTTATTTTTTAATTTAAATTTTAATTAGGGGGTGGCTCGGTTGGTTAAGCATCTACTTCTTGGTTTCGGCTCAGGTCATGATCTCATGGTTCCTGGGTTTGACCCCCACATTGGGCTCTTGTGCTGACAGTGTGGAGCCTGCTTGGGATTCTCTCTCTTTCTCTCTCTCTGCCCCTCCCCTGATCATGCAAAATAAATATATTAAATTTATTTAATTTATTATTTTTAAAATAATAAATTAATACTAAAATAAATTAATTTTTAAAAACTTTAGTTAACATACGGTGCAATTTTGGCTTCAGGAGTAGAATTCATTGATTCATTACTTACATGTAACATGCAGGCTCATCCCAAAAAGTGCCCTCCTTAGTACACCTCACCCATCTGTCCCATCCCCCACCCACCTCTCTCCATCTAATCAAAATAAGTCATTTAGCTTTTGGACTTCAAAGGCAAGAATTGACGTTACCGCCTTCTGGTTCCTTTGTGACAATTTTCCTTTGGGCACTAGAGGTCTTATGTTAAAAATTTTTTTTAAATGTTATTTATTTTAGAGAGAGACAGAGACAGAGCACAAGTGGGGATGGGGCAGAGAGAGAGGGAGACACAAAATCCAAAGCAGGCTCCAGGCTCTGAGCTGTCAGCACAGAGCTTGACGCAGGGCTTGAACCCACAGACCTCGAGATCATGACCTGAGTTGAAGTTGGACACTTAATCAACTAAGCCACCCAAGCACCCCTGTTTTATGTTTAGCATCCTCCCTCCCACTCAAAATCTCGGTCCTCCTCCTTTAGCAGTAGCTGCCAAGGTCACCAGGAAGGTCACAGCGTAAAAAGGAATGTGGTTAAAAAAAAAAAAATCAGTTAAAACTACACAGTATCTTGCAAGATTTGTATACCTGATTTCTGCCTTTCCTGTCCTATAAGCTCAGGGGAGGGGACAGATTATATTTGATTTGCTCCACATGGTAGACACAGGACCCAGTGTGTAGTAGGTGCCCAGTTACCTGTAGAATGAATGAATGAGTGAAGTAATGTTAAGACCAACACTGTGTTCGTAGGTACACGTGCGCTCAGATACAAAAAAACATTTGTGCTGCTGTTCCCAGGGGAACCGTAACTCAGTTGACTGGCCATGCCTGGGGTGTGTTGGCACTTAGAAGATGTTATAAGGGTGAGCTAATCCTAAGAATTAGAAACTTCAGAAATTATTCCATAATCTGGAATTTTTTTACTGGCTTTGGAAAATGGAACCTGGAGAAGCATACTAGAGAGGAAACATTTGAATCATACCTAGGTTATTTTTTCTTTAAGTTTATTAATTTTATTTTATTTTTTTTTTTAATTTTTTTTTCAACTTTTATTTATTTTTTTGGGACAGAGAGAGACAGAGCATGAACGGGGGGAGGGGCAGAGAGAGAGGGAGACACAGAATCGGAAACAGGCTCCAGGCTCTGAGCCATCAGCCCAGAGCCTGACGCGGGGCTCGAACTCACGGACCGCGAGATCGTGACCTGGCTGAAGTCGGACGCTTAACCGACTGCGCCACCCAGGCGCCCCAAGTTTATTAATTTTAGATTGAGAGCAAGCAAGCGGAGAAGGGGCAGAGAGAGAGAGAAACAGAGAATCCGAAGCGGACTCTGTGCTGACAGCAGATAGCGCGATGCAGGGCTTGAACTCACAAACCTGGAAATGGTGACCTGAGCTGAAGTTGGATGCTTAACCCAGTGAGCAACCCAGGGGCCCCACCCAAGTTATTCTTAAGTGCACTGGGGACCTTCTTTGTTTGTTTGTTTGTTTGTTTGTTTGTTTTTAAGTAGGCTTAACGCAGCATGGAGCCCAACATGGGGCCCAAACTCAGGACCTTGAGATCAAGACAGGAGCTGAGACCAAAAGTCAGACACTTCACTTCCTGAGCCACCCAGGTGCCCCTGGGGTCCTTACTCTGGAGTCTCATCCCAGCTTCTCAGATTTTTCCATTAGGGAGAAGAACACTGAGCTCTGGAAGGTCAGAGGGCAGAGTTGAAAGCTCTGTACCGAGAAGTTTCTTTGAAGTCTCATATTTTATGTTAAGTTCAAGTTCATTTATATTTGACAACATAATATGTATATGTGTTTTAATATAAAAGTTAATGCATTTCGAAGATATGCTGCCTTCTTCTGCTACTTCTATGGAAAATATTTCCTATCATAAGAACTTGGTGTTAGGGCATTCACAACTTGCATTTTCTCTTAATGTTTTAATAGTTTCATTCTTAAAACCAAACTATAGGAATGTTAAGGCTACATTACTAAAGCCACTAAGTAGCCTTACAAAGCAAACTGTTGTCATTTTTACTTGCCCAGAAGTATGTTCACCAGTCTACGATTTTCACTGGCAATTCTTCATCTGCCAAGGTGATTTTTATCTTTTTATTTACACATATATTATGGGACAAAAAAATCAACTAGGATAACTGACATAATATTGAAATCTAAGTATTTATGATTCCTTATATCATGGACACTGAATGAATTTGTAGGACATTGAGTTTTAAATGTTCCTACTAACACATTTTTCTTGGGCATTTTCAACAACCCTGGGAGGTAAGGAAAATACACATCATCATTGTCTTCATTTTGACTGCTTGCTGTTTTACCAGGTACTGTCCTGGCTCCCACACGGGTTAACAATGGGACTTTTAAGTCACCGCCCTGGGACTCATGTTTCTCTTCCATAAAATGGGCTTCACCATAGTTCCCAGATGGTAGGATTTGAGAGACACTGAAATAACTGTTCAGCATTTTACAAGATACCACAAATGTCAGACAGATGGAGGTTAAATTATTATGTGCGTTACAGATAGTCATGCCTAACTTGTGGCCTGGGTGTGGGGAACAAATTGGGTTGCCAGTCCCCCACATTGCTTCCCCCAACTGTCAAATCTAGACTTTGGGCCAGCTTAGTTTGGTGCTACCAAGATTCATGCCATTATCCTTGTCCCTCAGTGGACTGGGAACTCCTCTATAGGAGAATTAAGAGGTGGAGTAGAGAACACAGGACTCAGAGACTCCATCTTCTCAGGTAGTTAGGAGTAAACAAGATGGCAGCCATAAGTGCTTAAGGCAGAGCCTGGGGCCACAGGGCATAGCTGTTTTTAGATACTTACAACCTATGGTGGCAACAATAGAAACTTTATTTGCATATTCTCATTAAAATCTGTTATTCTGTATCAGTCTGTTAAAGTCAGGAGTATTTTCATCTTCATATGATGAAGCTGAGGCTCCAAGAGCTAAAGTAACTTGCCCCAAATCACATGGCTAGAAAGAGTGAGGGCCAAAATCTCATTGCTTTTGTATGCTTTCATAAATCATTACAGCTGTAAGTTATTCATTGCTGGATTGATGATGTTGTCACATGAGAGTCTTAACCAAAGCTGGAATCCAGGCTGGAATCTAAACGTTAGATTTATACTTTGTGCTAACAGAGGAAGCAGGGGTTATTAGCCAAAGAGATTAGGAAGTAGAGATGTAAATATAAACACAATTAGTGATTTCTCTTATTTTTACAACTCTTATTACAACTTTTATTTTTGTAACTTTTGTTATGTGTAAAATTGTTATGTTTAAATATGTTCAAAACACAAAATACATAAGTTAGTTTATATACTCAGATTTAATACCTATTAATATTCTGCCTTACTACTTTGAATCTTTTCTTTATAAGAAAGGACATTTTTTTAAGTTTTTTTTTGTTTATTTTTTTAATTTTTTTTAACGTTTATTTATTTTTTAGACAGAGAGAAACAGAGCATGAACAGGGGAGGGTCAGAGAGAGAAGGAGACACAGAATCCGAAACAGGCTCCAGGCTCTGAGCTGTCATCACAGAGCCGATCGCGGGGCTCGAACCCACAAACCGCGAGATCATGACCTGAGCTGAAGTCAGACTCTTAACCGACTGAGCCACCCAGGCACCCCCATTGTTTACTTATTTTTGAGAGAGAGACAGACAGAGAGTTGAGTGGGGGAAGGGCAGAGAGAGAGACACACACACAGAATCTGAAGCAGGCTCCAGGCTACGAGCTGTCAGCCCAGAGCCCGACGTGGGGCTCGAACCCACAAACGGTGAGACCATGACCTGAGCCTAAGTTGGACGCTTAACCAACTGAGCCACCCAGGTGCCTCAAGAAAGGACATTTTTGAGCAATGATGCAAGCACCCTCCCTCCCACTCAAAATCTCAGTCCTCCTTCCTCTTTGGTCACTGCTGAGGTTTGTACTGGCATTTTATAACCCTCCAGAAATGATTAAGACTCTTGTGAGTTTGCTTCTGCAGCTTCTGTTTTCCCTCAGCATTATTCTTGAGATCCACCTGTGCTGATCTATGGAGACGGATCTAAAGCAGTTAGCTTTTTTTTTATGATCCCTATTTGTTAAGATGTGGCTCTTGCCATAGAAAACATTCTCTTTCCCCTGATAGGCAAAACCAGTGCCCTGGTTTGAAGTTTTCTGAAAGGGAATTCTTCTAAGCACACTCTCTTCCTGGGCTCTGATGACAGCCCCAGTGTCTGGACTGAAGAGACATGTTGGAATTTGCACTCTTGGTGTTCAAGATTTTAAATCTTAATTTCCCCAAGAACTTCATTCAATTCCCCCAAAGGCAGAGTCTTCTGGGATACATATTCAGCCTGACATTAAGTTTAATAACTATTTGTTGAATTAGAGTAACATGAATTACAATAAGCTAACACAGCAAGCCCCAAAGAAGATACTTCTCGGGCATTCAGCCCCTGATGGGTTCTGCTTTTTGTGACGGAGACACCAGAGACAGGCCTTTATTTAGGTCTGGGCCATGCTTATTAGCTGGAGTCCCCTGCTTGTGCTGATGTCAACGAGGGCATGTCCTTTTGGGGCCACTGAAAGAGAGGGATGCCTACTGGTGAGCCTTTATGTGTTTATGCATGGGACCAATATTCATACAGTGAAATCCATGCTGGTTATACCACTTTTTTGCTTTTACGGGATTTCAAAACCTGGACTGAAATCATATTTATGTAGCTTTCCCTTTGGGCCAGGCACTGTGCCAGTCAAGTCACACGCAGCGCCTGACTCATTCATCTCACAGAGCAGTGGTGATAGAGGCAGTGTTATGACTCACACTGGATGAAGAAACTGAGGCTCAAAGGATTTATCCAGAATAACAGAGCCGGCAAGGATCTGAACAGGCTGTCTGACCAAAGGGCTTTCCAGTCAACCATATGTTGCCTTTCCTTCTCAGTGTGGAATCATCAATGTCACCGTGCAACACTGTGTAGACCAGAGACGGTGGCCCTGATGTGCCCCTGATTGGTGCTGGCACCCTCTTGCCATCACACATGCATCCACTGCCAGTCCGTATTGATGCTCTGACCCCTGTGGGGACAGGAAGGCATGCTTTTCCTATGAAAGAGTGGCTTCCACTGGTCCAGAGGCCTCCTTGGGAGAGCCACCTGCTGACCACCTACACTTTGACCCAGAAGCCCAGTTACATTGGAGGAAGCAGAGTGTAACCTTCAAGTCTCAGTGGCAGGTATGCAACATTTCATCTTCTTGACTACTAAACATCAGTGCTGAAGCTAATTTACAGCTTCAATCATGAGCCTTGGCATATTATTGGTATAAAGTGTAAATATTTGAATGCTAATTATCGTAAAACAAACAGGCCACTGTGTCCAAAGCAGATGAATGCTGTTTCAGGAAGCCAGCAGACCCTAGCTGGTAGGCAGCTTGTGTTGTCTCTGCACAACCAATAATAGATGTCTGGAATCATTTCCACCTCCCTCTGCCCCAACAGCACCTGCCACCTCATTGCAGAAAGTTCTGAAAGCTAAAAGCTGCCCAGAGTGGCTCACATATGGGAGTCCTTGCCTTTTAAACTATTTCCCATCTGCCCTGCCACTTGAGGAAAAATCTTGTATTGCTGAAATTATTTGCTCAGAAAGAGAATACCATCGTCTTAATAAGATTGGCCACCCTTGTTCAGCCGGAGCCCAACATTCCTGGTCACCTGTCTTTGCACCATGCAAATTCTCATCCCAGGTGCACTTAGCCCAGTTGTTCCACTGGCTGGAGGTGACTGACTCCGTTCCAAACCAATGTGTGCTTCAGTGTCCAAACCTACTCCCCCGCGTCTCTAGTCCTTTTCGCTCCTCTCTACATTCACTTATCCTGGGACAGAGACCCAAGCAGTCAGAATTGTGGTCTTCCTACCTAGATAACAAATTCCTTGAGATCTTAGACCTTCCCACCTGTAGCTGGAAATGTTAGTGAACTGGCAGCCTGTTCTGACTGGGCGAAATCCACGTGGTTGGTGTGCCCAGGCTAAGCTGTCTCTAGTAATGGCCAAGCAGGTGGATTCTGGGGAGGTGTTGATTCCAAGGCCTATACCTGGGAAGATCAGTTTCTCCAGCAGACAAAAGCGTGTTAGGCAAGACGGGATGTCAGGTGGTCTGGTCAGTGTAGGGAGCTAACCTGAAATTTGGCATAATACTTTCTGGCCGAGAGAAAAAAAATCTCATTAAAATTTCAAGCATGGTGGGGGCGCCTGGGTGGCTCAGTCGGTTGAGTGTCCGACTTCGGCTCAGGTCATAATCTCACACCTCGTGGGCTCGAGTCCCGAGTCAGGCTCTGTGCTGACAGCTCAGAGCCTGGATCCTGCTTCAGATTCTGTGTCTCCTTCTCTGCCCCTCCCTGACGCGCGGGCACGCACTATCTCTCTCTCAAAAATAAATACACATTAAAAAATTAAAAAAAAAATAAATACATTTTCAGGCATGGTGCAACATCCCCTGGTTTCATTGTACAGTTGGTACAAAAAGGGGTTTGGAACAGTGTACATGATGGGGACCACTCAGAGCTTCAGTTTCTCCATATGCCGAATGAGAATAACAATGTTGACTGTAGAGTTTGATACGACGATTACACCGGGAATGAAGCATTTAAATGAGACAGTACAGATGAGGGGCTTTGCACAGGGCCCAGCACGTGGTAGGCATCTGCTGCATGGCAGCATCTGATACCGTCGCTGCTCGTTCATTCCATCTCCCTGACCACTCCTGTGACTGCTGTTCCTTACATTCTGTTCCTTACATGCTGTTCTTAAGCCAACCATACGACAACTGGTTAAATGTGTAGAGAGCCACCCACACACTCCCGCTGGCCTGGGAAGGACAGCAAGCGGTGGGGCCCCTCCTGCCTGTCCCACCCAGGAGTCTGCCTCCGGGCGGTCCTGCTTATTTTATTTTATGAATTGCAGTCTTTCATTTCATTTATTTAAAACATTAATCGGGAACCTTCCATGGGGCCACCTACACTGGTTTCCTGGGAATATAAGACTGAATCTGATACGGTCCCACCCTCAGGCAGCTCCCACTGTCCCCCTCTGAGATTACTCAAGATACCACATTTTAAATCAACCAGAAGCCATGGCACTGGTTTTTTAAACTCAGGCCTTTGCCAAGAGAGCTCATTTGGGTCGGCTGGCCCTAGCATAACTGCGTCCTTCCTCCTACAGGAGATGGCGACATCTATCGTGGAGTCCAGCGGCTCCTGGTCACAAGGATACTTGGCCTGAGCCAAGCTGCCTCACCCTCAGGGCACCCAGTGCACCTGCAGGGCTGCCCTTGTAGGACAATGAATCAGCAGTTCGGCCGGGACCGTTAGAAAGGGGGCCGGCCCTCCCACCACCAGGCCCCACTGACCAGGCTGACCTCCTTCTTTCTGTTTTTCTGGGCATTAGCTTCAAAATGGGCTGAGACTGGAGTGAGAAAGAATGCAAGAGCGGGCCCTCCGTGTCGTGCATGTAGCAGTCCGGAGGCTTTCTTACATTTATAGAAAATGAAAAGAAAGAAAAGGGGTTATTTGTGAAAGGAGCCAATGGGGTTGTGAAGAGAGAGAAGGATTCCAGCTGGGGGTGGTACCTCCCTCTTTTCTGCAGACTTGAGTGTTTTCTTGGGTATGTGACAAGAGCTAATTTTGGAAAAACGAATCTTGAAAGCAAATGTCTCCTGACGGCTACTAAGATACATGAGTATCTCACTATAGCTCACATCCTAAATCTTCTTTATTATTTCAATGTTAAAATAAATACTTAGATTTAAGATTCTTCAGACAACTTCGACACACAAAAAAGACACGAGTGTTTCTCCGACCAACAGAAAACCTGGTCAGATGGCAGTTGTAACAGAGACCCATCCATCAAAGTGTGTTACAGAATGTTCTCCATTCAAGGAAACGGGTGATCAAGCCTGTCAACCTGAGGGCTTATGAGAGGGACATCGTTGAAGTGGCAAAGGCCAGAATTAACTTCTCTCTACCCTTGAACAAAATGGGAAGCTAGCCCTCTTAACACTTAGCTGCACTGTAATGTTCATCTGCAGCTTGTGTTTCCTCACGTCATCTGACCACTTGTAATGAATTGTGCCTTTTGGAAAATGTGATTTCTCCCTCAACAATTTGAAGGAGGATTATTAACACTCTCGTATTATTTTCAACATCCTCCATGCAGAAACGTGGCTCATTTCTTTGAGAATTAGTATCTGAGGGGCACCGAAATTCCTGAACAAGTGGAATAATCAAAATAATTTCTAGCAGCCGGTCATTTTGTTTTGTTTGTCTATGATCATTGCTTTAGTGTTACCCTGTTAAGTTTCCTAGAGGCCTGGCTAGAAAGGCAATAGGAATTGGGAGAAAAGTGGGAAGAGAGAAAAGTAGTTCAAGTGGGCAGAGAACGTCTACTTGGAATGTAGACCTTAGCACGGCTAAAGTAGTAGGTCATAATGTTATTACAATCGCTTTGGAGAGGGGGCACCTGGGTGGCCCAGTTGGTTAACCTTCTGACCCTTGATTTCAGCTCAGATCATGATCTCGCCGCTTTGTGGGTTCGAGCCCCACATCGGGCTCTGTGCTGGCAGTGCAGAGCCTGCTTGAGATTCTCCCTCCCTCCTTCTCTCTCTCTCTCTCTCTCTCTCCCCATCTCTCTCTGCCCCTCCCCCACTTGCACTGTCTCTGTCTCTCACAAAATAAATAAATAAACTTAAAAAAAAATCCCGGGGCGCCTGGGTGGCGCAGTCGGTTAAGCGTCCGACTTCAGCCAGGTCACAATCTCGCGGTCCGTGAGTTCAAGCCCCGCGTCAGGCTCTGGGCTGATGGCTCAGAGCCTGGAGCCTGTTTCCGATTCTGTGTCTCCCTCTCTCTCTGCCCCTCCCCCGTTCATGCTCTGTCTCTCTCTGTCCCAAAATAAATAAATAAACGTTGAAAAAAAAAATTAAAAAAAAAAAAATCCCTATGGAGAGAGGGCCACGCCACACAAACGATGCTAATAATCTTGCCAGTTCTCTTCCCAGGGGACAACTGGCAGGGACTGAACTGCCGCAGTCACTAAAATCACCCCCGACAAAGCACACGTGAACGTATGATTAGGTAGCACTTTGTCATTGGCACCTGGGAACGGATGATTTGCCTGATGTAGCTCTTATATCTCCCCGATGTGATTTATATCACACCAGCTAATGATGGGAAATAGCAATGAGTATACGTTACTTTGTTTAAGCTACGTTATTATATTTTAAATATACCACGTTAGAGGAAAAAAAAATGTGTTGTTTTTTTTCTTTTTCTGTTGCTTAGCTGAACATTTCTTCCTCTGGCTGAATGGTCATTTTGAGGAGAAGAATGAGCAATGGACAGAACATTGGTGATGTCCTCCACCTGTCTCTGACCTGGATTGTTTATAAAGATGCTGGGGACTGGGCCCCATGATCCGTAAAATGATGTGTGTAGCGTTTTGCTGGCGGAGGATTTGCTGTTGCCTTGAGATTTAATCATTTTGGAGAATGTTCCCTTAATTGGCAGAAGGTTTGCAGCGACAGAGGTTGCGGGGAAGCTTTTGGATTATTAAAAGTTCAGCCTAATCATGAGTTGAGACCGTGATCCCCCTCCTTTCTATTATTACTGTGCATCCGAAGCCACGAAATCTTACCTAATGAAAAATTATCATTATTGCATTGGGCTTCCCAGTGCTTGCATGGTGCCCAGAGGGCTTCACAAATCCCACCTTTCTGCTTCCTGACAAAGTGGGCAGAGACAACAAGAGCTGCCCCAGGGTCCTGGCCCCATGGCAGTGCCTTCTCTCCTGCTTTTCCCTTTTAGGCTTGTCTTCTGACCAGAGAGCTCCTGTCATGATTCTGCCTCTCTTCCATGTCTGTCAGCTCCCCAAAGTTAAAAAACAAAATGTCTTGGCCTGCTTCGGTTGGGAACGAGGCGTTTTCTAAATAAGGAACTCTGTATGCCTAATACCCCCGCTCTGCTGCTCTGAAGCAGCTCAGGGTCACCTGGCATGGGGGTGGGGCCCTCAGCTCCAAACCCCACGGCCAGAGGTTTCTAGGCCCTCCCCAAAGGATCAAGGCTTCCTCCTCATCATTTTACACACAGCAACCCTGTGCACAGCCCACATCTCCACTTCCCCATTCTTCAGCAAGCCACCGACTGTGTGCCCAGAGCTGTTGCTCAACGAGAGGCCACCACATAATGAGGACTTCTACAGCCTTGCTGTGGCAGAATAATCTCTCTGGTCTTTGTCCGGGGGTTCCTGGCATGGGGCTGCCAAAAGCCTTGCAATTTCCTGAGTGGCAGGAATATCTTTGTTATGTTCATGAGGTGACTCTTGGTGGGTCCCTGCCGAGCTTCAGGATGGAGGCTGGTCACCAGAAAGATGAACTGTGTGTTCAGATGGTAGGGAGAAATCTCTGGATGACAGGGCTTGGTGGAAGTTCATGGTTCATGAACATAGTGGAGTCCAGAGAGTGATGTTCTCTGACACCACAGAGAGAGGGATCCTCCCTGCAAGACCTCGAACCACGCGTATACCTTACAAAACCTCGGTAATCGTTGGTACAGGGCTCTCGTAGTTCATTCTGGCAAATTATGGAACCCGAGGGGGTGCTATGGGAACCTCCCAGATTGCTAGCCAAAGAAAGGGTCCTAAGTGCATGTGGCCTGGGGTTCCCACTTCAGGCTGGTGTCCGAGGTGGAGGCAGTCTTGTGGGACTGAGTCCCTAACTGGCGGGGACCGTGCTAACTCCAGAGCTTAGTGTCAGAATGGTATTGCAGTGTGCTCATCTGGGGTAAGGGCAGAATAACCGGCATTAAGGGTGATTTTCTGATTTCCTAATAGAAATGTTGAAATACTGGATATAGCATCTAGATCCTCAGCTTGGGCAGCACAGTTTGAAGCACAGGCTCCCAAGAAAACAGGTTTAGAGAGATCATGTGGTAGACGCTACTCAAAGTGTGGTCCCCAGACTGCGTGTGCACATCTGCAAACTGTCCATTACCAGCTCCTGATGAGATGTGTACAAAACTTGACAGTAAGCATTTAGAGTCTTTTACGGCAATTGGGCATTGCCAAGACATGAAGGAGTGGAAATATAAGAGCATCAGATTGTGACAGTTTGGAGAAAAAAAGCGATCCTTCACCAGAGAGAGCTTTAAAAGCTTTCTTTAGAAGATATAGCTTCAGTCTGTATGATCAAATGGAGTCAGAACTTACTGTTAAACGTGTGAGCCCTGGAGTCAGGCAGATGGGTTTTGTATGCAGTCGCTGCTGCTTGCTATCTCCCCGGCTTTGGGCAAGTTACTTAACCCCTCCGGGCTTTAGTTTCCTCATTTATAAAGTGTATTTCCTACCTTATGAGGTGCTGGGAAGACCAGATGAGCTAATCCAGGGGAAAGAGTAAGCCTAGGGTCTGGCACATAGGTTAACCATTAGTATTGTTTCTTCTGCGTTAATTTATTGGCATCAACGTTCCCAGCTTGGTGAAAGCATGTTCTGTACGTGTGTGTTTGAATTATGACCGTAAATGAAACCTGCAGCCTTGCCTTTAGGTGATACAAGGTAAAGCAAACACGTTTTTAAAAGCCACAGCTCCTCCATTGAAATGAATATTGCTTTTCATATAATCTCTGAGAGGCTGGGCTCTCCTTTCAAGGATGCCGTGATGTTGGAAGTGTTTGGGGCACTTCCCATTTCTCATTTCTGTTAGCACCGGCCCCCGTGATCTATTCTGAGGTAACAAAGTCCTCAAAACCTTTGTGGCTTATTCCCACAACCTGTCATCATCACTGTGGCGGTAGGTAGACTGGGCTTTGGCTGGGTTCTCACTTGGGGTCGTCCATACAGTTGCAGTGAGAGGTTGGCCAGGGATGGATCATCTGAAAGCTCAACTTGGCTGGACGCGCCGCAATGTGTCTTCGCTGTTCATGTTTGATGCTGGGGCTGGGACAGCCGGAAGAGCTTGGGGTTGGCGGGCATCTTGCAGTCCATGTGGCCTTTCTACATGGCTAGCTTCGGTTTCCTGACTGTAGGGTGGACTGAGGTTAGAGAGACAGCCTTGTTGGTGGCTAGCTTTCCTCCAGATGAGCGTTTTAAGAAGTAGAAAATGGAAGCAGGGAGTGGAAACGGATCAGAGCAGTTACAGAACCCTCCTCTGAATGCAAGACCAGGATTAGACCCTGCCTCTCAATGGGAAGGGGGTCAATGAATCTGTGTCCATATTTCGTCGGCTACAGAGCCACAAAGAAAACATGGTTTTCTTACATTGGCATATCATTTTTTACCACCAAAGACAGAGGACAGCTTCCACAGTAACTGTGTTTATGTAGGTATCAGTCATTTTGATATGAGTTATCTAAGTAAAAACCCAGCCATTGCATTATGGCCCCACCTCACATGCTTTGAGTTTTAGTCACATCGATCAGCCTATGCTAGGGAGGGAAGTCCCCCCCTGAGTTCTTCATACTCTACTTTCTGAGTGTCTGATTTCTACCAATGACCCCCTCGAGCCCTGTATTGCCTCCTTACACCTCTCCTCCCTGTCCCCCCTACCTGCTATAGAGAAATCTGAAAGCAACCAGTATGGTACCCTCGCTCAGAGAACTTCACTTCTCCCCGTTTCAAATACACCCTCCGGGTCCCCCATGGCTGGATGGGAGTCACTTTCCAGTTCAGTTTTCCCTACTTCTTCCAACCCCATCACCCAAACACACAACCCCCACCCCCAACACGCACACGCAGGCTCACGCCATTCTTTCAGCCAATATGTATTCAGTGCCTGCCTGTGTTGGGCACTGTGCTCATTGGTAGGCTCCAGAAAGCTCCAGTATTATTACACGTGCCTTGTATTTTTCCCTTTTGGGGGCTTTGCTTACTTTCCCGAACATTAAGGGCGTTTCTTGTTACTGTTTTATTAGTACCAGGCACTGTACCTACACAGCAATGTAGCAGTAAACAGGGGCTCGAGTACTGTGTGAAGGAGAGGTTCCTTCTCCCTTACCTTGTATCTTGTCCATTTCATCTCTGCCTTCTTCGTCACCCTTTCTCTGTTGGAGGCTCATCTAGAATCAGGCAGCTTTTCCTTCATCTCCTCCCGTGTTTGACATGTGAACATACTACCTTCCTGTTCCACGAGAGACTCATGATGGGGGTGAAGTCGGAGGCTACTTATTTGAGTGTATTTTTGAAGTCCACAGATACTCTGGCATCACATTCGCCCACAGTGGCTAACTGCAGACCTGGCTGAAGCATTGGTTATTCACGACCCTAGTGGGCTTCTGGTATATTTCAGGCAGCCCCCAGGGCCTGGGGGAGACCAGGAAGAATCTGACACGCTTGTCACCCATTAAAAGCACACAGTACTACAGCTGTACAATATAGGAGCCTTTGTTGTCTGATAAAGCAGGGAAGAGAGGGCGGACAGACTCTGCTTCTTAACTCAGCTGCTTTGCTTTTCCAATGGAATTCTGTAAACCCAGTTTCAGGGAGAGGCTTTTGGGATGGGCCCCAATTCAGTAGCTGTCAGGGTGGGGGAAGTGGTTATACCTGCAGAGGTTTTCCATATATACAGCCACTCCTCCAGCTGTCTCCCAAGACTCTGGGCAGGACCTCTTGTCTGGCACGGATCCAGTGGAGGAAAGTGGGGTGGGGCTGGGGGGATATGACGCTTAAATTTAGTCAGACTTCCCAAATGATCCTGGTTTCTGATGCCCCTTCTAACCCTCCCCTGCAGAAACACTGCTCAAGCCAGATTCTCCCCAGGGGCCTCTGAGCAGGTGTCTTCTGGTGGCTAACTGCAGACCTGGCTGTTTTTCAGGTTCATTCGGCCTCCTACCGACACAAGGTGCTGACCCCAGAGACCTGCCATGAAACCACACTTGAAGCAATGGAGACAACGAATGCTTTGCGGGATCTTCGCCTGGGGGCTCCTCTTCGTGGTGATTTTCATTTACTTCACCGACAGCAACCCAGCTGAGCCTGCGCCCAGCTCCTTCTCCTTCCTGGAGACCAGGAGGCTCCTGCCCATGCAGGGGAAGCAGAGAGCCATCATGGGTGCCATGCAGGAGCCCTCCTTGCCCGAGAGCGTGGGTGCGAACAAGCGGCTGCTGGGCGGACGCCCGTCTGTCCCCTTCCGCTCTGGTCCAGGCGACCTGCCGCAATGGACCCAGGTGCAGGATGGGTTTGAAAATGACGAAGAGTTCTTTTCATCCCAGATCGGGAGAAAATCGCAAAGTGCTTTCTACCCGGAGGACGACGACTACTTCTTTGCCGCCGGGCAGCCAGGGTTGCACAGCCACACTCTGGGCACGCCGGGGGCCCTCTCCCCCGGGGACCCAGGCCGGCGGGAGGGGGCTGCACCGGCTCGCCTGGCTCAGAGAAGGCGGTCGAGGAAGCGGCAGCGGAAACCCGGCGGGAGCCCGGCGCTGGAGGACGGCGACGACGGGGACAGGCTATACTCGTCCATGTCCAGGGCCTTCCTCCACCGGCTCTGGAAGGGAAACGTCTCGTCCAAGATGCTCAACCCGCGGCTGCAGAAGGCCATGCAGGACTACCTGAGCGCCAACAAGCACGGCGTGCGCTTCCGCGGGCGGCGGGCGGCCGGGCTGAGCCGCGCCGAGCTGCTGTGTGCGCTGCGGAGCCGGGTGCGGGTGCGCACGCTGGACGGCAAGGAGGCGCCCTTCTCAGCGCTCGGTTGGCAGAAGCTGGTCCCCGCCGTGCCGCTGAGCCAGCTGCACCCGCGCGGCCTGCGGAGCTGCGCCGTGGTCATGTCTGCCGGCGCCATCCTCAACTCCTCCCTGGGCGAGGAGATAGGTGGGTCCCGCACAGTCGCCCACGGTGCGCACTCGGCCTTGTTCTTTGCATCTGGCTGGCTGGGCAGAACCGGGGTTCTGCGCTGGATGTCTCTGACGCCAGCGGGAGAGTCTCCCGTGCTTCTCCCTCACTGGCGCAGAACGAGCCTGTTGGAGGTAGCAGCAAAGGTCTTTTTTGGGGGGACGATTTGAAAGCAGAGGTGTTCCCCCTCTCCTGGCTGGCAGGGGAGTGGAAGGTCTGTGTCCTGCCCCTGGCAGCCGCTCCGAGTTCTTCTCCCAAAGAGACTGTGTTCTACGTGGCCAGGCTCCTGGCCTAGCCTGCAGAGACCTGATGAACCCCTAAGTTGTAGGCTCATGGGAGAGGAGCAAGAGGACCAGAAAAGAAAGCAGAACTGTCTGCAGGGCAGCGACAGTTAGAGAGGGCGCAACTGCAAAGAGAAGTATGCATGGTGGTAATTTTCGTTAGCCCAGGGACTAAATGGATGTTGTGGCTCAGAGAAGAGCCCTTCCTGTCCGCACAATGAGCTCTGACCTCACGCCAGCTAGTGCATGTCCAACCTTTGAGTCGTGGCCAGGACACCCATCAGGGACCTTCTCCAAGATGGTAAATAACATGACCACACCTTGGGTATCCGTCTTTCCTTCTGAACTCTGCCTTCAGAGCCCTGTCAAGAGCCCAGGAGCACATCTGGGTCATAGTTCCTGTATTAGGCCTGTCCAGAGAAACAGATTGATGTAGAGAGAGAGGAGATTTTTTTAAGGACTTACTCCTGCAGTTGTGGGGACGGACAAGTCTGAAATTTGTAGGGCAGGTGAGTAGGCTGGAAGTTTGGATAAGAGTTGAGATTGCTGTCTGGAGGCTGGAGTCTGCAGGGCAGGCAAGCAAGTGGGAAGTTGAGGCAGGGTTTCTCTTTTGCATCTGGAGGCAGAATTCCTTCTTTCTCAGCAAACTTCAGGCTTAGCTGTAAGGCCTTAGCCTTCCCTCTGTGCCCATGCTCATTCCATTGCCACACGGGCAAACAAGCAGTTTGAGTCTATAGAATCATTCATTCATTTAGTAAACATGTGTTTAGTCCTTACTATGTTCAGACTTCTGTACTAGGTGCCAAGAAAAAAATGTGAATCGGACACAGCCTTGGCCTGAAGTCAAGTTGTAAAACAACTGTGTCTAATACATTCTCACAGTAGACAGTGTTGTAGCTCATAGCTAATCTGGAAGTTTCAGTCAAGGGGCTTTTGCTCACTTGGTAGAAAGGAATAACCATTGTTTCTTGGGTCTGTCAGTGTTCTGTATTCCTGAGGAGGGGCTGACATGCCAGAGCTGCCTTGAAATGGGGCGATGCCATTGTAATCGGGTCCCACCACCCAGACCTCCTATCAGACATTCTTGGGAATGGAGGTGAATGTGAATTTTTAAAAAGTTAAAAAAAGTAAGCACGAGCACGGGCTTGAGGTGTAGGGTCCCAGTGTCCCAGTGCTGACATTACAGCAGGCTCATAATAACACTGTCCATGTGTCATATGCAGCCAAGGCCGGAGCAGAGTAGTCTGCAATTGATTATGGAAGAACAGTGGTTTAAAGCTCCCTGGGGTGAAGTTCCTTCTCATTCCCGAGGACCATTATTAATAATGTAAGAAGGAATTTAAGTATTATGCTTGAAAGCAGGCAGTAACTTGCTTCCGGTTTTGTTTTGCTTTATTTTAAACACTTCTGCATAGTAGCTGCATATATGGATTGCTCTTGTGTGTCAGGGAGATTCCTCTTGCTCTTTATTCTGGCAAAAATATCCTTGACCAGAGTCTTATAAATTCTACTTGATTCAGAGTTTGGAAGAGAGTGTGAAAGACACTGAGAATTACACATTTCTGGGGAACGTGAAATGTCACTTACATCTTTGTTAGTTGCTAGCATCCAAATTTAACTTCTATTGTCTGCCCTTAGGTGAAGCTTCATGATTAGAACTATAGACTTCCAATTATGATATTGAAGAACGCAACTCAGAAATTTTAAGAAATTCTCTTTATTGTATTGCCCAGGTTCCTTTGAACCCAGTTTTTCACTACCATTTTAAGAATGTGGAATCAGCACAGTTCCGTGTGTAAAAGCAAAAAGTTTCATTTTTATAAGCGAGGGTGTCTCTTAGTCTCAGCACTTGTGCATGCCAGGTGCTTCTATGTCTCCTTCCTGCTCCCCTAACGTATATGTGCTTATAACACATACTTGTCAATGTCTCTCTTGATAAAAACAGATTCACTCAGCAGATTCCTTCAGGCAACTTGGAATGCTGGGGCGTTCCATGCTGGTTAGCTAAAATCATCTTGGCCCCTACATTTCTACTTGTGTAATTGGCTAAATGAAGATCAAAGAACTTACAGAAAGGTCATGGTCTCATGAAAGACTGAGGAAGAAGCTAAGAAAGTACCTACCTCCATGTCACCCCTCCCAGGAGGCCCCTCCAGGCTGTACTGGCCCAGAATGCTCCATCAATCTCCCCTCTCTGAGTGGGAGACCCCATGCGCCTCAGGTTTGCTTATCGGCCGCCCTGTAGCTCCCTCTGCTGGTTGCTCCGCTGACAATGCAGTCTTGCTTCTCCCTCTTCTGTTAGGCTTGAGTCATGCCATGTAATTGTTTTTGAGAACAGTATAGCAGTTGTAAACACCTCCACTTTGAATATGTTATTGCAAAGCAAACTGAACTGTTTTGGAAACATGGAACATTCTTTCCTAGAACTAAGAGATGATTTTTTTTTCAGCCATACACATAAACAATAATAATTTGGTAGTGAAATCAGCTCCCAGCAGTCCTGTGCAAACACACTACAGAGGAGAAATGTCTTAACAGCCCTAGCCCTGATGTGGGAAATCAGGGACTGTGTGCTTGCAACTCAAATTCTGGGAAGGGTCTGGGGAAGTGGGAGGGTGTGGAGGGCTGTGTGTAGGAAGCAGGGCATATGGTACTTGGTGGTAATAGCTTAGGATTTGGCAGATCCTGATGCCTCAAAAGGGGAGAAAGAAGATCCTGTAGTTATTTAACAGGAATTGATTATTTATTGAGTCCCCAACCCACCGAGGCCTAATGCTATGCTAGGCACTAGCGATGCAAAGATAAATAAGGCTGAGAGATAAACCTCAAGTCCTATGCAGTCTATTGGAGAAGACCAACTGGAACAGACATTTTCAGTATTGTGGTTAGAAGGACAGAGAGATATGCATACTGACGGGGAAGAAATGACAGCAGAATCCTAACCCACCGTGAGGGCTGATGACTGGGTAGAGAGAGGTTAGCAAGGACTGCCCAAAGAGGGAAATCCAGGCTGAAGTCTAGGGTAAGAGGTAGGTGAGACACAGCATGAGAAGTGCTTGGCGGGGCGGGGGTGGGGGGCACACAGAAGGGCACAGGGGTAGGGAGATGGGGGAGGTGGGTGGCATGAGATCTACAGGGAGCACGAGGGGCTGGGAGTGGGGAGAGACTTACATTGATAGGCAGGCAGGCCGCTTGCACATCATTCTCCAGAAATTAGATTTCACTTAATAATTGTAATAAAAGGTGCCACTTATAGGGTGTCTACTGCAAAGTCCTGTTGCAAATGCTCTTGTGTAAACTGTTGCAAAGCCAAGAAAAGGAATCTTCCTGTTTTATGGGGGCACCTACAGGCACACTGGGTGGAGCCTGGACTCCATTAAACTCCACTCTGGGTCTCCAGAAAGTCTAGCTCTGACCCCTGGGTCCACGTGGCCGAGAGAGGCATTACGATCTTTGAAGCAGGGAAGTGATGGGTCAGCTTTGCATTTCAGAGAGAGTTCCAGAGCCTGGAGTGGAGGGCACAAAGGAAGTCACACTGCAGCAGTCCCAGGGAGAGGCGAGGCACACAGGGGCGGCGGAGTCTTGAGAGGGATGAATCATCTCTTTGGCAGGCCATTCCCTATAGACTGGAGGCTTTTGCTCCCTTGCTGTTTCAGATTTTGTTTTCTGGAGGAGTGCAGGAAGGGAGGAGGGGGATGTGGGGCCCAGTGCCCAAGGCAGGGCACTGACTTAGTGCTGGTACGCCTCCTGGCTGGCTGCTTCTTGAAGGGTTTTTTAATCTTCCTTAGTGAATGCATGTAGCCTGGCCCTGTTCTCAAGGTCAACACGAAATGGCTCTACCCTGGAAATGCCTTCTCCAGAAATGAGGCTTTACTTTATTCCCCATGTGCTTGCTGTCTGATCCATTCCTTCTTTTCTAAATATGAATGGACAGCTTAGTTTTTCAAGAGCATTATCAAGGAGATGCACAGCCAGGAATATGTTTACAAAACATGTCTGCGTGATAGACACGCTCTCAGCTCATCCTCCCCAAAACGCTCCCCCCTCCCATCCTGATCCCACTGACAGCTTTAAGGAGGTTCTGTCTCCATCCATAGCAGCCTCCTGCACAAAAATTGGCCTTTTAACTCTTTAGACTCCTACCACTTCCAAAGGAATTAAGCTAGTTTATGTTTTTGTGCCCTGTGCCTTGTGTGGTCGCTTGAAGGCTTAACACACACCTCAGTGTAGAATACTGGCATTTAAAAGCTGTGACATTTTCAAGGCTGATACCGTTAATTTGGAATTTCTACCTAATTAATTTGAAAAGCACCCACTGCTTGGAAGCCTTGGCTTGTTCACCTCTCCTTTAGACAGAGGCTGCGTCCAAGGGCAGCATGGTTTAGCAGGAGAACTGAGGTTCAGCAGCACTGGCCTCACACTTCTTACCCTCATAGTGCCCTGATTACGTCTGTTCCTAAAGGTCACCTCACTGCCTGGAGCCTGCTCTCACTCTGGCTTGGGAGTGGGTTGCCCCAGATCAGCAGTTCACATCGCTGTGATGTGCTTACATTTGGGGTCCCAAGACCCCTTCAGGGGCTCATGAGGGGAAAACTTTTTATGAAAACACACAGGGGTCTTTTAACCATTGACATTTGCACTGGTGGTGCAGAGGCAGCGGTAGGTAAAACTGCTGCTTAGTGTAAATGAAGGCAGTGTTGCCCAATGGTACTAGTTGTGATTTCTGCAGCCAAGCTCTGCAGGAGAAGAATAGAGAGGCAGTTTCACTTATGGATGTCCTTGAGGAAGCAGGAAAACATTTAAAAATGTTGGCTTTATTAAATATCAGTCTTTGAGTACACGTGTTTTCAAGACCAAGAAGGCAATGACGTGAAAACGCTTCTGCACACCAGCACATAGTGGAAAAGCCCTTGTGTGGCTGAGTAGTGAGCAGAACTAGCCACTTGTATCATGCGACGCCATGTTTACTTGAAACAAATGACTGATAGACATACTTGATTCAGTCCCTGGATATTTGGTAGATATTTTCTCAAAGAGGAATTGAGTCAGCCTGTCCCTTTTAGGAAAATAGCAGACAGTATTTTTTTTTTTTTTTTTTTTTTGCCAGTAATAAAATTCAAGCTTTCAACCAGGAACTTGTAACTGAACCCAAGTTCGTCTGCCCTATGTGCAGCAGCAAAGCCAATCACCGAGACATCAGGTATGCAGCAAGGAAAGGGTTCATTTATGCAGCCAAACCTGAAGAAGGGAGGATAAGCCTCAAATCTGCTTCCTCCAAGGGGGAGGGAATGAGTTTTTTACAATCATAGGGGTTGAGAATGCATACATATTGATGCAAAGCGCAAGGAAACTTAACAACTACTCATAAGGAAAGAGAGCATGTTCATTGAGCAAACGTTTATTGTAACATATACCCATGTTCCCTTGAGGTGGAGACTTAACTCCGGAAGGAGGCAGAATTCAGCCCGTGATGTCAGGAGGTTATCTTCAGATGAGGAGAGGGATTATGGGCTTGCTCTGAGAGCCAGTATAAACTGGAGGGGGTCTTGGGCTTGTAATCTCGAGTAAGGAATGCCAGGCCTTGCTTGTTCCTAGGCTGGAACCATATCAGTTGACCTTGAGTCCAGGCTTCTGTAGAAATAGCTAAGTGAGTCTGTTAGTGGGGTCTGAAAAGACACAGCAGCTGATTAGGGGGGAACAGTTCTCAGAAAAACAAGCTTTAAACTTTCTGCTAGTTTCAGCCTCATTAACCCCATGAGGCACTCTTTCAAACTTAGAAGTGTCCCAGCCTTAAAAACTGATGAGATGCATGGTAATATTAACTGCTGTGACTTGGGGGGATACCTTATAATGAAGTGCATCAATATTTGGAAGATCTGCATAACTTATTAAATTGGTAGTTCCAAATGACCGTTGCACAATGCTGCAAAATCATGCATGGGTGAATCATCCATTTTAAGAGCAAGATGAACTATTTGAATGGATTTTAATCTAATGGAGCATGGCAACTTCATTGATACGGTTTCACATTCCACATTAGGAAAGCTTTTTTAAGAAACTAGCACTTGTCAAGTTTTGATGAAGTATCAAAGAAGAATATTCTCAGTAATGTGGAAAGACTTTAAGTACTCCTTACATTTTCAGAGATATATCGGAGTGTTCATATACTTCAACTAAAGCAATATGTTGCAACAGAATGCAGAAGCAGTTAAGAGAAACCAACTGTCTTCTGAAAAGCCAGGCGTTAAAGAGATTTGCAGACATTTAAACCAGTGCAAGTCCTCTATTTTTTGAAAATATGGTTATTTTTCATAAAAATATTTTATTTTAAAATAAATGAGTAAGTAAGGGTGCCTGGGTGGCTTGGTCGGTTAAGCATCTGACTCTGGATCTCAGCTCAGGTGTTGGTCTCAGGGTGGTCAGTTCAAGGCCCACCTTGGGCTCCATGCTGGGCATGAAGCCTACTTTAAGAAAGTAATAATCAGTTAATTAATAAACATCTTTAAGTTTTCTTTTTTTTTTAATTTTTTTTAACGGTTTATTTATTTTTGAGACAGAGAGAGACAGAGAATGAACGGGGGAGGGTCAGAGAGAGAGGGAGACACAGAATCTGAAACAGGCTCCAGGCTCTGAGCGGTCAGCACAGAGCCCGACGTGGGGCTCGAACTCACGGACCGCGAGATCGTGACCTGAGCGGAAGTCGGCCGCTTAACCGACTGAGCCACCCAGGCGCCCCAAAACATCTTTAAGTTTTCTATTTTGCTTCCGAAGTAGGCATATATTGACAGATATAATCCAAATAAACAAAAGAACTTTGGGTTGTCAATAATTTTCAAGAGTAAGAGGGTTCTAAGACCAAAACGTGAGAACCACTGCTTTGGGTAATCAAATTTTTCTGACTCCAATAGCATTTGAATTTGTATGAGAAAATACTATCCAATAAAAATAAATGACCAAACAGCTCATTACAAAAAAAAAAAAAAATGTATGAACAAGTGCCTATATTGTAAAGAAAATAGAAAGTGTTCAGGTTGTTAGGCATCATTTATTCAAAGCATGGATCACCTAGAATGTAAACATTGGCAAACCTCTTTATTTATTTCTTTAAGAACCAAGTAGTAAATATTTTAGTTTTTGTGAGCCATGGGGGTCACTGTCACAACTCACCTCTGCCATTACAGACAATAGATAAACAAATGACTATGTCTGTGTTGTGGTCCAGCTTTATTTACTAAAACAGGTGGTCACAGCTTGCTCCCCCCTGCACCATTTCCCCTAAAAGAACACTGTAGAATTTTTTTAATGCTTATTTGTTTATTTTTGAGAGAGAAAGAGAGAACGAGCTGGGGAGAGGCAGAGAAAGAGGGGAACAGAGGATCTGAAGTGGGCTCTGTGATAACAGCAGAGAGCCTGGCATGTGGCTCGAACTCACAAACCTCGAGATCATGAGCTGAGTTGAAGTCAGATGCTTAACCCCCTGAGCCACCCAAGGCTCCCCTTTAGAATTTTTTCAATTACGTAGTCAAGTACCAGTTATTCATTCTTTGTGTTCTGTTTAATTTTGGTGCTCAAAACTGGAATACAAATTCTTCTGAGTTCAGGGCCCGTCAAGAAAGGCACCTAAGATAACTGTGTTTTGTTTGTTTTTCTTTTTAATGTTTGTTTATTTTTGAGAGAGAGACAGAGTGCGAGCAGGGGAGGGGCAGAGAGAGAGGGAGACACAGAATCTGAAGCAGGCTCCAGGCTCTGAGCTGTCAGCACAGAGCCGGACACAGGGTTCAAATCCATAGGGTTCAAATCCATGTGAGATCATGACCTGAGCTGAAGTCAGATGCTTAACTGACTGAGACACCCAGGCGCCCCCTAAGGTAACGTTGTTTCAATGGTGGCATGTGTGCCCAGTCTCTGATACTTAGGGAGTAGGAAAGTCTCTCCTAGGAAGACTGCTCAGGAGGGAGCAGCACACTCAAGGAGGTGGCCTGCTTTAAGGACTTGTGTGGGGTATGGTCACGGTAAACATAGGGCACGTCTACAGGCTCTTTGGTGAATCAGAAATGCATAACCTTACCTCTCTCTCACGCAGACAGAGGCATTGTCGTTGCTCCAAGGTAAGCTTGAAATGTGCCTAGAATTTTTGAAGCTAAAGATAGCCCGTAGCGATTCCCTTATTGCTGATTAACTCTGGTTTCTGGGCAACACAGTAGCTGGCTTGGGAGATTTCAAGACATATGCATGCGTCTAGACTGCTTTGTGGAAAGGGAACGTGTCCCCATTCCCATCTAGCCTACCTGTAGCTCTTCGTGTCCTCGTCAGCCTCCAGGATGTGGGAGGTGTGTTTTCACCCGGGACCCCTGAGAACTTGAGGAAGTCTGTCAAGTTGAATGAAGAGAGACACAGATTTATGTTGTAGTCGAGGCTCGGTGAACCAAGGTGTGCCCTTAAAGAGTGTAAAGAGCCTTGGCAGCCAGTACCACTGGTGGTGTCTCCCGTCCTCCAGTCCTGTGGCAGTTGGTCATACCATTGCTGGAAATGCAGAATGCTCTCGATTGCTCTCACATGGGCCTTCTGGGAATCAGCAGCAATTTGTAAAGCACAGAAATCAGCTGGTTTTCTTTCTTTCTTTCTTTCTTTCTTTCTTTCTTTCTTTCTTTCTTTCTTTCTTTTTCAACTTTTAAATTTCAATTCCAGTATAGTTAATGTACAGTGTTCTATAGGGCTGGTGTTCTTTTTAAGCACAAACCAGTACCCCAAGGTATAAAAGTTGCACTGAAGGCTGTGGCTCTCACTGTGTGGGAGATGTCCTTGTCCTGGCACAAGTGGCCTCTTTAGCGACACCATGAGCAGCCTTCATGCTCTAAAGCAATAAGAGGCCACAAACAAGCAGCCTCTGTCTGCAGCCTTTGTCTGCTCCCATAGATTCCATCTTCGAAATACCCTGGAATCTCTGAGAATGCCCGCATAAAGCATGCCCCCTTTAAAGAATATGAACACGTAACAAGTACCTACACATATCTGAGATGACATTGGACCACATGTAATGGATTCATATGTTCCCATGTTGATTTGTCCCCTAGAGAAGACCTCATTCGAAATAAACACTACAGACACTGAAAATGACATGTATGGGTATCTTAACTATATTGGTTGTTTCCAGTTAGCTTCAGGTATTAAAAAATTTGCTTTAAAACTTTTTCTAAATTATGTTGATTCTACAGCAAAAAATAAAGTAACTTTGTCACTCATGTGTTCTTAGATTCTCATGATGCAGTTTTGAGATTTAACTCGGCACCTACACGTGGCTATGAGAAAGATGTTGGAAATAAAACCACCGTGCGCATCATTAATTCCCAGGTAAGATGGATGGAGTGTTTTCATGCATGTACATTTTATAGGTAAATAATCTAACTGGGTGAATGAAGAGAAATTACCCAGTTGTACATGACCATGGTCTTGCTTATTTGTAGGTTATTGTAATCATAAAAGAATTGATGAGAAAAAATGCAGATAAATGGGCATTTATGTGTGACATGACTAGGAAGAAATGAGTAAATAAGATTAAAAGGAAAAATCAGAGAAGATATAGAAACATGTATGGATATCCATATATGCATATGTGTGTGTATATATATATAATCGTAGTCTTAGTGTGTTGTCTATAGCAGATGGAGCAAAGGACAGTTGAATTTAGAAAAAAATCATGGTGGTGTGAAAGGCAAGGGATGAAGGGGAGAAAAAGCAAAGGCTACAAAATCCAAGGGTCAGCAGGGTGGCTTGGAAACTTTAGTCCATTATCTGAAAATTTTAAAAATGAAATTGTTGAAAATGGAAGTATTTCTCTTTATGGTGTTCT
The DNA here is from genome assembly GCF_018350155.1 of Leopardus geoffroyi. Classification (NCBI taxonomy): domain Eukaryota; kingdom Metazoa; phylum Chordata; class Mammalia; order Carnivora; family Felidae; genus Leopardus; species Leopardus geoffroyi. Next base: position 53,900,337 of record NC_059336.1, read on the forward strand.
TCATACAAATGTTTTCCAAATTCAAAGCAAAATTATTCTCAAAACCATGGCAGTTTCTAGAGTTTCAAACTATATAGAAAGACCATGAGGTGATGGATGATTTATGACAAGTTGCTTGCAGAAGAAAAGATTGGCTTTCTGCCTGGGACCCTGAGCCAGGCAGCCTGCAGCAAGGGAAGAAACAATCGCCATGTTCCCTTGCTTCATAGCATGGATTGTAAGAGTCGCCATTCATTTATTAACACTTCCAGCTTTTTAGCTAATCGTCCCCACAAATTAAAATACATGCCGCCTGTAAAATATGTCCTGACTTGAGAAATCTGTATGAAGAAAGAGAGTGCATCTTAAAAACTGTGAAAAGTTGCACCTCAACACTGAGGAAAACCAAATTTTTTTTTTCTCCTCCAAAGCTGTAGTTTAAAAAAGATGATTGGCAGGTGAGACCGAAGGACTCCTCTAGGACCACAGAGGGAGGAAGTCACATGTGGGCTGTCACCAGTCTGCTGGCTGTCCCTGTTCCATTTGTCCTGAGGCTGGCACTCTGAAGGCACCTTAATAACGTGGGTCATTCATATCTGTGCCTCCTTCTCCAGTTGTCTGTGAAGGCAATTAGAGAGGAGGTCGGGGGTGCCAAATTAGCTAAGGCATCGCATCTTTCAGGAGCTGATTCGATACCACCGGCTTTGGGTATAATGCTGATGAAAATGTAAGAACTCGTGAATTTTATTTTATTTTGTTTTTTAAATTTTTTTAATGTTTATTTATATTTGAGAGAGAGAGAGAGAGAGAGAGACAGAACAAGAATGGGGGAGGGGCAGAGAGACAGAGGGAGACACAGAATCCCAGGGAGACTCCAGGCTTTGGGCTGTGAACACAGAGCCCGACTGGGGACTGGAACTCATGAACCATGAGATCATGCCCTGAGCTGAGGTCAAGACGGGTAACTGACAGAGCCACCCAGGCACCCCTCCTAAATTTTATTTTTAACCCTAGTTTCCCCAGACATTTCTTCAGGCTCATTAGCGTGCAATGCCTGCCTCTCTCACTCCCCCGGAGGAAAATAGTAAAGTCTGAGTAACTTTGTTTTTCTTGCTCTGATTCATTTTTTAAAACTTTCCTCTTTTTGAAAATATAATTTTGAAGAGCCACTCGCTTTGAAATGATTTCTGTGTGTATTTGCAGATTCTGACCAACCCCAATCATCACTTCATTGACAGTTCATTATATAAAAACGTCATTTTGGTGGCCTGGGACCCTGCTCCTTACTCTGCAAATCTTAACCTGGTAAGTGTTCCCTTTGGTGCCCTTACCCTACTGATCAGACAGTGCCTTTGACTGATTAATAATGGGAGCAAGTCAAGGATTAAGCTTTCACAGAATGAAACCAATCATGGGCACTACTGAAATACATGGGCGTTCATACCATTTTGATACCCAGTTCCGGTAGCGTACTTGGTGAATGTGACCTATCTAATGAAAAAAGGGCTTTTGCTCTGGAAGATTTAAAAACAAAAACAAATCACAGTGCCCTAAATGTTCAGAAATTCCTAGTTACACTGGAAGTTGAGCCAAGTAAACTCAGATTTTTCCATTGTGATAGGGTTACACCACCTTCCACGTAGTTATGAGACCTTCTGAAATAAATTCAAAGTGCTTGATAAGAGAATCTAAACTTTGTGAATCAACAGCTCACTGCCCTTTAAGTGGAACCTGTTACACACTTTTCTTGAGTGTGCAACTCTGGCTTTTTCCTCTAAACCTTTCTTACCTTATGTGATATAGTGTAAACAAGATTACTGCTAGCCATCAAAATATAAGCAAGTTACATTCATGGCATTCTGGCAAATCATTCCCTATCTAAACAAGCAGCTAGTTACTTCTGGTGAGAACTTGGATGAAGAGCCGATGCACTTGTCTTTTAAGGAGGGCTGGGAAAGAAGTGTGATAGTTTTAGCCTCATGAAAGATAATGTCTGCTGTGCCACTGAGCGTCTTTCAACTTGTTCTGTCATGACCCAAGAGAATGCATCCTTCTTAAGATGATGGAAATGAGGGAACAGGCCTTGGCTTTACCAAGAGGACTTCCCAAGAGAGCAGCGGCCCAAGGTCAGATGGGTCCTTCTGGGGCTGTTGTGTCACTGTTCATCTTGAGACCAAGGCTGGACATTTAACTAGCATGATTCCTAACTGGTTCTTTTTTAAAAAAAATTTAAAAATTGTACTTAAATCCAAGTTAGTTAACATATAGTGTAGTAATGATTTCAGGAGTAGAAGACCCAACAAGTGCCCTCCTTAATGCCCCTCACCCACTTAGCCCCTCCCCCCACCATCACCCCTCTGGCAACCCTCAGTTTGTTCTCTGCATTTGAGTCTTTTATGGTTTGCCTCCCTCTGTCTTTTAATCCTAACTGGTTCTTAACCAGGAGCGCAAAACAGAATCACCTGGAGAGTATTTTTTCAAATGTATCTGTCAGAGCCCCATTTCCTGACATATCACTTACAGCCCCAGTGTGTAGTTTCTGAGAAAGCTCTCTGGCTGATTTTCACAGGTACCGTCTACCGAGAATCCGGCACGAAATGCATGTTGGAACTCTTCAGCTTCCTTTCCGGTCTGAAGTTCTCTGGTTTTAAGTTCTGACAGCTTTCTCACTATCTGTGGACAGACTGAGAGCTCTAGCTATTGGACCTTGTTTCTTCCTCCTTGGGAAGCATCCAAGCCCAGGGCACAGAGCTGTCCAACCCGATGGAGGGGACAGCAACAGTGCTGAAACCCAGGCAACCGGGCTGCTTTCTGGGTGGCCTGCGCTCTGGGGAGCAGGAGGAGGGGTGAAGAAACTGAGGCCCACACTCCTCTTGCTTCCCTTCTGCTGCCTCTTGGCTTGGGGGCAAAGTTTACAAAAGATGATTGGCCCCGGTCCTTCTCAAAATTGTTAAAGCCACAGAACCCATTCAACCATGGAATATTACTTGGGATCTCAGGGCGTATCTACTGTTTCCCGAAGGTGTCTGTTTGAAGGGATAACAGGGCCCTCAGAGCCTTATGAACTAAGTCTCTCCCCCACATACCTCCAAATCCCATTTTTTCATGGTGGCACCTCAGATGTTCTGAAGACATTTAAAAGTAAACCTAGGGGCGCCTGGGTGGCTCAGTCGGTTGGACGACTAACTTCACTCAGGTCATGATCTCACAGATTGTGAGTTCGAGTCCCATGTCTGGCTCTGTGCTGATAGCTCAGAGCCTGGAGCCTGCTTCGGATTCTGTGTCTCCCTTTCTCTCTGCCCCTCTCCTGCTCACGTTCTGTCTCTCTCCTTCAAAAATAAACATCAAAAAAATTTTTTAAGTAACTCAACCTTATTGTACATTTTTTCATACAGTAACATGTACAGTCAGTGGAAGGATACATGTTGATGAGTATTAGCAAATTTATATAGTCATGTATCCACCACCACAGTTAAGAAATGGAATATTTTCAGCACTCCCAAGAGTTCCTTGTGCCCCACCTATCAGTCTGCCCAGCACTGCCCCAGACCTAGGCAATAACTGATATGCTTTCTGTCACTGTGTATTACATATGAAAAATATGTTTTGAAATACACTGATTGAAGCCCCAGGGTCAGCACACTGTAGCCGTGGACCAAATCTGGCCCCATTTCGTAAATAAAGTTTTATTGGAACACAGCCATGCTCATTCATGATGTATCTTCTGTGACTTTCTCAGTACAATAGAAGCATCGACTAGTTGCAGCAGAGACTGTCTGGCCCACAAAGCCTCAAGGGTTTGCTACCTGGCCCTTTACAGAAAAGTCTGGGGCCCCTGCCCTAGCTCATCTCCCATATTTCACTAAAGAACAAATCCTTGTCCCTCAGGGCTGGGACCCTATCTCTTTTTGTTCTGGTTCCCTCATCCATGAGGCAGTGCCTGTCCTTCACCTCCTTCTCCCGGGCCCTTAGCCTCTAAATAGTCTCCAACCCCACCCCGGTGCTGCCCTGTTTCCTTTTCACAGTGTGGTTCTCTGTACTTGATTGCGTTGATTTTTTTTTTGTTTGTTTGTTTGTTTCTTAGTGGTACAAGAAGCCAGATTACAACCTGTTCACTCCATATGTTCAGCACCGGCAGAGAAACCCAAATCAGCCATTTTACATTCTTCATCCTAAATTTATATGGCAGCTTTGGGACATTATCCAGGAGAACACCAAGGAGAAGATTCAGCCCAACCCACCATCTTCTGGCTTCATTGGTAGGTATATATAAAAATGGATGATCAGGCAGGCACTCAGGGTTAGGGTTAGGCTTAGTATTCAGCAAATGTACAGTTATGTTATTTAATCAGAACAATTAAAAGGTGGTTTTAGAGGAAGCATAGATAAGCTGACGATAGTAGAAACACTCTGTTTTTTCCAGTTTTCTATTGGTACGTGATAACTGCCCCCAGAATTGCAAGATGTACAGCAAAAACTATTTTATTTTCTGTCGGTTTTGTGGGTCAGGACAGGCTTGGATGGGTTATTCTTCTGTTCCACAGGCTTCAGTGGGAATCACTTCATGGTATTCACCTGCTTCATGGGATGGCTACAGTCCCGTGGTTGGCCCCTTTGGCGGAGATGGCTGGGAGGGCGGGCTCAGCCAGGACTATTGACTTTGTGCCTGCACGTGGTCTCTTGCATGGTGGTCTCAGGGTACTCGGGCTTCTTACATGGGAGCTCATGGCCCCTGGCAAGTGTGCCAAAAGGCAGGAAATAGAAGCTGCCTGTTTCTTAAGGTTGAGGCCTAGAGACCTGCACAATGTCACTTGCACTCTTCTGCGGGTCAGAGTAGTCAAGGCCCCACTGGATTCAAGGGGGAAGACACACAGACCCCACGTGGGTCATCTGTGATCCACTAGCCACTCACCCATTCACATTGTTTATGTAATAGCAGATTGAGGAGCTGAATTTGTGACCGTAGGATCGTGTCATGTGCTGCAAGATAGCAAGCGCAGGCTTTGATGAGACTAATTCTAAGACCTTGTACAGCTCTTGCTGCCAGAGTCCACTAGCTCTAATCTAAAAACTGGATTTTTTTCATATAACAGATCATCACACTTAGCTTATTTTATCTATCTATCTATCTATCTATCTATCTATCTTTCAGCCAGGCTTTGATCCTCCAAAATTTGTGGTTTTACTCTACTTCTTTACCCATGATTCAGCTAATCATCCCATTATCTCTTTGATTTTACCCGAGTAGGGTAATATTAAGGAATATCCTCGATCCCCTTGGCAATATGAAAGCTGTAGTGGAACCAAAGAATGTTAGTTGTGTCCACAAAAAACTGTGATGTTCTCCCCGCCTAATTTCAACGAATTAGCCACCCTGCGTCTTAATTTGGGCTGCAAACTGGGTCCCTCTGAATAAAGGAGAGATTTATGGAGATAGCACCGTTTTCATTATGGATACGGGACACACAAGTATCTGAATGGAGGCCTGTGGATTTTGGAGTGAGTTTCTGGCATTACAATAATGTGAACTATTTTACCTAGAGTTCAAGACAGAATTTACGATATGACTCTGTAGATTAGCTGCCTTAAGTATAGCTAACCCCCTTTTAAAGTCATACCTTTGACACTGTGTCCAAATCAGTTTTTTGAAATCGTAGTGTCTTTATCTTTTGCACAGTTTCGTGGGATCCTGTTGCTTTAGGAAAGAAAGTATAATCCAGTTTGTCAGCAAAGGGTAAGTAGGAGAGTATAATGCTTAGACAGCGTAACGGGATGTGGCGGAAGTTTAATAAAATCATTTTCATATTGTTGCCTTCTCACAAATTCATGGGGCTTCTACTTGCTTGGAGCAGAAGTTTTAGAGCACAGTGGGGGCTGTCAGATATACTTACAGCAATGTGCAGTTGAAAGACTCACATAGATAGTCATAGCTGGAGAGAAATATTTTCCCATGTGTTTTTGTTGGAAGGAATCCTGCCACACATGGCCAGCTTCCTTTCATAGCTATTTACTGAGAATTTGGAGTTTTCAGAGGCTGATACTTGCCTTAGAGGCTGCTTTTACACGAATATGGAGGAATCCAGTTTGACGTCATTGCAGGAGTGGAGGCTGGGTCTGGCAGGTTAAGTGTAAATTCTTCTCTGCCCTTTACCAGCTTTTTGGTCATGGGCATGTCACTTACCCTCGTGAGCCTTAAATATGCTCATATGAGAAATGAGACTCATAAAATCTTTCTAAAGATGAGTTGGTGTGCCGATGGGCAATGGTTCCTGTTTTCTACCACTGTCCTGCCCAGAGTGACAACTATTAGCCACATGTGGCCATGCAAATTTAAATTAATTAGGATTAAAGGAGAGAAAAGCTTCAGTTCCTCTTGCACTTGCCTTATTTCAGGTTCTTAGTATCCACGTGCACTGGCGGCCACTGTCTTGACAGGCAGGGCAGGAGAACATCTCCATCATCACACAAAGTTGCATGGGACAGTGCTGTTAAGTTTTGCTAATCACAGAAGAATGAAAAAAGAGCAAGCAGATAAGGAAGCCTTAAGTTCCCAGTAGGTGGGCTGTGCTCTGTGACTGGGGATACAGATGTCACAGAAGACATGGCCTGCTGTCCCTGGCCGGATTTAAGAGTGAGCTCTCACTAAGGATGGACGGGAGATGCAGTCTGGGTGGGCTGTGCCCAGCAGAGCCCCAGTCGCCCTCTGAATACTCTGCTGATTTTGCAATCTGTCTGCCTCCTCTTTGATCCTGCTCAGAAATATGCTGAGAGCCAGAGTCTGTTTTATAACTTATCTGATGTTCCTAAATATTAGCAGAATGATGGTCGCTCACATCTCAATCTGTCGGCCATAAGAATTTCTAAAAATCAATGAGTTATTTTCTGTTATTGAGAAGTGTTCTCCAAATACGTGTTCTAAGGTCACGTAGAAAAAAAAAAAAAAACTATTGACTTCTTGTCTCACCACCTCATCATGTCCAGACACTAACCTCTCATGTTCATTACTGGACAAAAAGAACCCATTGCAGAGCTGGTCGGTGAGATCAGGATGTTTCTGTGTGCACAGCGCTGGGCTCTGCCCAGGTACAGCGGTCAGCAGGGTGCTTTCTATCAGAGGAGAGCAGTATTCTGACGCCCTGCTTTCCTCATTAGCACAGCACCTGTGGGGAAGACATTGCAGGTGAAGCAAGATGAGGCCCTTTGCTTTATGGATGTGCTCTTCTGGAAAGGAAAATGGTGTCACATTTAATTACTGGTGTTTCTAAACCCGCTGCATACGTTTTCCTTATACGTGTTTATGAATCTGCACGTGTGAAATAGAGGGACTCTAAAAGTTGACTGTTTTGAACACAAAAGACATGTCTTTCTATGGAAATAAATGGTAGTTAGATTCCCAGGGGAACACACCTTGAACCCTTTAAATGTCATGTCATTGGTGGTATTAGGAGACTTGTTCCTGGTGCCTGAATTCATCATACAGGAGGAAGGTGGAGAAAATGGAAGGGGAAAGTCATCCCAAGAAGTAGGTATTAATTAAGCCCCTCTATGTGCCAAGCATGATGCTGAGCCCAGGCTCAGCCCAGTGGTGAGGAAACCAGGCAAAGAACTCATGGTGCACCGAGTGACAGACATTGCATAGGTGTCCCTTCCCTAAATAAAATAAAATTACAAACTGGGCAATGAAGGAAGAGAACAGGATGCATCAAGGGCTGGGAAGTGTGTGCTTTTCCCATTGTGTTCCTGCTCTTAGCCTAGTGCATAGGAGGTACAAGAAGTAATTACTTGGAGAATGAATGTTTAGCTTAGAACTTGAGAAGTTCTCAAGTTTAACATGTGTCAGAATCACCCAGAGAGGGCTTATGTATTAGATATCTAATGATGTGAGGCAGATTACCCCAAAATTTAGCTACTGGACAGAACAATAAGCATTTGTTATCTTGTACAGTTTCTGTGGTCAGTATTGTAGGAGCAGATTGGCTGGCTGGCTCACCTTGGTATCTTTCATGAGATTGCATTGAGCTGTCTGGACTTGGCTTGGCTGATCTGTTTTCTGGATGGTTCACTCACAAGATGGCTGTTGACTGGAGGCCTCAGTTCCTTACCACACCTCTCTATAGGTCTACTTGAATGCTCTCACAACATGGCAGCCGGCTTCCCTATAGCAGGCAATCCAAGGGAGAGAGCAAGAAGGAGGTCTCAGTACTTTTTATGGTGTCATAAACTATCTATCCCCTTGGCTACATTCTATTTGTTACACAAGTCAGTCCCATTGTTGTGGGATGGAACTACCCAAAGATGGGGATACCAGGTAGGGATCATTGGGGGCCATGCTGGAGGCTGGCTACCATACCTTTCTAAAACACAGACAAGTGGGCCCACCCCTAGAGTTTCTGGGAAGGTGGAAGGGGCAAGAATTTGCATTTCTAACAGGTTTTTAAGTGATGCTTCTGCTGTGGTCCTTGTTCTGTACTTTGAGAACCACCCTTCTGGCATTTTAGAATCCTGAAGTTAGAAGGAAATTCAGAAATCAAGTCTGTGGGCCCTGTATTGATAGACATGCCATCAAGGTGATAAGCATTTAGCTCAGCAGGAGAACACAGGATGCTACCAATAATACATTATTCCTTTGTTTCTTTGAAGACATAGCTAAAAAATTTACTCTTATTATTACTGATGGACTTCTTTCATGCCCTGAAAACTTGTGAAATGATATACATAACAGCTACCTGTCAACATCCTTCTTAAAAGTAGATTTTTGTTCGTTTGGTTGGTTGGTTTATCATCTTGGGACCCAGATTCTCAGATGTACTGATTAGTCAGGTATAAGTTCGGGCACCAATAAGCAACTCTCATTGATTTCAGGAAACCGCCCTCAGTAATATTCAGGCAGATAGTTCAGCCAACATCTCCCATTCCAGAAGCATTTGTACCTTCATTAGCAACCCCTAGTCCTGCACCAGCAGTCTCCTTGATGGCACACAAATCATGTGGGCTTGCCTGGTAGATAGGAGCTGTGGTAGGTATGTGTGTGTTCTTCTGGGTTATAACAATATATTATGATAAAAGTCATGTGAATACAGTCTTTCTCTCAAACTGGTATTGCAATGTGCCTACCCTTCTTCTGATGGTGTGAGGTGATAAAATGCCCATTTGATGAGATGACATAAGGTGAATGACATGGGCATTGGGATGTGGCATTTGGCCACCACTGACCTTCTGATGACCTATCAGAAGGAGAATCATCTGCTTTCTGACTGCAGGCGACCGTGGTGGGTAACTGAACCTACAGATAAGGGGAAAACTACCATGTTGAAGGGAAGAAGGGTCTAGAAGTAACTTCTGTCCACTACACCATTCTGAATGTTCCTTAGAACAGGGTTGGAAATATTGCTGCATCAATGTCAACTCTGATCACAATACCCAAATAGGCACTGTACTTTTTCCTGGGTTCTGTGGGGTCTGTGTATTATCAGCTCCTATGGAGAAGTTTCCTTTTGGGCAAGATGTCCTAGTTACATCAGATTCAGGCACAAATATTTAACTTGCATCTGAATAAATTCTTCTTGTTCTGTCTACAGTAATAGGAACTGCCTTTTCTGATTATAAAGAAAGAGCAGGGAGTTGTAGGATTTAAGGAACACATTGACCTAGCATTGAAGAAAACAAACTCTGAGAGCCTCTTCACTGGAAAAACATTCCAGAAGTTTCTCTTTAAAATTTTTTTTTTTAATATTTATTTATTTTTGAGAGACGGAGCACGAGCAGGGGAGGGGCAGAGAAGGAGACACAGGTCTGAACTGTCAGCACAGGGCCTGAATCAGGGCTCGAACCCATGAAACATGACATCACTACCTGAGCCAAGGTTGGACGCTTAACCAACTGAGCCACCCAGGCGCCCCCAAAACATTCCAGAAGTTTCTAATTCACATACATAAAGGACTTATCAAAGCTAATAACTTCAGTTTGCTTTCTTTGTAATAAAACTGACTTAAAGAACATATGTGAACAATTTTTATAATATTGACAAAATGTAAATGCATATTAATATCAAGTGAATTAAACTATACTTTCATTACAAGCTTTAATATTACTAAGATACTTATTAAAGATTTAATATCTATAATGTGTACTGAAGGTGGTCCTCTCAGATTTCTAAATGAACATTTTTGAACTATGTTTTCTCCCTTTTTTTAAAACAATCGAACCCATGTTATTACCAAACTACTCTGCCAAACAAAATATTTTAAAGAATCACTCCTAAAGAGATGACTATTCACTGCAATTAAACATGAAACCTAATTCAAAGTTGTATGTTGATTAGTGGTAATTGTCTTTCAAAATATTTTTAAAATTTTTTTAAATTTTTTTTTTTTTTTTGAGAGAGAGAGACAGAGTGCAAGCGGGGGAAGGGCAGAGAGAGAGGGAGACACAGAATCCGAAACAGGCTCCAGGCTCTGAGCTGTCAGCACAGAGCCAGACATGGGGCTCAAACTCACAATCTGTGAGATCAAGACCTGAGCTGAAGCCAGACGCTCAACCGACTGAGCCATCCAGGTACCCCTATCTTTCAAAATATTGTAATATAACTGTGCGAATATATTCTGACTTTTGTTAACAAGGTCATTATGTGAAAATTAATGAAAACCTGACTTTTTAAGAGAGCTCATTATTAACATATGTAAATCGAAGGAGATTGAGAGATTATTTATCCCAACATAGATACTGGTCCAAAGCTTTGACCAAACCTTAAGGGAGAGACTGATTCTGTTGCTTTATAAGATTTTTCTTTGTAACATTTTATTTGAGTTTCAATAATTAAAACATGGTTTAATTGTTATTAGAATAGCTAGTTGGATTAATAAAGTAAATAAGTACATTCAGAAAAAGTCAGGAGAATATTTCTAAAAATTAACTTCAAATAATAAATAATAAAAATAAGATTTTTCAAGAATAAGAATAATGTCTATTTCATTATTTTTTTTAACTTCTTGGTTTCTTTTTTTTTTTTTAATTATTTTTTTAACTTACATCCAAATTAGTTAACATATAGTGCAACAGTGGTTTCAGGAGTAGATTCCTTAATGCCCCTTACCCATTTAGCCCATCTCCCCTCCCACAACCCCTCTGGTAACCCTCTGTTTGTTCTCCATATTTAAGAGTCTCTTATGTTTTGTCCCCTTCCCTGTTTTTATATTATTTTTGCTTCCCTTCCCTTATGTTTATCTGTTTTGTCTCTTAAAGTCCTCATATGAGTGAAGTCATATGATATTTGTCTTTTTCTGACTGATTAACTTAGCATAATACCCTCCAGTTCCATCCACATAGTTGCAAAGGACAAGATTTCGTTCTTTTTGATTGCCAAGTAATATTCCATTGTGTGTATGTGTGTGTGTGTGTGTATACACACACACACACACACACACACACACACACACACACATATACATATATACCACATCTTCTTTATCCATTCATCTATCGATGGACATTTGGGCTCTTTCCATACTTTGGCTGTTGTTGATAGTGCTGCTATAAACATGGGGGTGCATGTGTCCCTTCGAAACAGCACACCTGTATCCCTTGGATAAATACCTAGTAGTGCAGTTGCTGGGTCATAGGGTAGTTCTATTTTTAGTTTTTTGAGGAACCTCCATACTGTTTTCCAGAGTGGCTGCATCAGCTCGCATTGCCACCAACAATGCAAAAGAGATCCTCTTTCTCTGCATCCTCGCCAACACCTGTTGTTGCCTGAGTTGTTAATGTTAGCCATTCTGACAGGTGTAAGGTGGTATCTCATTGTGGCTTTGATTTGTATTTCCCTGATGATGAGTGCTGTTGGGCATTCTTTCATGTGTCAGTTGGCCGTCTCGATGTCTTCTTTGGAGAAGTGTCTATTCATGTCTTTTGCCCATTTCTTCACTGGATTATTTGTTTTTTGGGTGTTGAGTTTGATAAGTTCTTTATAGATTTTGGATACTAACCCTTTATCTGATATGTCATTTGCAAATATCTTCTCCCATTCTGTCGGCTGCCTTTTAGTTTTGCTGATTTGTTTCCTTCACTGTGCAGAAGCTTTTTATTTTGATGAGGTCCCAGTAGTTCATTTTTGCTTTTGTTTCCTTTGCCTCCGGAGACATGTTGAGTAAGAAGCTGCTGCGGCCAAGACCAAAGAGATTTTTGCCTGCTTTCTCCTCAGGAATTTGATGACTTTCTGTCTTATGTTTAGGTCTTTCATCCATTTTGAGTTTATTTTTGTGGATGGTGTAAGAAAGTGGTCCAGGTTCATTCTTCTGAATGTCACTGTCCAGTTTTCCCAGCACCACTTGCTGAAGAGACTGTCTTTATTCCATTGGATATTCTTTCCTGCTTTGTCAAAGATTAGTTGGCCATAAGTTTGTGGGTCCATTTCTGGGTTCACTATTCTGTTCCATTGATCTGAGTGTCTGTTCTTGTGCCAGTACCATACTGTCTTGATGATCAGAGCTTTGTAGTATAGCTTGAAGTCCGGGATTGTGATGCCTCCTGCTTTGGTTTTCTTTTTCAAAATTGCTTTGGCTATTCGGGGTCTTTTCTGGCTCCATACAAATTTTAGGATTATTTGTCCTAGCTCTGTGAAGAATGCTGGTGTTATTTTGATAGGGATTGCATTGAATATGTAGATTGCTTTGGGCAGTATCGACATTTTAACAATATTTGTTCTTCTTATCCAGGAGCATGGAATCTTTTTCCATTTTTTGTGTATTCTTCAATTTCTTTCATAAGCTTTCTATAGTTTTCAGCGTATAGATTTTTCACCTCTTTAGTTAGATTTATTCCTAGGTATTTTATGGATTTTGGTGCAATTGTAAATGGGATCGATTCCTTGATTTCTCTTTCTGTTGCTTCATTGTTGGTGTATAGGAGGAATGCAACTGATTTCTGTGCATTGATTTTACATCCTGTGACTCTGCTGAATTCATGAATCATTTCTAGCTGTTTTTTGGTGGAATCTTTTGGGTTTTCCATATAGAGTATCATGTCATCTGCGAAGAGTGAAAGTTTGACCTCCTTCTGGCCAATTTGGATGCCTTTTATTTCTTTGTCTGATTGCAGAGGCTAAGACTTCCAGTACTATGTTGAATAACAGTGGCGAGAGTGGACATCCCTGTCTTATTCCTGACCTTAGGGGGAAAGCTCTCAGTTTTTCCCCACTGAGGATGACATTAGTGTTGGGTCTTTCGTATATGGCTTTTATGATCTTGAGGTATGATCCTTTTATCCTGACTTTCTTGAGGGTTTTTATCAAGAAAGGATGCTGTATTTTGTTAAATGCTTTCTCTGCACCTATTGAGAGGATCATATGGTTCTTGTCCTTTCTTTATTGATGTGATGAATCACATTGATTGTTTTCTGGATATTGAAGCAGCCCTGCATCCCAGGTATAAATCCCAGTTGGTCATGGTGAATAATTTTTTTAATGTATTGCTGGAGCCAGTTGGTTAATATCTTGTTGAGGATTTTTGCATCCATGTTTATCAGGGAAATTGGTCTATAGTTCTCCTTTTTTAGTGGGGTCTCTGTCTGGTTTGGAATCCCTTCATAGAAAGGGTTTGGAAGTTTTCCTTCCATTTCTATTTTTTGGAACAGCTTCAAGAGAATAGGTGCTAACTCTTCCTTAAATGTTTGGTACAATTCCTCTGGAAAGCCATCTGGCCCTGGACTCTTGTTTTTGGGGAGATTTTTGATTACTTATTCGATATCTTTATTGGTTATGGGTCTGTTCAAATCTTCTATTTCTTCTTATTTCAGTTTTTGTAGTGTATATGTGTCTAGGAATTAGTCCATTTCTTCCAGATTGCCCATTTTATTGACATATAATTGCTCATAATATTCTCTTATTATTGTTTTTATTTCTGCTGTGTTGGTTGTGGTGTCTCCTCTTTCATTCTTGATTTTCTTTATTTGGGTCCTTTTTTTTCTTTTTGATCAATCTGGCTAGTGGTTTATCAATTTTGTTAATTCTTTCGAAGAAACAGCTTCTGGTTTCATTGATCTATTCTACTGTTTTTTTGTTTTGTTTTGTTTTGTTTTGTTTTTTGTTTTTTGTTTTGGTTCCGATAGCATTAATTTCAGCTCTAATCTTTATTGTTTCTTGTCTTCTGCTGGTTTGGAATTTTATTTGCTGTTCTTTTTCCAGCTCTTTAAGGTGTAAGGTTAGGTTGTGTATCTGAGATCTTTCTTCCTTCTTTAGGAAGGCTTAGATTTCTATTTACTTTCCTCTTATGACTGCCTTTCCTATGTCCCAGAGGTTTTGGGTTATGGTGTTACCACTTTCATTGGCTTCCATGAACTTTTTAATTTCCTCTTTAACTTCTTGGTTAACCCATTCATTCTTTAGTAGGATGTTCTTTAGTCTCCAAGTATTTGTTACCTTTCCAAATGTTTTCTTGTGGCTGATTTCAAGTTTCATGGCATTGAAAATATGCACAATAGGATATCGATCTTTTTGTATTTGTTGAGGGCTCCTTGTAACATTTTTGAAGAGTCTCCTTTGCAAAGGAAAAATAACATTATAACTAAATATTTAAACATTTTTTAAAGCACCCAGTAACCCCACCACCACCTCGCATACTGCCATCTGATTGTTTTAGTCTGTGCTCTTCCAAATGGCAACCACATCTAGGGTTGGGTTTTCTTAACGTGGTTGTAATGAAGGGGCTTCCCTCAATGTATGGCACTACACAACAGGTGCATGGTAAATGTTTGCTGAATGAGTGAAGGCATGAAAAAATGAATTGGAAGTTCTGATTCTTGTCTCCTTATAGACTCTCCCCTCTGATAGAGCTGCTCTCACATCTAGAAGGATGCCCACTTCCTCCCATAACACACTATATGTGTGTGCTGTGGTTAAGACCTTGGGTTTTGCAGAGACCAGAATCAAACTTTGGTTCTACCTGTCAACTAGATATGTGATCTTGAGAGCAAGTTACTCTAAACCTCCAAACCTCAGTTCTTTAAACTGGAAAATGAAGATACCAGTACTACCATAATATTTGAATCATCATATGCTTAGCACAATAGCCAATATTTGCTCTTTACTATTATTGTGATGTTTCCATCTAAAACTTTATGCTTAGTCAAATAAGACCATATTGGCAAATATAAAAACATAATAAAAAATAGACTTGTTCCCTTTGATATTACAGAGGCCATATCAGTCCATCAAATAGGAGTATCATAACTTAGGCCTTTCTTTTTTAAAAAATTTTTTTTTCAACGTTTATTTATTTTTGGGACAGAGAGAGACAGAGCATGAACGGGGGAGGGTCAGAGAGAGAGAGAGGGAGACACAGAATCGGAAACAGGCTCCAGGCTCTGAGCCATCATGAGCCATCAGCCCAGAGCCTGACGCGGGGCTCGAACTCACGGACCGTGAGATCGTGACCTGGCTGAAGTCGGACGCTTAACCGACTGCGCCACCCAGGCGCCCCAACTTAGGCCTTTCTTTAGCTGTTGAGTATTTAAGTTGTTTCAAAGTATTTGATATCATCAATTTATTGATGAGTCATTACTATCTCTGTATGAATAGTACTATAGTTTATTCTGTATGTGCATACATAAACTTTTCTTTCTTGTAAACCATTTCCTTAAGATAAATTCCCAAGGGTATTAGTGCCAGGCAAAGGCTGTGTATGACATGTCATGTAGGTGACTGTTGGTAAGTGTTGACATAATGCTTTTTCTTTGAATTTCTAATTGGACCATATTTGTCCTTACAGTTCCCAGAAAGAGGCACACTAGTAGATACACTGGAAATGTATTATATGTACCATCCCCTTCTCCAGAGAAGCAGTAAAGGGATTCCTACACCTCTTGGATGGCACATGCATTTTTTAAGTTAAAAGAAAGTAACGTGGATCAAGGTAATTTTGATGATCCATAAAGACTTGTTTCTTTGGAGCAACTTTTTTATTTTATTAGGTTCCTTACCCTGAGCCCACTGGGGAGTGATTTGTGCACATATGAGTAGCATTTCTCTCTTTCATCACTAGTTGGATACTAGAGATTTATCTTGTTATTTGGTACTTTGAAGTCGTTTTGACTGTACCATAGCCTGACTGAGGATAAGGAATAATTTACTTGGAGTCTCACGGCTTCCATTTTGTTCTCATAAAGACCGATATTTTTATACAAGGTCAGTGAACTCACCTGGGGTCATAAAGCATGTCTGGATTGGTTTGTCATCTACATGCAGTAGGGCATCCAGCCAGGCTGGGAGGCACCAGCTTCGCCATCCGTGGCGCATAGCCTAAGTACCAGCAGGCAGACAGGCCTGGTAGCACACATCCCAACCAGAAGCACAGAGATAAGACTCTCTACTTTAATCCGGAATTGAGCAACTGACAGTATTTTTATTGTAGAAACCAGCAACACCTCCTGCCACTTTTTAAAAGGCAGTAGCCAGTACTGATTGTATTATAACTAATATTTCTGGAATTCATAAATGCAGACACTATAATTTCAGGCAGTTTAACTATGCACAAGAATAATAGGCTTAAAAACAAGTCATAACTTTCTTTTCCATGTTGTATTGCTTTTGAGGGGGGAGGATTCTAATTTTCCAATACATCATCCAAACTCAGATGTTTAACACAAAATAAGAAGCCACTTAGCATCCGTATTTATGATTATGTAAAACAAGTCAGAATTATATTGATTAGGAATACCTTTGCATTTCCCTGTAAATAATGAATTCTGAATGTGTGTTGCCATGAAATAAATACAGTAGAAATCAGCTAATAATTGGCCTTTCCGGTATCATTCTTGCATTATATGATTTTATCTAATGAGGTGGATGCTTCTTAAACTATTATTTTGCTACATCAAGTTCAGATCTCCAAACCACCTTTTAATTACAAATATTTTCTGGAAGTCTTACTTGAAGACTCACTTTTGCTCCCAAATAATCTTAAGCATAGGGGCACCTGGATGGCTCAGTCGGTTAAGCATCCAACTTCAGCTCAGGTCATAATCTCATGGTTTGTGAGTTCGAGCCCCGTGTTGGGCCCTGTGCTGATAGCTCAGAGGCTGGAACCTGCTTTGGATTCTGTGTCATCCCCTCTCTCTGCACCTTCCCTTCTTGCATGCCCTCTCTCTCTCTCTCTCTCTCTCTCTCAAGAATAAATAAACATTAATTTTTTTAAATAATCTTAAGTATAATTTTCATAATTTTCTATTTTATGATGAATTTATGGGGAAACCTGACAGGGGTGCTAGATTCCTATGAGACTGGCCTATTCCATACACTTAGATTTTCTTGCACTCAGACCACTTATTCAGAAATCTGGTTTGCAGTGTTGTGTTGGTCATGCTCAGAAATTCCTAATTTACCTCACATATGAATTATGTTCAAGTGTTAACTGAAATTGATGTAAGCCAGCGTTTTTTTCTGTCACTTGCATTGTGTTGTTTATATCCATAGTTTATTTTGCCATGTGTTAAAAGGATCCATTCAGCAAGGAGAAAATTCTGTCATCCTGAACAATTTTGGACGTTATTTTGAATACTTCAGGTGAAAGCAAGATAATTTTAATCACAATTAAAATACATGAACACACTATACCTGATCTGAAAACACATCAACTACAGCTAGACACGCAAAGTAGAATTTTACAGAGGAAGCCTCACTGATTTAGAATTTGTGGTACTCTGAACATGGGTTGTACTTTGCTTTGTATCCTGGCTTTGGAGCAAATAAATAAGTGTATCTACTGTTAGTATGCTGAGTCAGAGAATGTGACATTTTATTAAGACCAGTTGAAATGCTTTTTAATTGGTTTGATAATTACATTGCATTATACAGTACTTAAAGACATGTAATTTGGCAAATGAATGCTTCTTGAGTCATGACTGCCCAGAAAAATGTGCACTTTTTTTTCCCCTTTAAATGAATCTCTAGTATGGACTCGTTTGTAAAAACTGGCCAAAGAAACTGAATGTTAATTGAATTATATTTACAGATTTTAAAAAGCTGGCCACGTGCCCATCTGATTGGCTTAGGAAAATACATTAAAATGTGTCTAAATATTGATCTGCCTATCTAAAAGTCTGGCTTCGTGTCAGGAGCAGGAAATTTTCATTGAGGCTTAATTGATGTACAATATTATATTAGTTTCAGATGTATAGCATGATGATTTGATATTTGTGTCTGTTGCCAAATGATCACCACAATAAGTTTAATTAACATCTGTCACCATATGTGGTTTACAGAGTTTTCTTTCTTGTGATGAGAACTTTTAAGATGGACTCTCTTAGCAACTTTCCAATATGCAATACAGTGTTGTTAACTATAGTCTCAATGCCATATGTTGTATCCCATGACATACTTATTTTATAGCTGGAAGTTTGTACCTTTTGAGCCCCTTCACCTGTTTTGCCCACCCCTCACCACTGGCAGCCACCAATCTGTTTTCTGTATCTATAAGGGTATTTTTTTGTTCCTTGGGCTTTTTTTTATCCCACATATAAATGATATCATAAGGCATTTGTCTTTCTCTGTCTAACTTACTTCGCTTAGCATAACACCTTCTAACTTACTTCACTTATCAATGCCTTCAAGGATTCTTTGGTAAGAGAAACAGAGTCCAGCAATGGACTCAGGTTGTTTCTGTATCTCAGCTATTGTGAACATTGTGCTTCAGTAACATAAGGGTGCAGATATCTTTCCAGGTGGCTTTGTTTTCTTCGGATAAACACTGAGAAGTGGTATTACTGAGTGATACGGTAATTTCTATTTTTAATTTTCTGAGGAACCTCCATACTGTTTTCCACAGTGGCTGTACCAATTTACAATACCGCCAACACTGCACTAGGGTTTCTTTTCCTGCACATCCTTGCCAAAACTTGTTATTTCTTATTGTTTTCATGATAGCCATTCTGAGAGGTGTGATGTAATATCTCCTTGTGGTTTTGATTTCCATTTCCCTGATAATTAGTGATTTTGTGCATCTTTTCATTTACCTGTTGGTCATCTTTATGTTTTCTTTGGAAATCTATCCATTCAGTCTTCCGCCCATTTTTTAAATTGGATTGTTGGGTTTTTTGTTGTTGTTGTTGTTTTGTTTTGGGGGTTTTTTTGCCTGTGTTCTTTATATGTTTTGGATATTCAACCTTTTTCACATATATGATTTGCAAATATTTTCTATTCAGTAGGCTATCTTTTCATTTTGTTGATGGTTTCCTTTGCTTTGAAGTTTTTAGTTTGACGTAGTCCTACTTGTTTCTTTCTTTTTTTTTTTTTTTTTCTTTTTGCTTTTCTTTTTGCCTTTGTGCTTGTGGTAAATCCAAAAACTCATTGCCAGGATCCATGTTTAGGAGCTTAATATCTATGTGTTCTTCTAGGAGTTTCATGGTTACAGTTCAAGTATTTAATCTATTTTGAGTTATTTTTTGTGTATGGTATAAGATAGCAGTCCGATTTCATTTTTTGCGTGTTGCTGTCCAGTTTTCCCAGTGCCATTTATTGAAGAGACTGTCCTTTCCTCATTGTATGCTCTTGGCTCTTTTGTTGGAAGTTAATTGACCATATATGTGTGTGGGTTTATTTCTGGGCTCTGTATTCTGTTCCATTGAGCTATGTGTCTGTTTTTATGCCAGTACCACACTGTTCTGATTACTGAACCTTTGTAACATAGTTTGAAATCAGGGATGATAATGCCTTCAGCTCTGTTCTTTTTCAAGATTGCTTTGACTATTTGGGGTTTTTTTGTGGTTACATACAGATTTTAAAATTGTTTGTTCTATTTCTGTGGGGGAAAAATGCCATTGGGATTTTGATAGGGACTGCAATGAATTTGTAGATTGCTGTGGATAATATGGATATTTTAACAATATTAATTCTTCCAGTCCATGAGCATGGAATATCTTTCCATTTATTTGTGTTTTCTTCAGTTTCTTTCATCAGTATCCTACAGTTTTCAGTGTGCAGATCTTTCACCTCCTTAGTTAAGTTTATTCCTATATATTTTATTCTTTATAGTGCAATTGTAAATGGGATTCTTACCTTAATTTTTCTTTCTGATAGTTTGTTATTAGTGTAGAAAAGCAAAACAGATTTTTGTACATTGATTTTCTATCCTTCAGCTTTGCTGAATCCATTTATTAGTTCTAATAGCTTTTGGGCTAGTTTTCAGAGTTTTCTATATATAGTGTCATGTCATCTGTAGAGTGACAGTTTTACTTCTTCCTTTTCTCTCCTTCTATCCTTCTAACTTTGAATGCTTTTTTTTCTTTGTCTTGCCTAATTGTTCTGGCTAGGAATTTCAATACTATGTTGGATAAAGTGGCACAAGTGGATATCCTTGTCTTGTTCTTGATCTGAGAGGGAAAACTTTCAGCTTTTCATCATTGGGTATGATGTTAGCTGAGGGCTGTTCAGGTATGGCCTTTATTATGTTGGGGTACAGTTCCTCTAAACCCACTTTGTCGAGAACTTTTATCTTAAATGAGTGTTGAGTTTTGTCAAATGCTTTTCTGCATCTACTGATAGGATCATATGATTTTTGTCCTTCATTTTGTTAATGTGGGTCTATCACATTGATTGATTTACAGAAGCTGGACCATCCTTACATCCCTGGAACAGATCCCACTTGATTGTGGTGTATGATCCTTTTAATGTGTTGCTGAATTTGGTTTGTTGATATTTTGTTGAGTATGTTTGCATCTGTGCTCATCAGGGATATTGGCTGGTAATTTTCTTTTTTTTGTGGTGTCCTTTTCTGTTTTTGGAATCTGTGTAATGCTGGCCTCATAAAATGAATTTGGAAATGTTCCCATCTCCTCTGTGTTTTTTGAAGAGTTTGAGAAGGATTGGTATTAATTCTTCTTTGAATTCTGGGTGAAAGCAGTAAAATTTTATTAGTAATGAAAGCAGTTACTTTTTGGTAGTCCATAAACAAAATACTTGACATAAAAGTTTAAGTGATTTTTAAAAATTCTTTACTGAATAGCCTAGTATTAAATTATTTGTATCCTTTTTGATTTTTAGGTGATCCTGAGCAGTCCTAAGAAAGGAAATGAAAAAAAACACTAAAAACATTTTTAGCATAACCAGATGTGAATTCGCCATGTGAATTCTGGCATGGGGAATTGATTATGAAGTAACATGATACTTTGAATTTATCCATGTATGGTATCTTTGCAGAAAAGATTTAACCTGACAGGCCTGACTGCTGATATTTAGGAAGGCATGCCTGCAAAGCTGGCCCTTGGCTGGCATCTGGGATCTTTGATTTGGGAAGGTTCCCAACCTCAAAACTAATAGGAGTAATTCACCTTGCCTAGACTGTTCACGCAAGCACTATGGTTTATGCTGAACACCTGCTTTCATTCTGGGAGTCTGGAATTTAGCTATGTGCCAGGCAGAAACTGCCTGCGTGACCAGTTCCCAGTTAAAACCTTGAGCACCAACTCTCTCAATAGCTTCCCTGATTGGCAGCATTTCACATGTGTTGCTAGGGGTATGAAGCAAACCCTGTGTGACTCCACTGGGAGTGGAAACTTGGCCTTAGTTTTTCCTGGAGTTTGGCCCACGTAACTTCTACTTTTGCTGTTTTTACCTTGTGTCCTTTTGCTTTAATATATCATAGCAGAGTAGCACTATATACTGGGTCCTGTGGGTCCTCCTAGTGAATCAGCAAACCTGGGGAGGGGGTGAGTTGGGGGCTCTCAATGTGGCACTTCATTGGTGGTAATTCAGAGGAGAACCACGTGTTGTTGGTATTTACATTGTTTGTGAACGGTAGGGCTCAGCGTCACAACACTTGAGAAGCAATGCTGGTGGTAGTACTCAAACATTCTTTCTCAGTGCATCACGTAAGACTCTTTCTCCAAATCATCCAAAGAATTGCCAGTTATGGGCTTGCTACCTGTTTTTATATTTAAAGGTTAGTTCTTTAACTTTCTTTTCTTGAAGAAACTTTCTCTTAATCCCCAATGATTAGCACTGTGCCCAGTTTAATAAATGTTGGATTTAACTGAAGAGGCCTCCGGCAGAATGTGAAGCCTTTGATCTTTCCTAGCCCCGTCCCAGCCCTGCCTCCCTGCAGTGTCTACACCCACATCCCCTGTTCCCTAACACGCGTACTGAGAACTGTGCCAGGGCTATTATATAACTCCAAATATCGATGTCTACCTAGCTCCTTTTTGCAAAACAAGAAGAAATTTCATCTTAAGGATTTTGTTTATGGCTAAGTACTCTTAACTGTTAGCATAACTATTGTATATATTTGACCACATTTAACAGTAATGATTTTTAGTATTTATTATATGAGAGAGTCAGAATCTAAACTCCCATCTGTGTGTAATCATGGCCCTAATAAATCGAAAAGTGGAGTATGCATATGCCAAATGAATTGACCATGCTGTCTGAAAAAAACTTTTAAATAATAAAAATATTCTCCAGCTTTGGTGCCATAAATCTTGTCCACCTTTCATGTGTAGCCAACAAATTGTAAATTGCTTTTCCCCTTCCTTTTGAAGGTGTTGCCATACCAGTTGTGATGTCCGTGCTATAGCTGGCTGACATTTAAACACTTAGGGCAGATTCTGCTATTGTTTAAGTTTTACGATGCTCTCAGCTCATAGTTCTAGAAAGCCACAAGTTTGTATGAGTACACATTGGGCTGGATAATTGCTCCTGTAAGTCTGTATCAGGTAAGGAAAGATCAGGAGGAATTGTGCAGGTAACTCAAGGCAAGAACCCACACTTTCTTAACCTCCACTCGCCTTCATTTTGTCTAAAATGAAGAACCAAGTTTCTGCATTTCTGAAGCTCTAGAAGTCATTTAATTATTTTTTATTTTTTTTAAGTTTATTTTTGAGAGGGGTGGGACGGGCAGAAAGAGAGAGAGACAGAGGATCCAAAGTGGGCTCTGGGCTTACAACAGAGAACCCTATGTGGGGCTCAAACTCATGAACCATGAGATCATGACCTGAGCTGAAACTGAACACTTAACTGACTGAGCCATCCAGGTACCCCTAGAAGTTATTTTTAAATATAAAGTATTTTTTATATGAAAGTGCTAAAACATACCTATTTACTTGCAGGGAAACCAAAACTTCTTGCCCAGTCTTCTGACAAAATCTATATTGTATAGCTAGCAAATGCATGATTTAAATGTAATAACTAGTAGCAAGAGTAAAAATTTTCTCTGGGAAACTTCCTAGAGAAAAAAAAGAATCTGATTCAAACATGTTAGTAGATGCTCTTTGAGCTGAAGACAATAGGAAGTACTTGAGTACTTGATCTTCTTACTTGGGTGTGGGTAGCAAACTCAACTCTAGATTTAATCTAATATGTGGAATGTCTAGCTACTAATGAGACAGGATGGGCATCCCTGACTGAAGACCTTTTCAAAGAATATGTGTGTTAGACCAACATAATCCTCAAAGAATGGCCATCAGTGCATTGTAGGCAGACCGGCATTGGTCCAGAAACATTAGTCATTGGTCTACAAGTAGATCATCATAGAAATTGACAGTATTTAGAAACTTCTGTAGTAACTTGACATAGCATGGCATCCAAATATGTGATAATTTTTCTAGTAAATCATTGTACTGTATTTTGTAGAAGTAATGGTCTATGATAGATTGGACTTTTTTTTAACAGCCTTTTGCCACACATAGTTTAGGAATGTTTATTAAAAATGCAGTTTCCTGGAGCTCCTGGGTGGCTCAGTTGGTTAAGTGTCTGACTTCATCTCAGGTCATGATCTTACAGTTCATGAGTTTGAGCCCCGCGTCAGACTCTCTACTGTCAGTGCAGACTCTGCTTCAGATCCTCTGTCTCCCTCTCTCTGCCCCTCCACGTGTTCCCCCCCTGCTCTCAAAAATAAATGAACTTTAAAGAAATTTTTTAAAATTTAATTTTATTTTAATTTACATCCAAATTAGCATATAGTGCAACAGTGGTTTCAGGAGTAGATTCCTTAATGCCCATTACCCATTTAGCCCATTCCCCCTCCCACAACCACTCTATTTGTTCTCCATATTTAAGAGTCTTTTATGTTTTGTCCCCCTCCCTGTTTTTATATTATTTTTCTTTCCCTTCCCTTATGTTCATCTGTTTTGGCTCTTAAAGTCCTCATATGAGTGAAGTCATATGATATTTGTCTTTCTCTGACTAGTTTTGCTTAGCATAATACCCTCCAGTTCCATCCACATAATTGCAAATGGCAAGATTTCATTCTTTTTGATTGCTGAGTATACTCCATTGTGTGTGTGTGTGTGTGTGTGTGTGTGTGTGTGTGTGTGTGTATGTGTGTGTGTGTGTGTATATATATATATATATATATATATATATATATATATATATACCACATCTTCTTTATCCATTCATCCATCAATGGACATTTGGGCTCTTTCCATACTTTGGCTGTTGTTGATAGTGCTGCTATAAACATGGGGGTGCATGTGTCCCTTTGAAACAGCACACCTGTATCCCTTGGATAAATACCTAGTAGTGCAATTACTGGGTTGTAGGGTAGTTCTGTTTTTAGTTTTTTGAGGAACCTCCGTACCGTTTTCCAGAGTGGCTGCACCAGCTCGCATTGCCACCAACAATGCAAAAGAGATCCTCTTTCTCCGCATCCTCGCCAACACCTGTTGTTGCCTGAGTTAATGTTAGCCATTCTGACAAGTGTAAGGTGGTATCTCATTGTGGCTTTGATTTGTATTTCCCTGATGATGAGTGCTGTTGGGCATTCTTTCATGTGTCAGTTGGCCGTCTGGATGTCTTCTTTGGAGAAGTGTCTATTCATGTCTTTTGCCCATTTCTTCACTGGATTATTTGTTTTTTGAGTGTTGAGTTTGATAAGTTCTTTATAGATTTTGGATACTAACCCTTTATCTGATATGTCATTTGCAAATATCTTCTCCCATTCTGTCGGCTGCCTTTTAGTTTTGCTGATTTGTTTCCTTCACTGTGCAGAAGCTTTTTATTTTGATGAGGTCCCAGTAGTTCATTTTTGCTTTTGTTTCCTTTGCCTCCGGAGACATGTTGAGTAAGAAGCTGCTGCGGCCAAGACCAAAGAGATCTTTGCCTGCTTTCTCCTCAGGAATTTGATGACTTTCTGTCTTATGTTTAGGTCTTTCATCCATTTTGAGTTTATTTTTGTGGATGGTGTAAGAAAGTGGTCCAGGTTCATTCTTCTGAATGTTGCTGTCCAATTTTCCCAGCACCACTTGCTGAAGAGACTGTCTTTATTCCATTGGATATTCTTTCCTGCTTTGTCAAAGATTAGTTGGCCATAAGTTTGTGGGTCCATTTCTGGGTTCGCTATTCTGTTCCATTGATCTGAGTGTCTGTTTTTGTGCCATGAGGAAATTTTTTTAAAAATGCAGTTTCCTGGATCCCAACATACACTAGTGGCACCCAGATCTCTGGAAATGGGAACAAGTCTCAGGAACTGACATTTAGCATGCTGCCCTGGTCATTCTTTTTCATGCTGAAGTTTGAGAACTGCTTTAGGAGAAGAGCCAATAACGTGGCTAAGACATTTAACTATGAGATTAACTTCTGAAAGCCATCCACTCTAACACTCTAATGACCAGAGTTGCAAAAGTGGCAACTCGTACACATTTGACTACAGCCCTCAGGGAGGAGTTTCTTTTACTGGCTGACAACACAACCCAGGTAAACGGAGACTGGTCCAGTTCCATTGCTAGTTTTCGAGATGCCTTTGTGCAAGACACCCTCAAAGGCTCTTCACTGCCATCAGCAGGAAGGTAGTTGTCATAATTGTATTAATGAAAGGCATCTAGGTATGCGAAAGATGCCAGGACCCTTCAATGCGGTGCCTTGTGCAAAGCTGGCATAGCCATGTACCATGCCCAGGGGAGGGAGAGCAGCCAGCTTCCAGGTGTTGTGATTCAAGAACTTGTTCCATAACTCCTGATTAAAACACTGAAGCTGGAGCACCTGGGTGGTCAGTCAGTTAAGCATCTAACTTCTGCTCAGGTCACGGTCTTGTGGTTCGTGAGTTTGAGCCCCACATCTGGCTCTGTGCTCTCAGCGTACTCTCAGCGTGCTCTCTCTCTCTCTCTCTCTCTCTCTTTCTCTCTGTCTCTCTCACACACAAAAGCAAACATTAAAAAAAATATATATTTTTGAAAAATGAAAACACTGAAGCCATTCTCAACTCCATAGACACAGGTCCTGTGACACTCCCTGATGAAGAACATACACATTGTTTGTTGCAGGTGTAAAGTAACCAGAAAAAAGGTGGGGGATTTAGTTCGCCCTGGGCACATGGCTTTCTCATTTGCAACGTGAGTTCCTTACAGATGATTTTATGAGGAGGGGGACAAAATGTTCCTAGAGCAGTAATTAATAGAAGGAAGGAGACTCCATTATCGCCTGTGCTGTATCTTCAGGTACTGATACCCGCTCTCCTCGGGTGACTTCAGGAGGAAGGTTCTTGCCCTTAGCTCCACCTGAATCGCTGTCACCTTCGGCCTTCCCGAGGAAGGGGTCACAACCCGGCAGCAAGTCAGCCATGGGAGAGGAGGAAGAAGAAGTGGGTTGTGGGAGGAAAAGGGGAGGAACAGACCAGTAGCTTGAAGTTTTGACATAGCTCTTGAGAACAGTTTTGCTTTTGAGACTGTGAACAGAAGCACCTCCTTCTCTCTGTTAGGAATATCTTACTCTCAGCCACACTACTACATCATGGCTCTCAAGTCATACCTTTACTGGCTTCTAAACAGGATGCCATTGTCACCTCTGGACCAGCATCCCTTTCTCCTGCTTCCCTGTCTCCCCTTGTCTGCCAGGCTGCCCCATAGGTGCAGGCCTCACCTCCCTGAGCAACTCCTCTGAACCCCCAGACAACATTTGGCCCCTGCTCTCTTCTCTCCCAGTGGCCCTTATGCGTGAATTTCTCTGGCTGTAAGGGTTTTCATGGTTGATTAATTAGAAATATAACTGTCCTCTGCAGATAGATATTGCCTCTAACAGGAGCTAACTGTTGCCACCATCTTTTTTTCATAAAGGATTCCTCTTTCCTAAAAGGCATAAGCATATATATTTGCTTAAAGTTTAAAGGATGTGAACAAAGGTGGTGGTGGTGCTGGGAAAAGAAAGCCCCCTAGCCGAGGATGAGGTTTGATAGCACTCTATTTGCAACATAGGGAGATAATTTTGATACTATGAATCTTAAACTCTCTTTCCCAATTCCATCTCTTTCCATTCATATATTTTATAATCAAGAAGCTATTTTATAGCCCTTGTTTTTTGTTTTTTTTTAAACATGTGTTTGTTTGGAACGTAAGAGCCCTATTCTTGCAAATGAGGACAGAACCTGTCTGTGGACTGCAACACGTGAACTTGGAGAATGCAAACCTCACTCACTAGATTATGTCTTGTTAAGTACAGTAACTGCGCCTCCCACAATAATCCTATGAATCCTATGAATGTATAACGGTACCACATCTCAGGCCCCCACAGCCCCTGAGCCACAGACAGGCCACTTGCTGGAGGTTGTGACACTGCCACGGTAAAAGTAACAGGAAAACGAGCCCAGGGCAAGTGCCTGTTGCTACAGTCATTCCGTCCACCACGGCTCCAGAACATTCTCGCTCCCGCTCGGAGTTGTTCATTGGCTTCTAACTTTCTTTCCGCGGCAGGAATCCTCATCATGATGTCCCTGTGCAGCGAAGTGCACGTGTATGAATACATCCCGTCCATCCGGCAGACGGAGCTGTGCCACTACCACGAGCTGTACTACGACGCGGCCTGCACGCTCGGCGCGTACCACCCGCTGCTCTACGAGAAGCTGCTGGTGCAGCGGCTGAACACGGGCGCCCAGGGGGACCTGCACCGCAAGGGGAAGGTGGTCCTGCCGGGGCTCCGGGCGGTGCGCTGCCCTGCGCCCAGGCGCGTCGGTCCGCACTCTTGAAGAGGGGCTCTTAAGAGCCCATGTGCAATAAGGTACTACTGTCGTACTCTTGAGTCCCAGAAGAATACTTGAAGATATATTTTAGGCAATGTAGTCTTCAGTCTTTAGACTGTAATTTAGTGGTGGCCACGAGAATTCCTCTTTTTCTAAGCCATTGAGTATTTATTACTACTTTGAATACAGAAATGGAGTTTAAAAGGAAAAAGCTCAAGAAAGATGCAAAAAAGAAAAAAAAGAAAAAAAAAAGAAAAAAGCAAATGTGTGACGAATGGGTACTATACCTCCAGAAATGTTAGCCTTTTCTTATGCCGTGGGCACCCCTTATCAGGGTTGGTTTCAGCTACAGGTTTCTTTCCATGATATACCTGATACTATGAAATGGTTTATACACCCTTGTCAAGGTACGGTATCTATAGCACCTAATGTGTCCCTTGTACATTCATTCGTTATTAAATACCCTAGAGTTTATGACGACCATCTGAATTATCACTCAGATGTGTTTAACCCCAGAATCCCCAGTATATGTTGAGAGATGCATATGTTCCCCAACTGTTGCATATTCCCCGGCTCCATTTCCCATTGCCCACTGAATTTTTGCTTTGTTTCTAAAACCATAAAGCATCCATCTCAAGCAGTCCAAGAAAAAGCCACTCCTGGAATAGCACTGCAAAGGAGACACTTTGTTTTCCTGCAGTATTTTCTTACTCTGGCAAGTAGACACAGAATCACTGGGCTGGCTACAGGGTGGCCCGGGACCAGGATGTTCCCAGCTCCAGCTTTTGCGCACTGTACCTCCTCGGCTGCCAGTTCTCACAGCCCTTACGCTGTTACACTCAAGACACTTGTGACCCCCTTGTCCGTGAGGAAGGGCTCCTTCCAATCTAGAAGGAGAATTTCGGAGCCTTCACTCTGTGCTTCTGGGGATGCACACCTGTCTCTTTCATGGGGATTTCTTGCAGGTCAATATCAGCTACTGGAAACCTAGCAGTGATGTTCTGGATTTTCACTAATTCTCCCTACAGACAGACAGTGAGGAACCCTGCCCCTCTTTTCACAGATATATTTTATGTCAGCAACACACAAGCCACATAATTAAGTAAAATTGTGTGAAAAGGTTGCTTTTTAACAAGAAGGAAAATACCTACATGCTTGAGAGGCAACAGCTCATAGAGGGGAGGAAGGTGTCACCCCAGTGCATTAACTGTATTCGGTTCTGTTTTCTTTTGGTTTTAATCTCAGCTTTTGTCACTGATACATTGACACTGATACATTGAAAAACAGGTTTTTTTGCTATGAATGTAGTGAAACAGAAACATTTTGTAATACCTTAATTAAACATGCTATCTCTCTATATAACCGAAACATTTTTCAGCAGTACACATAAGACTTCTTTTCATTAAAAATCTGTTCTCCCTTGCAAGCGTGTAGATGTCAAGAGAGTTTTGTGGGAAAGTTTTTTTTTTTTCTTTTTTTCTTTTTTGTTCCAGGATTGGTTTTTTCCTGAGTGCTTTCAAAACTACTTTCTTGAGCAAGAATGGTTTATAGAAATTGACAGCTTCTGTTTGGTTAGGCTAACTCCCCAGAAATCAGGTTAGGTAATAGACATCTCCTATGGCTTATTATGGTAGTGAAGTGTAGGAATAACTGAAAAGTTTTAATCATGACAGTATCCACTAAAAGCCTATTTTTAGAACTTTCTTTCTTGAACTATGAAAATAGATTCATAATTTTATCCTACACATTAGCTTATGTGTGAGCAGACATGGTCAAGCCACTTTTCTCTCTGGTTTCCTGAAAGAGCTTAGTTTTGTCCCCATGTGGAATAAGGAGTTCAGTGACTAGATGCTGGTGAGGTAACTCTGATCACGGTGAGTGAGCAGTCCTCCTGTGGCCTTGGTTCTCCCTGGACCTTCCAGGCTCTGCCTTCAAATGTCCATGACATTGAAGTTCCTTTGATAGCCTTCCTGGTGGATTTCCTTCTGATCTTCTTTTTATCCAGGACAACCCCCTTCAGTGACATAAGAGCTTGGCTAAAGGAAAATTTGTCCGGGTCAATATAAATATTCAAGTTCAGAAGCCCCAGAAAACACTTCAAAGATTTTTAAATAACATTTTGTTGTAACGCGTGTACTTTAAAAAGTCCTTTCAGTCTCACTGAGGTTACAAGAAAGACTGAAGAGCATAAAGGAAATTTAATTAAAATTTTTGAATTTATTATGGCCTTAAAGACTCTTGGGAATCAGGGTCTGTTAAACATTCAGAAAATGTGGTACACATATTAATATAGCATGGCTGGGCATTCTTCTGTTTGAAAGTTTAAATTGTTTAGCCTCTCAAAAATATCAGGCAGTTACAGTTAACATGATGACTGCATCTGGTATTAGCTAAATTGGTCCTAAGTGGTAGTATTTTGCCAGACATTGATTAAGTCCTTCTAGGCTACATTTACTGAACTGCAATAAACACACAGCTCTTCTGTGGAGTAGTTAACAATAAATGCTGTCCTATTACATTTCTCCCAGGCCCTGTCCCTTCTAAAATGCTCCATCCACTTCTGGAAGGGACACTGATAAAATCCTTAAGGTGCAACCTAAAGCCATTATCTTCAATTGAAGATAATTTCAGGAGATCTTTGGTGGTGGTGGTTGTTATCACAAAGAAACAAATGTTGACCGAGAATGACAAGGCACCTTTATCTAGATTTTCCCTGACTAGTTTCCCCAGTTCCTCTACCAGGTATGAGGATGGGGTTTAATAGGTGTTGAAAGCTCACTGTCCCCAGGGAATACCAGTGCCAGCCCTGCGTACCTGGCCTTCCCTCCAGCCCAAGTCCTTAACAAGGCTGCTTTTATCGGGAACTTTGTGCATAGGCCAAGAGGTGGTCAATTAAAAGTTGCATATATGCACCATGCAACATCAAGGGCATGTATTAAAATGAATATAAAATGTATTAAAAGTGAGGGACTTTTGCACATCTTCCAATTATTGGGTCTTTCCTTGTCTGCCTGTATGTAGAACTCCAGGAGCCCTGCGTCAGTCACAACACTTCCAGTGTGTCCTGCCCTAGGTCTCTGAGCCAGACATTTAATCAATCCTGAACTCACCAGTAATAATCTGTCATTGTAGCCATAGTGTCTGGACAAAGCAATGCTGAAATAATCGTTAGCATTTTCAAAATTGGGAAATAAAAGTAACAGTTTGAAACTACCATGGGATTGCTCTGTTATGTGTTTATGAGCCAGTTCCTTCCAGTGGAACAGATTAATACCTTATGTTGTTAGCTGACCCTTCCGGGCAGGAACACGTACATCCACTGAATTAATTAGGTCTAGGTCCTGTTCGGCTGCATTAAGTGGGATCAGTCTCACGTGAGTAATGGCATATGATGGAAGCATTTTTTATGCACAAGTGACATGATTCAAGTTCTCTCTCCAGCCTGTCTTAGAGATCAACACACAGTGCATGTTCAAGGCTGATAGGTAGAGTGACCTGGTCTCATTTCTGCTCAACTATGGGAAGAGGCAGAGAGGGAGGTAGGGAATTATCGAGAAATCCATGACAGGCCAAATAGTCTCTGAATATATTCTGATACTCTGTCACATTATCCAATTCGACTTCCCACTTTCTGATAGGTTAGAACTCTTTCTCAGTTGTGACAGCCAACGAAGGCAGCTACATTTAGAAGTTAACTGCTTAGGTAAAATGTGCCTGCGTTCAAACTTGTTTCTTTTTATACTCTGGACATTTCCATTGTGAAAATATTCTGCATGTTCTTGTCATTTGGGCATTATTTACACAATTGGTAAATGAAAGGTATCTCTCTGTGAATTCAAGGATAAAATGTAAGTTCTGATTCTTGTTTTCTTAAATAAATGAAGCCTTTTAGTAAGACGTAATAATCCAGCATACTCCTCTACAAGCTTGGAATGATAGAATTTAAAGAATTAAAGACATTGCTATAGTTCTTACTTTTGTTACAAAAGTGTGCATGTAGATATAGTTATATAATTGTATATATACGTATCTACACACATGTTGGTTTTATATTGTCTTTTTTCATCAAACTTTTCCTAAAACCTTTACAACCAATTTTATTTTAATTATGCAAACGCCAGTGTTTTAATAGAAAAACGTAAATGTTATATGTCCTTCTATTAAAAAAAATATTCGGTCTTCCCACACACTGATATTTTACACACCCTGGGTATGTTAAAAAGTATGGCAGAAATATTTAAAAGGCACTATGCAGGTAGAACCCTGAATACTGTGGCCTCATCAGAATGTGATGCTGAACATTGATGAGAAGGTTATTTATTATATAGCTCATGGCTTTTACAAGGTTGGGGGCAAAAGTGAATTTTGGTTTCGTGGAAAATAGTCTTCTTACCAGGTAGGTTTCACACAAATTAACTGCACTGATAGTGCTAACACCTAACATTTCTGATGCCGCACATCTTGTTCTACTCCAGATAAAACACGTATGACATTTTTCCGGTGGGAACCAGTGAACTTTTTTAACAGCTTTGGGAATTTTTTTGTATGATAATTTTTAAACTGGAATGTGTACCCTTCAAACTAATGAAGGCCTGAGGTTTTTCCAGGAATCACATTTTAAAAGTGTTTGTATACATTTTAACACCTTTGATATTTTCTATTTTGGTTTTGTATATTTTTATGTATACACAGTGTACAGACTTTTTTCTTGTAAATAAAACATGTTTTCATTTGTCTAGAAGTTTCTGTGTTTTAATTTGTAAAAGTCGCGGATACAAATGAGCGACCGGCAGAATCCCAAGCCATCCCTAGGAGAGGGCGGCACAAAGCCGAAGTCTCACTAGAAATTTGTACACAAGGTAACAACAGCATGCCCTGGAACTGAGAGTAGGGCCACCCCTGGGGCCTCAGACCGGAAGCAGGGGCCGTCTTCATCGGAGGGGTAATTGTCAAATGCAAAGAACCACAGCGGCAAAAACAAGCAGGAAAGGCGTATTAGGCTCACGTATCTTTAGGTGGAGTTAGTAGCCCAGCATTTTGGTTAATTTATCGCCTTGGGAGACTCTTCCTTAGCTTGACAGGGTTTCAGGTCTTAGAAAAAATATGTAAGTTATTAGTTATATATATGTAAAATACATGTAAGTTATTAGAGGGAAGGCCTAGGGACAGTGAAGTCACCTTAACCCACTGCAATGTCAGATCAGCCTTGGTATTTTTGTGCTTGCTGTGTGAAGGGAAAATCGGTTAATCAGGCTCCTAGAAAGAAATTCCCAGTCCTTTGTGCTTTCTGGGTGGAATGTAAAGGGAGCCTTGAAGGGAGGCGTTCGGGGTGTTTGATGTGAGGACTGACATGAGCAGCTGGGGAATTCGGGAGACATAAATCACCTCTGACTGTTGTGCTGAATCAGAGAGGGCTCCCACTACCTTTGTGTTACTGTCATTTTTCTTTTCCCACAACATGACTGCCTGCTTCCAGATCATTAAAAACGCAGGCCTTGCCCCGAGGGCCCTGATTAGAAAGATGCTCAGAGAGCAGCCAGTGATGAGCCGGCCCCTCCCCGGACGTGGAGGTGCCTCCTCGGGGGACTGGCTGGTGGTCTCTGCCGTCTGGATGCTCTTGGGAGGACTGAGAGGGGAGAACAGGACCAACTTCGGGTAGGCTGCACAGAGATGAGGGAGGAACAAGGGGAAGGAGACGGGGATGAAGAACTGGGTAGGGAAAGGGAAGGCTGAAGTGAGGGGGGAGTGAACTACAAGTGCCAGGGATCTTTGACACCACTTGCATAGCAAAGGCATCAGGTCAGAGACAAAACTGCCTCCTGGCTAAAAGCTCAGCGGGCTGACTGAGCTCTGTGCACTTAAATGTTGTGTTCAAGAAACCCTGGAGCACAGAGCCCTGCAGGCCAAACGCCCTCCTGCACTAAACGTCTACTGGCCCCTCATTGCCTGGAACAGGGGTTGGCAAACGGCTGCCCACAGCCTATTTTTGTAAATAAAGTTTTATTGGCACACAGCCCTGTTCACTTGTTTACATGCTGTCTATGCTGTCGCATACAAAGAGCTTAGTTGCGACAGAGACCTCACAGTCCACCTGCCAAACCTAAAACGTTAATTATCTGGCCCTTTACAAAAAGGTTTGCCACCTCCCATTACAAATACAGAGGTCCCCACCCTTATTCATGGTTTTGCTTACCATGGTTCAGTTACCCAAGGTCAGCTGTGGTCCAGAATCAGATGATCTTCCTGACCTATTACCAGGAGGTCAGCAGCAATCTAATGCTATGTCACAATGCCTACATCGTTCACCTCACTTCATCTCATCATGTAGGCATATTATCATTTCACATCATCACAAGAAGGATGAGTGTGGCACAATCATATACTTAAAGACCACATTCATATAACTTTTATTGCAATGTATTGTTACAATTGTTCTATTTTATTATTATTGTTCATCTCTTACCATGCCTAATTTATAAATTAAGCTTTATCATAGGTACATATGTATTAAAAATATACATATAGCACTGAGTACTATCTTTGGTTTCAGGAATCAATCAGGGTCTTTGAATATATCCCCTAGAGATAAGGTCGGGGGTTGGGGGCACTGTACAATTTACCAAGAACTATTTAAGCAAGACTTGTAGTGGATGGTTGCATATAGATCTCACAAAATCACCTTCTAAGGTAGATATTATATTAGCCCCAGGAAAGTTGGGACTCAGAGAGGTTAATTCATCAGTGTATAATCACACAGCCAGGAAGTGACAGAGGTTGGCTTCAACCCTTGTCTGACTTCAGAGCCCACAGTTAGAACCATTATGTTAGGCTTCTTAAAGTAGTCTCTAGTACCTAGAGGTACTGCCTTAATATTCAAGTATCCCATACCCCAATAGTCCAAGGGCTCAGCTTTTCAGGATAATTATATTTTGAATATTTTGAGAAACCGTGCTATGAAATGTATGGAGATTAACAAAGGATTCAGGCTTTTCAAGTTCTCTGAATACCCAGAACACTAAAATGCATCTAAACTACATGTGTCAGGCAAGTATAACTTTCATTTTGTTATTAGAAGCCAGTGTCTATGTTCGTCACACCTAGTGAGTAGAATACCTCTTATGTGGAGTAGAGAAAGCACATGCACGGAGGCCTGGCATTCCATCAACTGTATTCCCAGCTACTGTCCTAACTAAATTGCATCATGCTGGAGAAACAAGCAGTACTTAACCTGAAAACAATGAGATGCCAGCTGAGAAACTGATCACAAAAATAAAAGAAAAATT
Organism: Leopardus geoffroyi; assembly: GCF_018350155.1. Taxonomy (NCBI): domain Eukaryota; kingdom Metazoa; phylum Chordata; class Mammalia; order Carnivora; family Felidae; genus Leopardus; species Leopardus geoffroyi. Next base: position 53,935,525 of record NC_059336.1, read on the forward strand.
AATGACTTTGAGAAATGTCTTCCTGTCATTACTGACTTCCTGATCCTCACAAGGAGGGAGAAGAAAAGAGGATTAGAACAACAGCATGCCCCTTGGCTGTCTTAAAAATGCTGGCCTTGGGGCGCCTGGGTGGCTCAGTCAGTTAAGCGTCCGACTTCGGCTCAGGTCATGATCTCACAGTCTGTGAGTTTGAGCCCCGCGTCGGGCTCTGTGCTGACAGCTCAGAGCCTGGTGCCCATTTCAGATTCTGTGTCTCCCTCTCTCTCTGCCCCTCCCCTGTTCATGCTCTGTCTCTCTCTGTCTCAAAAATAAATAAACGTTAAAAAAAAAAAAAAAACAATGCTGGCCTAAAGTCACTGCAGAAGGTACTTTGGAACTGCTCTTCTCCTCTATGAAACCTGCTTGAGTGAGGTCTGGCACAGAGTATCTAGGGGAAGACACACAGCCACCTTGGAAACCATATTGGGTGGCAGTAAACGAAGAACCAGCGGCCATGGTACTGTGGCTGCCTCACCATAGGCACTCCAAGAGGCTGACTCAGAGCTGACCTAGGAATCCTGAGCAAGCAATGGTGTCCTGGACAGCTGTCATCTACACAGCGGGTGTGTACGAGAAGCATAGCTCGTTTTTTTCATAACTAAACATTTCTATCTTAGTTCCCTTTCCCAACACAAGGTAAAAGCTACCATATTTCATCTCATCTAAGACATCACTAAGTATGAGATACATCTTTCTTTTGTGTATCACTAGGGGAGAAAATGCTGTAATTAGTGAGAATTTGTGTGCTGTCAAACACAGTAGCTACAAGCCACACAAGTCTATTGAACAGCTGAAGTGTGGCTCATCAGATTTGAGATGTGAAATGTAAAATACACCCTGAATTTCCAAGACTATGAAAAACGAATGTAAAATATCCTAATCATTGTGTTATACTTATGACATTGAAGTGGCATTTTAAACATTTTGGGTTAAATAAAAATACATGAAAATTAATTTTACTTGTTCCTTTTTACATTTTTACCATGTTTACCAGAAGATCTGCAGTAGCTACACTCACGTTATATCTCCAGTAAACAGTAGTTACTTTGAACTTGTATATTTGCTGAAAAGACTTTTAGGCTTACTGACAATTTTTTATTTCATTAGCATGCTTGTATATATAGAAAAGCAAAATACAAGTGAAACACATTACATGAGGTATTCTTGAAACATTTGTATTCACAGGCTCTCTCTTCTGAATCACTTTTTGGATAAGAGTCATTAATTTTCCATGATTTTTCAACCCACAGTTGTCCTCTACACCATCAGAAGCAATGATGATACACCACTTTCTAAAGGGTGTACTACTATCATCTTCGGGATTTTCTTCGGAGCTACTGATATAGTCTGCAATTTTAATGTCCACAAGGAGATAAGAACAAATTCTTAAGACTGCTGACTGGCAAATAGTGATGGCAAATTGCATTTCAACTTCATGGATGTTAAAATATGAGGGGAAAAAATCTTGGTGTTAATGAAAAAACATATTTCTAAACTAGCTTGGATTTAATCCCATTCTTTCCCAGATTTGTATTTAAATTCTGGACTGCAAAAAAGTACTTCTGAGGTGGCAGGGTAAGGCCTTCCAGAAATCCCCTCTCTCCACAAAAGCAACAAGAACACTGGAAGAAATTGTTGCAATCAAAATTTTCAGACATTAGGACATTAACTAAGGGATTAAAACAATCCAAGGAGAGTGTATTCAAGAAAAGTGGCTAAATCACAGTAAGACAAGTGAGCTTTGTAGTATTTTTAACTTGCCTTATTCTCTTCCCTTTCTCTCCAGTTCCGTGAAAATCTTGATAGCTATCAACCATACCAGCCACTGGAGGGCCAGAACAGCTTCTGAGCTTCCTGAAAGCCTCAGAGAACCATCCTTGTTTGACGTTTCTTGCAGCTCACTGCAAAAAGCCTTTCTCAGAGAGTGTAGGTCTTTTACCTAACTCAGAGCCATCTGGGGCTAACAGCCTTATCACTAGGATGTTTTTTGAAAACAACAAGCAGCAATTCTTTAACATCACAGCTGTCTGACAGCTGAATGCTAACCAGTTGAAGCTAACGAGAGGCTGATCAAAAACCTTAGAACAAAATAAACTGGGAAAGAGATGTCTGTAGCAGGCTTTGAAAAAGCTTTGATGTCTTCCTGTGAATCTGGAAGGCTATGCACATATGCAGGGATGTGTGCATGCCCAGAAAAGACCCGATATTCAAATGTTGAAGACATACTTCAACACACGTTAGACCCCTTGGCAAAGGCTAGGTGGCTTAATGGCTCAAGGCATAGAAAAAAACCCAGTCACTAGTTGAACACTAAAGTAACTGAGCAGAGACCACAATGGCTGCAAACACAAGGAATACAGACAGTATTTACATAAGTATTTCAAAGAAATCACTAAATAGACAAATAGCAAAAAAAAAAAAAAAAAAAAAAAAAAAAAAAAACATTGAGAAGGGAGGAGAATCTGATTTCCAGAATTATCATATAATTCTAAATGTCTAGTTTTTAACAAAAAATTTATGAGACATAAGACAAATAAGAAAGTACAGTCCAAAGACAGGAAAAAAAAATCTGTAAGGAAGACAGATGTTGGACTTACTGGACAAAGACTTTAAATCAGCTATTATAAATATGTCCAAAGAACTAAAGATAACCACGTCTAAATAATTAAAGAAAAGTGTAAGAACAATGATTCACAAAATTAAATATCAGTAAATATATAGATATAGATATTATAAAAGTAATGAAATAGAAATTTTAGAGTTGTAAAAGATGGTACCTGAAATTAAAATTTAGCTAAAGAGGCCCAAAGCAGATTTTAAGAGGCAGAAGAAATAACTAATGTATTTGAAGGTATATAAACTGGACTTCACGAAAGTAAAAACCTTTATGTTTCAAAGGACACCATCAAAAAAGTGAAAAGGCAAGTCATAAAATGGGAGAAAATATTTGCAAATCACACATCTTATAAAGGTCTAGTATCTAGAATATACAAAGAACTTTTACAAATGTAATAAAAAACATAGAAGCCCAATTTAAATGAAGAGATAATTCTATGCAGAAGATGTACAAATGGACTTGAATCCCATGAAAAAATGCTCAACATCATGAGTCATTAGGGAAATGTAAATCACAATCACATAATACATTTGGCACACACAAGAATGTCGATAATCAAAAACCAGACATGACAAGTATTTCTGAGAATGTGGAGACATTGGAACACTCTTACTCTTCTTCTGGGGTGTAAAATGGTATGTCTGCTTAGGAAAACAGTTTGTTGGTTCATCAAAAAATTAGATATGATGACCAAATGCCCCAGCAATTCCATCCTAATCTCTGGAACCTGTGATTATAATATGTTACATAACAAAGGTATTGTGGTGCCTGGCTGGCTCAGTCAGTAGAACATGTAACTCTTAATCTCAGGGTTGTGAGTTCAAGCCCCACATTGGGCATAGAGCTTATTAATTAATGAATTAATTAATTAATCATTAACTAAAGCAAAGAATTTGCACATCGCAAAGGATAGTAAGATTGCAGATAAGATTAATCAGCTGACCTCAAAATAAGTAGATCTATTCTAGATGATGAAGGTGGGCCCAATGTAATCTTTAAAGTAATAAAAGAATTAGAGAAAGATACAAATAAAGAGATCCAGAGAGGTGGCAATGTGTAAAGATCATTTCCCAGAGTTTCTGTCTTTGGTGATGAAAGAAGAAAACTATGAGCCAAAGACTATGGGCAGCCTCTCCGAGCTGGGAAGGGCAAGGAAGGGAGAGCCTCTGGAAGGGAATGAAGCTCTGCTGGTACCTTGATTTTAGTCCAGTGAAATGAATTTCAGACTTCTAAAATACGGAACTATAGGATAAGAAATTTTTGTCATAAGCCTGTATTCATGGTAATTTGTTACAGTGACCATAGAAAATGAATACAATGCTCAAAATAATTCTAAACATATCCACAGAAAAATTCATACCTGAATATCCATAGAAGCCTATTCATAACAGCCAAAAAGTAGAAATAACTCAAACATCCATACTGATGAATAGATAAGGAAAATGTGGTATATGCATTCAATGGAATTTTTTTCGCCATAAAAAAGAATGAAGTAGTGATATATGCTACAATGTGGATTAACCTGAAAACATTATATTTAGTGAACAAAGTCACAGAACAAGTATTTTATGTTTCCATTTATATTGAAATGTCTGAAATTAGGCAAATCCATAGAGACCTAAAGTAGATTAGTGGTTCCTGGAGACTGGGGCAAGGGGGGGAATAGGGAATGACTACAGATGGGTATAGGGTTTCTTTTTGGGGTGATGGAATGTTCTGGAAATAGACAGTGGTGATAGTTGCATGAGCCTGTGAATATGCTCAAAAGTACTGAATTGTACCCTTTAAAGGGTGAACTGTGTGGTATGTTAATTTTATCTTAACAAAGGAAAAATAAGTCTTATTTATTTATACTCAAATGTATTTGTACTTAAAATAAAACTAAAGTTTCATTGAAGTAAAATTCATGACCACATGAGGGAGCAGCTTTCATGGTCTGAGGCCCTACAGGAAGTGTCTAGTCTCTAGCCACCATTCATCCATGAATGCTGAAATGTCCTCATTGCTGTCTAATGTCCAACCACAGGCCCATCCAAGATCTACCACCACACCCCTCCCTGCAGTCTCAAAGTCTCTGAAGTCTGGTCCTCTTGCCAGCTATTTTTGTCCACCTTTCAGGCAGGCTCACAAGTCACAGCTGTGTCTTGCTGGAGTGAGGGGACAGCCTGGAGTCTCTTTGGTTCATGGCTTGTACAGTTCCATTTGCTACTTTACACCTTCCTGGATGTGGGGTACTTACGTATCTCACTGCCTCCCATGGTTCCCAGGAAAAGCAAGTCATGTGTTCTCTCTTTTTGGGGAGAGAATCCCACCCTGGGATTGTTTCAATACCCTGACCTTGGAGTCAGCCTAGGGTGGGGAGAGCGGGGGAAATGGCTCCTAGTTCTGGGCCACCAGTGTCTCCTTCTCTTGGTTCCACTCTAGATTTTTCTCCCACCTACAGTTTGGAGAATCTTTAGCCAGCCTGGATATAGATGAAACTAGCTCTTCATAATGGCACAGTCTTCCAAATTTTCTGTCTTAAAACCCACTGTAGCTAAAGAAAATCAGAAGCTAAATATCTGACTCTTTATTTCTCTTTATTTTACAGATACATTCCTTATTTGAGGATTGATGGCAACATGCCTTCACCTCCTGAGCTGGAGAAAGAGCCAGGAGTACTAGGGATTACCAGGAAAGAACCTTAAATTACTGTTTCATGCTATTATCACCATATACCAAAGTTGCAAAATGGCAAAATTCTGAATGAAACACAAATCAGAAACAGTCATGGTTCAGGGATGTGGTCCCTATTCATGGCATGCTTTAACTGAATGGTTCTACAACACCTGAAGATGTTTGTGAAACTTTCAAATATCAATATGCTGCATTCGTCTTATATACTAGAAATAGTATATACTGATATACTAGAAATAGCTTTCTTTCTGTGAAATATCTGTCTCTCCTATGTGGTCAATACAAAATTATAACCGTGGACATACCTGAAGAACAATAAAACAAATTGATGAGCTGCAAATTAAAATGTATTCCTTAAGTTTACAATGTATCTTCCTTTGCTACTTGTTTATTTGTTTGCTTATCTGCTGGTGTCATTAGCTGATAAGCAATGCTCCATGTCAAAGATTCAAGAGAAGAATGTGGATGACGCAATTTTGTACAGGAAAGTACCAACAATGATAGTTTCCCCCTGTAAATTAGGGATGACTGCTGTATTTGGTGCTGAAATCAATCCCAATATCAGATGTGAATTTTGCTTAGGTGGCAGTTCAATAGGGTGTTTGGCTGACACCCTTCCTTGTGGTGAAAGGGACACAGGCTCTTCTGACCTGACCTGAAGCTCTTCCAATCCCCTGATGGCTTTGGAGCCCTCCACACATTCTCTCCATGTCCCCACAGGATGAGAGAAGAGAGGGTTGGCAGGATGCCATGGGACATTTTAGGGGCCTTGACACGGTATGTACTACTTCTGCCCACAGTGCCCATGCCTGAATCAGTCACGTACCCCTTGCCTGATTGCCACTGGGAATGTAGTCTAGCCATGGGCCAGAAGGAAGAGAGCAACCTTGTAATATTGCTGGCTCAACAGCTGTTAATTTAAACTGGTATCAGTATTTGGGGGAATGTTACTCGAGAAACTATGTATACCAAAAATGCTAACCAGACCAGACAGAAAAGAAACTATGAAGACTCATTGGACCTATGGGAGCCAGCTAAATGGACACCAAATAGGAACTTCTGAATCAAAGGAAGATTCTGGAAACACCTTAAGTGGAGATACTGTATACTGGCATTGAAAATGCAGCAACATGAGCTAGCCAAACACAGGTCAATGAATGGTTGTCATGGTGACCAACACCATGGCTGTGGGGGCCTAAGGGCAGTATTTCTTACATTTTTCACACAGAGAAGGTACAAAGCACTCATAAGAAAAAAAATTTCTCCTGGTCCCCCATAGTCGACTCAATTTATCTTTAGTATAATAATGCTGTGATGTGTTTCAATATAAAACTAGGTAAAAGTTCTGTATGTTTGTAGTTTTCACACAACTATACATCAAAAACATTTTCAAATTAAACAGGAATTAGCAACCAAATAAATTAAATCTCCATTAGCAACACGGATGTGACCTAATATTGTTTTGTTAAAGCTGAATCACACAAATTGGGTATGGACTGCAATAAGGCAACTCCCTTTAAATTCCTTTATCTATCCTATCATAGACCAAGTCTCCTGACACTTTCTCTTATGTAAAATGTATTTACAGAGTGTGTTTTTACATCATTCAGCATTAAATTTGCATTCCTATCTCGATAACCCACATTTAAAGTAGTACTACATGAGGCCAACTTGAATATTAAAAGGAAACAAAAAAAGCAAATACCAAAATATGACAGTGCTTGGCCAGCAAACCATCTTCTGCAGCTAAATCCAGCTTGCTGTCCATTTTTGTAAATAAAGTTTTATTGATAACAGCCAGGCTCATTCATTACACATTGTCTATGGCTGCTTTAATGATACAACAGCAGAATTGAATAATTGTGTCAGATGCTGTCTCTATGTCTCTCAAAGTCTAAAATATTTACTATCTTGTTGCTTACCAAAAACGTTTGTAGATCCAGATTGAGATGCTTCGGAATAGATGTACATTATTGGACTAGTTGTCTATCGCTGCCTAAGAATTAACTTTCAGAGAGTTAAATAGCAGCCATTTTATTAAATCTTGTAATTGCATCATTCACATATTCATGCAGCACTTGGCTGATGATTCTCCTGCCCTGTGTACTCAGCTTGTGGATGGGCTGCTCCAAGGGCTCCAAGGTGGCTTCATTCACACATCTGGCATTTTGCAGGGATGGTTAGAAGGCTTAGCACAGTGGGGACCATTGGCCGGAGGTGTCTCCAGTATAGCAGTCTCAGGATTGTCAGACTTCATCAAAGGCCGCCCATGGTCCCCAGCGAGAATACACCAAGATGGCAGGGTTAGAAGGTGGAGACCTCTTATGCTCTATCTTCAGAAGCCTTATAATGTCATTTCTACTACATTCTATTGGTCAACCAAGTCACCGAAGTCAGCCCAGGTTCAAGGGGAGGAGAAATAGACACCACCTCTTAAAGGCAGGAACAGGGGCGCCTGGGTGGCGCAGTCGGTTAAGCGTCCGACTTCAGCCAGGTCACGATCTCGCGGTCCGTGAGTTCGAGCCCCGCATCAGGCTCTGGGCTGATGGCTCAGAGCCTGGAGCCTGTTTCCGATTCTGTGTCTCCCTCTCTCTCTGCCCCTCCCCCGTTCATGCTCTGTCTCTCTCTGTCCCAAAAATAAAAAAAAATAAACGTTGAAAAAAAAATTAAAAAAAAAAATAAATAAATAAATAAATAAAGGCAGGAACAGTAAAGGATTTGCAACCACTTTCTATCTACCCCACCTGTTTCTTGACTATACAACTTAAAATACCCATACAGCAAACACAAAATCCTGAAAATACATCTGAGGAGGCTGATGGATCTGTGATCCCAGTGTGAGAAAAACTGCACAAGAAAGTTACAGGCAAGAGACGAGAACATAAGCAATTGCTTTAATTTTCAATCCAGGGGGTCTGTACATGCATTATGTGTATATCTGTATATACATGTGTATAGGTATACATATGTATGCATATATATATATTACCCTGTGTGTGTGTGTGTGTGTGTGTGTGTGTGTATGTTCTAGCAGAAAGAGCATAGGTTTTGATGATATGGGTAGTCAGAGAGGAAAATCTACATACTGCTTTTTGCTTATTCATTTATATGATCCAAGTGTGATGGAAATCAGAGCCCCCAAATATCCTCAGCCACACAGGCTAGGATAGTACCCAGCTCTGCAGCAATGTAACCAGCAACAACAACCATGCCTTATGGCAAGCACCTGGAATCACATTATTGATTAGAAAGGCAAGGTTCAGTTCCTGCCTCTTACACTAGCTAGATGACCTTGTGTAAATTACTTACTCTCTTTCAAGTTCAGTTCCCTCACATGTAAAATAAAGTTAATAACAGTACCTACTCATTGAATTATTGCAGTTATTAATTTAGACAGTGCATGTAAATTATTTAGCACAGAGCCTAACACCTAGTGAATATGAATTGTTGGTGGTGGTATTATTATTATCATATTTTGATCTCTTCAGTCTAATATATCTAAATAATTAATAGAAGAGAACACTGATGGATGCTAGACTTTGAAGATGGATGCTTTTTCAGAGAGGTTTCATCTGTTTACATTTGAAAAGTAAAATAAAACTAGGTCTTTGTGATGATGATTTGTTTTCAAGGTGATCTAAACAAAACTCTGCAGGAATACTCTTTCACAAAATGAGAAAACACAGAGAAATATGTTTTTGAACTGTTTTAATTGTTTCTGTCTTCTTCGTGACCAACTAGCCACCTGGTTGGATGCATTGGACCCCACCTTCATCATGTAGAAGAAGGGGATGTAGAATTCTTCATTGAGATCCTCACTTACACTGAATATGGATTTGGATTCCCTATTGCCATAGTTCTGCCACAGCCTCTGTCAGTGAACTTTTAAAGACCTCATCTGCTGTCATACTGATATAGGCTTACTGGGTGTGAGAACCCAGAAGGGTATCCCAAAGGACGAGCCAAGAGTGTCCTTGGCTTCTTGCAGGATAGAAATCAAACACTAGTGGGGAAGAAGTGAAAGCAGAATTTATAAAAGATACAGAGAAGAGTGTAGATATGGACTGAGCATCAGAGAAGACTCGGAAAGGAAAGGAGAGTGAGTCTCCTCTTTGGGGCCTGGGTTTTTACTGAGGATGATGGTCTGGTGCACATGTCTTCTCAGTAATCTGCAAACAAAGATGAGTTTTTAGGTGTTCTCTGTAAGTCCCTTCTGCCGCGGAACCAGGGGTCTTGATGAGTCAGCAGTCTTGAAAAATATTCATGATGACCCCACCTGATCACTCCTGAGATGTTATCTATTGTGCTGGAAGACTCCAAAGAAATCATTAAATCCACCTTTACAAGGAGGACATACATTTTCTATTCTATAAGGTGTGTGTAAGGCAGGGATGCGGATTCTAGCAAGAACAGAAGCAAGGAAAGGAGCAAAAAAGTTTTTCATGGGTCCTTTTAGTTTCCCTGTCTCAATACCACTTCACAGGGCAAGGCTTCTGACCAGGTAACTAATTTTATGTGCAGAAAGTGTGGTGACAGCTTACGCTCAGAATCTACCGGTTTCACTGAATTCCCTATGGCTACAGAAGGCAGCATCAGCAAGGTAACAACAACATGGCATATCTGACCCATAACTACCACACATGTGTCGAGGAACCTTTCATAAAGTACTACAAAATACTGGTTCCCCTTTCCATCTCATTAACTGTGGTCTTTGGTCATGCAACTCAGATCAATGGAACATGAATGAATGTATATGCACCTGCCCAAGATATGCATTTTCCCAACCTCATTTCTTTGGTGATGAAAGCAATTCTGCTTTTAAAGGACAGGCCAGAATTTAAATTCTTATTACTGAAAAGTAACTCTTCTATCTAAAAGAAGCCTACATGCTTTACCAGCATGCATGTGGATTTGATGTTCTCTCCTTAGATTAGGCTCTTGGCAGCGGTCCTAGCACATCACTGAGGAATGTCTGCAAATCCTTCAAGGCTGATGACCACAACCTGTGCCTTGTCCATGTTCCTTCCCTTCCCAGATGTCTTCCGGGAGTCCCTGAGTGCATAGTCTGCCCTGATTCAGTGCTAAAACATTTATTGTACTCCATTAAATGCTTATCAAGAATGATGGAGATGTTAATGGGATATGCATGCAGGATAAAACCTTGACATTTTGATTTATCTCTTGCTGGCTTGGGGCAGTGGAGGAGAACTCTAGAGAAGTTTAAGAGTTCAGTGTGCTACCACAGCGCCCAGTGAGGTCAATGGGACAGTGACATTCCAACTGACCAAGAAGTTTCTAAAAGGCAGCACTTGGGATTTAAAGAGTTTTTGAACCCAAATGTCAAGTGTATCATTCCTTTCCCAATGGAGAGGGTTGATAGTTTATGAAGTACCCCCCAGGTGGGGTGCAGGCAGGGCAGAGGCATGTGAGGAGCTTTTGGCAGGGAAAAAAAAAACAACTCCTCTTCCTAGCCCTCATCCTACAAGACCAAAACCAATAACAACACCAAAACTCTAGGGAGATGAATCATGTCGATCTGATGACTTGAAGCCTGTCTAAAGGTGGTGAGAACAAGCTTCTTTTTCTGAGTTGTAGCAGACTTCGTTAGATGTTCTCCAAAAGCCACATTCTTCTCTTCTTCAGGCATTTAGGAAATGTACTCTGAGATGAAAACATGAGTTTCAGTCTTCATTTGTCAGGTGCTGCATCCTAGAGACAGGAGCTACTATCATCTCTGCAGTGCAGAGGGGAATACACAGAACCCAGGAACTCAGGGCTGGGGAAGGCAGAGCCAGCAGGCAGTTTCCCACGTCTGTGGCCACCACTCCATCATACACCCATTAGGGAGAGGCAACGTTGGCCGGACTTCTGCACCAGAACATAGATGTGCTCCTGAGGCTAAAAGGTGGCCAGAGTCAGACTTTAATGGAGTGAGTGAAAAGTCACTGGCCATGAGTCATTTTCCAGGGGCCTTGATACAGAGGGCTCGGCTACCCTTCATCATCCAGCCTCCCTGGCAGTTGTGTGTGGCCACAGGAATGAGTGTAACCAATAGCCAATGGGGTGTGAGTGGTGGCAGTGCTCACCACATCCCAGCCTCCTCCCCTCTTTACAACTAGATGGAGAAGGCCTGTGATCTTGGGAAGCTACATGTTGAAAACAGCTCCACAATGATACAGATCCTGTTAGGTCAAAACAAAACATGTGGTAAAATTATTGCCTAGCATGACTTGGTAAACTGGCTGAGGACTTCTAGAGCCTGTGACCTTATAGAAAGTGGTGGAAGAGAGCTAGAAACACTTGTTTATGCTGCTTGCCCTTCACTGCATTTAGCAAAGTGTTGTAAGAAAGAGAATATTTTAGAAAAGTTTGACCAGTTTGCAAGCAAAAATAAAAGAGAGCAGAAAATGTGAATAAATATAGGGTCTCACAGGGTTAAAAACAGCAGATAACATCTAGACTCCAAACTTTTAGAAGAAGGACTGAGGAAAGGTTTGAGCAGTAAGAATTCATCAGGCCTTAGTTAAATAAAGTGGCCCATCCCTGTGGCAAATATCAGATCAAGGATGTGGCCTTGCCCCAAGCAATTGCTTCAATGGCCTTGCCATTACATGAAGGAAGCATGCCATTACATGAAGGAGTCCAGGAAGAAAACAGAAACAATGCAGTCTTGAGAGTTAATCTAGAAAATGTCCTTGGGTTCCTGACATGTGGAATAGAGAGTGGGCTCACACAGATCATAAGAATTGGAGGAATTACCCTGCCAACGAGAATAGCCAGAATAACAAAACTCCCTAGCCAAAAGCCTTTGAATCTTACAGAAACCTTAGCCTTCCAACCTGTAGAAAGTGGCCATGGAAGCTCACAGCCCTACTGAAAGGGACCAGAACATGTCACCCCAAGATATGCCATTGTGACATAAGAAACGTTCGAGCTGAAGGCAATTAAGAAGCAGTGAAAGCAGGGGCATCTGGGTGACCCTCAGACCAGTTGAGTGTTTGACTTTTGAGTTTGGCTCAGGTCATGATTCCAGGGTGGTGGCAGCAAGCCCTGTGCCGTGCTCTGCACTGAATGTGGAGCCTGCTTCAGATTCTCTTTCTTAAATAAATAAATAAATAAATAAATAAATAAATAAATATTAAAAAAAAAAAAAACCAGCTTATACAGAAAAAAAGTCTCTGTCTTCTGTCTGCTTAAAAGCAGGGCATAAATTTTCATTCCTGAAGGGGTTTCCCCTCCCCTCTCCCATACCAGGAGGCAAATAACCACCATTCCAGAAAAATGGGCACCAAGTTGGATCTGCATAGCAAACTTTCCTAAAATAATCTTCATCTTCCATTAGTTTTACCCATGTATCCTCCTTCCCACAGTTTTAAGCCCAAACCTCTTCCTTTTGTCTTGTCACTTTTCCAGAATTTATCACTCTTTGTTAGAATGGCATATAAGCCCCTGGGTCTAACTGCTTCTTTGAGTGTACACTCTTTTTCTACGAAAGCCTCCATATGCGTGCATAATATACCTTTTCTCCTGTTAATCTAGCTCTTGTTGGTTTAATTTGTGGGCCCCAGTCACTGGTAGATAAGAGAGGAGAGGAGAAATGGTTGTTTTCCTCCCCTTCACTGTCAAATGTCCTGCAGTTCCCTTCCATAGTGAACACATGAAATAAGGAACCAGAAAGAACCTTCCGGAGGCAGACTCACAGGACTCAGTGGGCAGGGCACTTCCTTCTAGACTGGAGAGGAGAAATGGCGTTGAATCAAGGAACTTTGCCCCATGCAAGGGCAGAGGGACCTTGCAAATTCTGTCTGACAGGATTTATCTCATCATTGCAGCAATTGCTGTGTGTCACATTCTTCCCTTTTCCACATGGGACGTTTTTATTGTGGTTATCTTGTCCCTCCTTCAGAGTTAGGAATGAGTGTGGTGGCAGTGAGGAGAGGTAGAAAAACAACTTTAACTTGTCTTTAAGTTTGTTAAAGCACATGGAACTACATTCAGATCAGCCAGAGGGGCTGCATGCACCCTGAGAACTTGGACTTTAAGCTTGACACACTGGCAGGATAAGACATAGATTGTCTCCATCAGAGAAGGGAGCTGGTGCATTCTATAGAAGGATGAGCCATGTATGAATGCTCTCTGGAGGGTAGGAAGAGGCACCAGGCCAGGGACGGCTGGCTCCACACCAACCGGTTCTGTCCTGCCTTTTGGATATTCGGTCAGACAACCTTGGCCAGTTTCCTTTACAATTAGGTAGGGCAACTTGCTGAGTTCCAGCCAATGAAAGGGGACCACAGGTGGTGGACCCACTTCCTGGCCAGGCCCAACACTTCTCTTGTGTGATGCTCCAGATTCTCTCCTCTTCCCACAACTGGATAGAGGTGACCAGAGCAATTGTGAAAGTTGAGGGCAGCAGAACCTCGCTCAGCCTGGGCCTCTGAGAGGCTGCTTAGAGCCAAACTCTCCAGTGACCGGAACTACTTAGAACTGGGGCATGAGCAAGAAATAAACACAAGTTGTTATGTATCTGGGGGGTTGACTTTTTATCCCAGCTAACGCTACCTGAAATAATACACTGATTGTCTCCTTACATTTTCCTGATGTCCTGGGCCACTTGATCAAGGTTGTACTTATGGTTATGAGTGAGCTGTCAGTGACAGTTTTGTAGACACTTGGAAAGTTTCCTCTGCCTCTGGATTGTGCCCTTGGGTTCCAGTGCCTAAAACTGCTCTGCTGGAGACACTTTCTTCAGTTGGCTCCCTCCTTGACGTTGGACAAAGCAACAAAAATCTCTGAGCCCCAGAGCCCTCAACTATAATGTGGGGACAGCAACAGACCTACTTCACGTGGCCGTGTGAAGAAGGAACAAGGTGACGTCACAGTGCCTAACACATAGTGCATCTTCAGTAAATGCTCACACTAATGTTGTTATATATTTGTGGTATTAGATGATGATGATGATGATTATCTTAAAGAGACCCATGTTCATGTGAAAATCTTTTTGATCTGAATTCTTCAAATACCTTCCAAAGGAGAAACGAGAGTGTGATCCCCCTGGCCTGAATGGAGTGGCTTAGTACTACCTGAGACGCTGGCTGGGTTGGGAGCTTTGGGTGAGGGAATAGGCCAGGAGCCAAAACTGTGACCCCCAAGGGGGGCAGGGGACACATTAAATGATGGCATCTGTGTCAGGAATCCGGGCCAGCTGTGAGGCTGTGGTCACTCCTGACAGCTTGGTTTCACATAATGCCAACTGCTGGCAGCTGAGGGAATGAGGAAACTAGGTTTTGAAATAAAAGGAGTCTTACAGGAGTAGGGAAGGAGCACCAGTTTGAGGAGTAGAAATCGAAAGCTGAGGGCACCTCAAGAATCAGGAGCCAGTCTCTTGGGACAAAGCCAGAGTCAGTTCAGTTAATGGCTGTAGAGGGACAAAGTGTTTTTCATAATGTTTTAAGGGCACTCAATCTCAGGCCAGCTTTCTGGGCCTCCTGAGTCACAATCTCTGGTGGCAGAGCCCAAGACTGCATTGTTTAAAAGTCTGTATGTGATCCTTATCACTAACATTTGTGAGCTAGTAGTTCCTCAATAAATGTTGGTGTTCTTTCTCTATGCTGATAAAGGGTGTTGAAAAGATCCTTGCATCTGAAAAATTATCTCCCAGCTCCCACAAAGCTGCATATCAGAAAGAAATTAAAATTGATTCTTTTATTTGCATAGAAATACTTCTGCACTGGTTGTGTTTCAAAAGATCAAACAGTTCAAACAATACATTCAAACAGTTACTTCTTTTCTTTTATGTAACCCTGATTATAGATAATTTTGGAAAGTGTCAGGTCTAGGCATCCTGAGGGTTTTAGTCATGTATGTGTATTATTGACCAGATCTTCAGTGCCCAGCATACAAAAGGTCTATAATGAGTACTTATTATGGTGTATTGAGTTTTAAAATAAGACTCAAACCAGAATCTCAGCTTCGTTTATTGGTAAAATTCTATACACATCATTTATCAGAAACTCCATAGAGAAAGTTAAGCAGATTTATTCTCTATTATGAAATGGTATTGTTCTTGGTGTTCTTTCCATGAATTTCATTAATCATGATGACTCAGTAATATGTAATTATAAGGCCAAGCTTTGCATTCATAAAAGCACTAACTACATATATGCATACCTATTAAGAAATGCTGCAATTTATAACAATAAGTGATAAAATATTAAAATCATTGGGGAGACATTACTGTTGTTTATGAAATGTGTCCCAATTAAAACCACTGGTCTTGAGTTCATTTTTTATCTTTTTACTCTTATTACATTCTTTAAAAAATTTCTTGAATAGAATGCTGGCTTTCATGACTCCCCATGGAGAGGGAACATACCAGAAAAGAAAAAGAAAAGAATCATCAGCATTGAACAGACCAAAAAATTTCAAGTGCATTTTTGTGTGATGTATTCGTACAAAAAAAAAAGTATTAAGCAGGTACTGGGGACCAGGTATTATTCTAGCTGATGGGGCATTCAAAGAAGAGAAACATAAAGTCTTGTTTGGAGATCTTACAGGAGAGGTATACATGTGTGTACACAAAAAGTTATTCAGCAGACGCCATCTCTCATTTTCTCACCCTCTCCAGTGAACCCTGCATTAGTCAATAAGTGAATCCAGGGCAGGTAAGAGGACGTTGTACATACAGCACTCTGCAGAGTGACTTACTCTGTTAGCTACCCTGGGCAGTTAGGAGAAGAGGCATGCTGGTAGATAGAAAGCTATATAGATCCTGTTCTCGGGGAACATACTCTCTAGAAGGGCAGGGATAGCAGCACCATAATAGTTTCCATAGGAAAGTAGAGTCCATGCATGTTGCAATGCCAAGAGGCCACAGGGCAGGATGGTTGGCCAATGCCTGCTCAACATCCTGCTGTCTGGCTCAGCTTTCACAGAGGTGGATTCCCCCAACCCCGGAATGAGTGCTGTGAAGGGGTCCCTGACCTCTAGAAGCTTACCGTCCAATTGAACAACAAAACAAATAAAATATCCAATTAGAGAGCGTGAGGGCACCAACCTGCTGTGATTCTGAGTTTATGTCTGGATCCTGCAGCCCTGTCTTCTCCCGCACTAACACTAGCAGCCCATCAGCTGGCAAATTGCTTAAGCCCTCTCCCTCTCTTTTTCTGCAGTCAGGCTATACCATAGTAATGACTTTTCAGCTTGCTGTGTTCAATGATCGCCTCTGGGTAGGGTGCTCAGAAGGTGCTCAGCACACAGCACATGCTCAACAAGCAAGAGCTGTCCTGGCCAGAGCCCGTGGCGAATCTGCCCTGGCCAACATGAAGCAAAAAGTTTTCTGAACAGTGTTCACTTCACATTGCATAAGAGAGATGATGGTTTTGGGGAGGAAACAGAAGTGAGTAGCGACTGTACACAGAAGCATCCTCACCTTTCTCCTGGAAGCAGGGTGGTAAGGTGGGAGGGCTGTCCCCCCACCCCCTGACAGGTGCAGGCTGGCCGACACTATGCCATCCTTGTTGAGATCAGTGACAAAGCTATAACCCCCAAGAAGGTTTATTTTTTCTCAGATGAAAGACTCCCAGTTCATTCCCCTGAAGGCTGCACTTTAGTAGCAGCCCAGTTGAATTAAGGGCATTGCAGGGCTTGATTTAAAGAGAAAATAAGGTTTGCCACAGTAATTAACCAAAAAAGAGACAAGACATCTTAGAAGGAGATTCAAATTATTCCACTGCTGAAGTTAATAGGAATGCTTTTTTGCTTTTCTCCCTAGAGGTTATGTTGATCTGGCAATTAGCAGCGTGCCTCAGCTCATTGGTATTCCTCGCCGTGAACTGCGGCTGCAAAATAAAAGGTGACTATAGAAATAAGAGCCTACAGTGCTGCTTCCCCAGAGCTGTTCTGGGGGTTCTCTGGCTTATTCACCCTTCTCTCTCTCAGCCTGGTGATTCCTGAGCGTTCATCCATGAGTTCCTATTATGAGAGGAAAGAAGACAGTAGGGTTAATTTTCACACCATGAATTAGACAGGGATTTCACATCCTAAGACTTGGTCGTAAATAGCTAAGAAAAAAGGCAGTAGGGAAGTGTGAGGCACCTGAAACTAATATAACATTGTATGTCAACTATACTTTAATAATAAAATAAAATAAAATTAAATTAAATTAAAAAGTGTAAGACCCAGGGACACCCAAGCCCTACAATCATGGTTCCCTGTCTCTGGGAAGCCTGACTGCCTCTCCATCAAGCTTCATTCATTGATCCATCCATTCACTTATCAGATATTGAATGGGCGTCATCTATATTTTAGGTGCTCTGTGACACTTTGGGGACAGGCATAAATGATACAATCGCTGTGTGTCTTTGGGGTTACGTAGTTTTCAGATCCAGTCTTCTACGGATCTGTCCACCTCTCTCAGGAGACCAATTATAAGTTCTATCTTTATGATTCCTCGGATAATGATTTTTTAAGTTAATATGTCCTTTCATTTTAATTGGATCTACTTAACAGCTATTTCAAATACCAAGCTGAGTAACTTTTTAGGGCATCTTATCCAGTCTCATAGCTTGAAATACTATTTAAATAACAACAACCCCCAAAGTGATCCTTCAGCACTTGGGTTCTAGACTTGTATCCCCAAATGCTTTCTTGACATCTCTATTTAGATGTCTAGTGGAGTTGTCAAAGTTCACATGTTCAAAATGAGCTCTCCATTTTTTCCCCAGTACCTCCCACAGACCCTCCATCTTGATAAATACAATCTCCTTTCTTCTATTTGCCCACCATAAGAACAGCAGGTTCCTCCTTGACTCCTCTCCTCCCATACGCCATATCCATTCCATTAGCAAATGCTGAAGTTCTCCCTCTGTGAGACCCTGAACGTCATCCTCTCTTCTGAGGAATATTTCGGGAGACTTCTACCTGGTCTTCCTGCTGCTTGCTTTCTTGCCTCCCTTCTGTTTAACAACTTGGACAAAAAAATATCCTAAATCTGGCACAAGGTAAGTATGCAATCAATGTTGGTTTATGGAATAAAGAATGTTAGAAATCTCTCATAATTCAGCAGGGAAGATGAACTTCACGTGGCTTGCATACGATAGTGCTACATCAACTGGGTGGTTTCTTCCCTGGACTTCAATATATGATAGTTCAGCAATGAACATCACACCATGGTTTGTACTTAAATTTTGCAGAGGTCCACTACGACATCTATTAGCTCTATCTACAGTGTTCCTTCCTTAAATGAGTGGGACCACTCCCTCAAAAGGAGACTGTACCAAGTAGTGACAGCACCCACTTCCCAGAATGGAGGCTGCTCCATCCTGTCTCATCTGTCACTCACTCACTCTGGCACAGACATCTGCCCAGCTGAGACCCCTACTCCGTGGATGCTCATTCCTGCTGCTGCTACAGACTGTCAAGCAGCCTCCCCTATCTGTTTTCTGGCTCATTGGTTCCATCTAATTTTAAATCCCAATTGAACGTCTTGTATGTCTTTCCTGGGATTCTCTTGCCCCCCGCCTGCATGCTGTATGTTTTTGATTGCTATCATTATCAGCTGATCCAGTGGAGGAACTTCAGAAGAGACTGAAGACAAAACAATTCCTAATGATGCTATAATGTGCATTTTTATTGCTACCATTACCTTCAGATCAAGAGGGAACTGTTTTTAAGGGATTAGCAAGCGATGTTAAGAATTCAGGAAAGTTAGGGGCGCCTGGGTGGCTCAGTAGGTTGGGCGGCCAACGACAGCTCAGGTCATGATCTCATGGTCTGTGAGTTCAAGCCCCGCATTGGATTCTGTCCTGAGCGCTCAGAGCCTGGAGCCTGCTTCCGATTCTGTGTCTCCCTCTCTCTCTGCCCCTTACCTGCTTGCTTTCTCTCTCTCTCTCTCTCTCTCTCAAAAATAATAAACAGTAAAAAAGCTAAAAAAAAGAATTCAAGAAAGTTAATAAATACATGTGATTTGCCTTCTGTTAGAATTGATAGCTTATAGGAATAATGCTTGGCTACTTTATGGAAGGACACAAAAGAAAAAGAAAGAAGGAAATTGTTTACAAACTTCCCAGGAGCCAGTCCACAAGATTTTTTTTTTTTTTACAACATTCTTTCTTCAACTAAGGGATTGAAGTTTAGTAAAGGCTTTGGTACCTTTGGTAAAATGTACATCCTTAAAATCTACTGCATTCCATTGTTTTTTTGATGAGGCTTCTAGAGTGAGAAAAAGCATTATAGATCTCTAAGAAGATATATTTTCAATATATGCATAAGTTACTGCTCATCCATATTTATTCACATTCAGATTAGTGGCTCGTGGATGTGGAAAATAGCATTTTTTTATTTTTGCAACTATAAGAGCATTCAAAGTCATTTAATAAATACACTCCCAATATGTTCCAAGAGCAATATTAAGAATTGGGAATCAACGACCACCAAACCAGAGTGGCAAAGAATTTTGGCAGCCAAAAACTCAGTGGACTGATTCATGCCATGTGGTCAACTGTGAGCTAAGTGCTTGCCCCCCAGTTCTGCAACTGTGGGAGCCGACTTCTGGAAGCCTGATGGATGCTTGCATTGACTACCTAACTTTGATCATCCTCAACCCTGCTTGATGCCTCTTCTCAGGAAGACTAAGTTAGGGCCCTTGCTTTACATTTTCATAGCATCCGAACTATTCTTGCATACCTTCTTGCTCACTTAAAATCAATCAATCAAGATTTACTTAGGCAGGGACCATATCTGTCTTATTCACCAGTTCCATAATACGTTAATCATAGGAGGCCCATGATAAGTAACCATTAACTGATTGCCATATTAATTAAAAGCACGATAAAACTTTAGCAAATCTGAAATACGTCCATTCTGAAAGATGGAAGCTGAGAGAGGATAATGGACCTACATCACACATATAGCTTGGGAGGGTTTGGGCAAAGTATATTTCCAGTTTGAGAATATTAGATGAAGGGGCTGCTTTTGAAAAAGTTCTACTCAGTGTAGAGGGTAGCAAGCTTCTGACATGATATAAAGATATGATAAAAATTGAAATACATAGATTAAAGAAGTATTACAGTATGTTTATGGTTGATGAATTTTTAAGTATGTCCTCAACAGGAATATATGATGTTTGGGTATTCTTATATTTTATGTACCTTTTGAAGTGAGATTATTGAGGACACAGATATTTCTTAGAACTGTACAGCACAAAACCTCTTCTCTCAGGTTCTGTGGCTGGCCTAAGAACCACAGTGACAAAAGACAGGTAAGCAGGAGAAAAGCACACAGTTCATATTTGATGTTAATATTTTTACAGGAACATGGAGGCCTCCATATATAAAAAACGAAAAACCAAAAAGAGCAGGTAGTCTTGAGAGTTCATATACCTTTTCACAAAGAGTGAGAACTTATGCAAACGTGCCAGGACAGAGGGAAAAAGGGTCTGAGGTAGGGGTGGCTACTTACGGGAAAGGGACTAGGAAGTATACAGAGAAACAATGGAAGATACTGTTATTTTTAGTAAGTTTGTTTGTATAGATTCCCCTCCATGTCGACTTCTAGTACCCAGTGTTAAGGATGTTCTCCTTTACCTAGTGTGGGGAGGGCACCTTTTTCCAGGTAAAACGTATGCTCTGCTTTTAGATCAAAAGGAGAAGTTCTGAGGGCCATCCCTGTAATCTGCTTTTTCTTAATTTCCTTCAGCTTAAATTAGTATTATACCAAAGTAGTGTATTTTGGGGTGTAGCTACTACTATCAACATCAGGAGCATAATATTGGATGTGAAGGACTATGGTGATGTCCATGTCTTTATATTAAATTCCAGAGTGTATGCTTAGTCTGGTAGAAATAAAATTGTTTGGGCTCATTTTAGAGTGACAGAAGATGCTTTAGAATGTTGTGTTTAATAACAATATGGAAGAATGTCAAAAAAAAATTGCTGGGTAAAAGAAGTCTTACCCAAATAGTATGCACTGTATGATTCCATTTACAAGAAGTCCCAGAAAGGACAAAACTAATCTATGGTCAGGAAAAATCTGAAAGGTAGTTGCTTCTAGCAGATGGAGGTGAGGATTGAGGGAAAGGGCATAAAGGACATTCTGGGGGGATGAAATTTGCCATATATTGACAGGGCTTTGTGTTACACAGGTATATACTTTCATCAAAACTACACACCCATTGTACGTAAGTTTTGCCTTATATATTGAACTCCAATTAGTGATATTTGTGAAGGAGGAAAAACTTTTCTTCTACCCTCTTATGTTTGAGGACTGGAGCCAGAAAATTAAACTGACAAAAGACACATTAACAGGGGGAAAAAATACACGTTTTATTAACATGTTACACATGAAAGCTCACAAAAAATAACTGAAACTAGAAGAAGCACTTAGACTCCGGGACATCTATACCTTTTTAAAAAGAAAGAGAGTTTAGGTTTGAGAGATCATAGATTGTAAGAAAGTGATTAGGAAATGCTTGGAGGAAATTAATGAAAATTAAGGAATTTTTTTAGTAAGGTCTGTTTACACAGATTCATCTCCGTGCTGACTCTTCATCTCCAATGATAAACATTATTCTTTTCTTCTTGATATAGAAGAGAGGGTCACCTTGCAAAAAGGAAATTTATGCCCTGCTTTTAGGCAGAAAAATTCTTCACACATTTCTTGATTCTCAATTGCCTTCCGCTCAAAATAATCCTTATTCCAAAGTGGCTGGGGTGCCTGGGTGGCTCAGTGGGTTGAGCGACTGACTTCGGCTCAGGTCATGATCTCACGGTTTGTGAGTTCGAGCCCCATGTCAGTCTCAGTGCTGACAGCTCAGAGCCTGGAGCCTGCTTCAGATTCTGTGTCTCCCTCTCTCTCTGCCCCTCACCCCACTCATGCTCTGTCTCTCACTGTCCCAGAAATAAATAACCATTAAAAAAAATTAAACAAACAAACAAACAAACAAAAAACCAAAGTGGCATATTTGGGGATGGCATATCCTGATGCTAAAGTTTATAAAGGGAAGTATACCGATAAGTGAAATTTACTTTGAAATGCATCAAAAATGAGATGGATTGATAAATATATGGAGCATTAGATAGTCAAATGGATATGTAATTTTTTTAAAGTATAATAAAATGTTAATGGTAGCGTCTAAGCAGGGGGATATATATAGGTGTTCATTTGTACAATTATTTCAACTTTGCCAAATATCTGCAAACTTCCATAATAAAGTGTCAGAAACCATGCTGTGTCCACTAGTAGAGCCTGCACTATTCAGAAAGTGACATCTGACTGGGCCCCCTTTGTAAGGTTGCACTGCTGGTGAGACCCACAAGCCCATCCCATGACTTCTCCGAGTCCAGTCGTCTCTCCAGGGATTATGCATTTTTCTGGACACTCACATGGTCCTTGGTGCTCTCTGACTTGGATTTGCTGCTTCTCGGTTCCCATCTCTATTTTCTAACCTGTGGCTTTGTACCTTCATGTCACACCCACGGATTGCCCTTGATTTTCCTTGAAAACACTCTGAGCGGAAACTTTACCGAAAGTCAGGAGGGTCAGAGAAAGTTTGCATCGCTAACTTGCAAACAGCATCACTGAATATTCAGAATTCCTGCTCTTAAAATTTTCCTCTGCTCTTTCTGCCCTGTCAGTCCCCTGTGCCCAGCCCTGCTGTTTGCTCACCCTGTCCCTCTTCAGACCTGTCATCTCACTGCCATGGGTCATCAAAATAATTTGATTAACAAAAAACCTGTTCATTCCCCAGAGTAGCTCTGTCCAGTGGAAAGAGTATGTGAGCCACATCTGTAATTCTAAATTTTCCGTTGGCAACATGCCAAAATGTAAAGGGAAACTCTGCCATTTGTGACAACATGGATGAAGTTGGAGGATATTGTGCTGAGCGAGATAAGCAGACACAGAAGAACCAGTACTACCTGATCCCACCTGCTTGAGGAAAGGAACGTGAGTAGAAGCAGAGTACGAAGGCAGTTATCAGAGGCTGGGGAAGGGGGAAATGAGGCAGTGCTATCAAAGGGTACCAAGTTCCGGTTATGGAAGACGAACAAGTCCTGGAATCCACTGTCGAGTGCTGTGCCTGGATTTATAGTAACCCCCTTAGCCGTCATCTTGCTTCCCACATTACCTGCAGTCAGCTGCCGTCCAGAAGCAAATGATCCTCTTTCTGGGGTGTTGACAGGTCAGTAGTAGCCTAATACTACATCACAATGCCTACATCATTCACCTCACTTCATCTCATCACGTGGGCATCTTATCACTCATCATCACAATAAGAAAGGTGATAACAGCACAATAAAGTATTTTGTGAGAGAGAGACCATATTCACATAACGTTGACTACAGGATAATGTTAAAATTGTTCTATTTTATTATTAGTTATTATTGTGAGTCTCTTACTGTGGCTAATTTGAAAATTAAACCTTATTACATGTATGTATGTCTCAGAAAAAAACACAGTATGTATAAGGTTTGGTATTATCCATGGTTTCTGTCACCCACTGGGGGGCTTGGAACGTATCCCAGAAAAGGGGTGTCTGATGCATACTTAAAAATTTGCTAGAAGGTAGTTCTTATGTTAAGTGTTATCATCATTACATAAATAAATAAATAAAATAGGAAGAAACTTTTGGAGCTGAAGGGTATGTTTATGACATTGATTATGGTAATGGTTTCACAGGTGTATACTTATCTACAAATTCATCAAATTGTGCATATAATATATGTACAGCTTTTTTCATGTTGATCAAATGTCACCTCAATAAAGTAGTTTTATTTTTTAAACTTAAAAAAAATTTTAATGTTTATTTGTTTTTGAGAGAGAGTTGTGAGTAGGGGAGGGGCAGAGAGCGAGGGAGACACAGAATCCAAAGCAGGCTCCAGACTCCCAGCTGTCAGCACAGAGCCCAATGCAGGGCTCGAACTCGTGAACTGCAAGATCATGACCTAAGCTGAAGTCAGATGCTTAACCAACTGAGCCACCCAGGTGCCCCTATTTTTTTAATTAATATTTATTCATTTTGAAAGACAGAGAGAGAAAGGGAGAGAAAGTGCGTGAGTGGAAGGAGGGACAGAGAGAGAGAGAGAGAGAGAATCCCGGGCAGGCTTCATGCTGTCAGCAGAGAGCCCCACCAGGGGCTCAGTCCCATGAACGGTGAGATCATGACCTGAGCCGAGATAAAGAGTCAAACACTTAACTGACAGAGCCACCCAGGTACCCCAATAAAGTGGTTTTAAATTTAAAAATAGAGAAATAGGGGAAATAATATTTCATAATATTTTATTTAACCTGAAGTATCAGAAATTTCCACATGTAAACAATAAATAATATAAACGTTATTAATAAGGTATTCTACAATGCTTTAAAAATTCTTTTTACTGTCTTAATAAGTCTTTAAACCGGCATGGATTTCACAGTTACAGTTCATCTCAATTCCAAGTGGCCACATTTCAAGTGCTTGTTAGCACATGACAGCGGCTACCGAATTATACAACACAAATCTAGGGGAATTCTCCCTCTGGCTCTTAGAGAGAGAGACAGAAAGAAAGCATCTGCTTCCGGTGACATTACTTATAGAATAAGTTGACACCTATTGTCTGGGGGGAAAAGTAATCAGGCTTCCTTTCAGTTTTAGGAAGGATTCCGTTCTTCATGCTTCAGTTCACAGCCTCCTGGGAGGGGCACAAGCCACACAGAAGCCTCCTTGAGGGGGGCCAATATTTAAGGTTCAAGATTATCATCAGGCATCTGATGAATTGAGATGAATTGGTGTAAGAAATCTGGCTTACAAGGACACCAGGAACCCTCAAAGTCTCCTATAGCACAGGAGAAAGAAAAATCTAGAATGAAGGATGGACAGAATAGAGAGTGAAGAGTGGAAGGAGGTGAAGCATGGAGGTGAAGAGAGGAAAGACCGAAGGCCCTGGGTTACAGAGAGGGCCTTCAGCTGCCCCTTACAGAGAGGGACTGCAGCCACCTGCCCCGAAGACTCTGTGTCTGTCCCTATGGACACCCTGGAACCTGTAGCTGCTGAAGGATGAGCTGTCGGGGGCAAAGGAAGCATCAGGCATTGGTTCACTCAAAAGGGAAATAGAAATGCCTCCACTCAGTTCTCCATTCAAAACACGTGTATTCAGGACCTACTGTGAGCAGAAAGCAGGGAGAGGCGTTGGCTGGGTGAGCAGGAGCTGGTAAGTGCTAGACCCCATCTGTCCTGTGTGAGCAAGCAACCAAGTGCTGAGGTCAAACTACAGGAAAAGCAACACTGAAATAAGTGTGAAAGGGCCCGCATCCATGATGGAGGTACTGCCCCGGTACTCCGGAATGTTTCCGGAGAGATCCACAAGGCACATCATTAGAATCGAGATACACCTTCTATATCCAAGAAAAAAAGAAATGTAATCGTCTTTATTCATATATTCAGTGTTTCTTCCTCAGGCATGCCATTACCCATGCTAGCAGATGCGTGATTATCATTGCTATCAACACCGAGCACATATTAAATGTCAAGTGCAGATTGATTAAGAAAAAAGATCACAAGGTTGTCAAACTGGGTCTCTCTCAAAAGACAGAAATGAAAGCAATCTCTCCCTTTTGGTTCTCTTTCCTTGAGAAGCCTGTCACCAGCAGTGCGGCTTGGCAGTTTGACCCAGAGGGGACTCTAAAACTGGCATGGTCATCCTAAGCCCGGGTTCCAGGTCAAGCCCATGTACCATGTTTAGGAAGAAAGGTTTATCAGTAGCACACTACCAAGTGGTGTCATTTTGTCTAATATCCTGTCAAAGGTTCCACCTTAAGTGATTTCAGTGACCAGTAGTTTAGATACCAAAACCCTCAGAAGGGAGCTGGTGACCAGAGATGATTCTCAGGTCAGAGTTCTCTCTTTTAGCTTAACACGTCTCTGGACATGGGACAAGGCTGCACTCTCCATAGGCAAGGGGACATTTTCATTGTGGCCCACCCAAGCTTGGGAGCCCCTATCCTCCCAGGAAGGGAGACTAAGCCCCTCGGTCACAGGACCAGTGCAGCTCTGACCAGGTTACTTTGTGCTGTTCTGTGCATGTGTGGAAGCATCATATCTACCCATACTTCCTCTCACCTCCCCGCCAGCCACATCCCAAGGAAGTTCTTGTGCTTCCTTCCTCCCACAGAAATCACATGAGCTCAGGATGCAGACAGGGGTCGCCACTACCCAAATGTGCTGCTATGTTTTTTTAATATAATTTATTGTCAAGTTAGCTAACACACAGTGTATACAGTGTGCTCTTGGTTTCAGGGGTAGATTCCCATGATTCATGACTTACATACAACACCCAGTGCTCATCCCAACAACTGCAGTCCTCAGTGCCCATCAGCCATTTTCCCCTCCCTCCCCCCATCAACCCTCAGTTTGTTCTTTGTATTTAAGAGTCTCTTATAGGTTTACCTCCCTCTCTGTTTGAAACTATTTTTTCCCCTTCCCTTCTCCCATGGGCTACAAGATTTGCTTTATACCCAAGAAGCCAAATCTATGTGAAATGTTATGTTTTTATAAATACAACTATAAAAACCCATGTATGCTTTTGATCATGCCACCATAGACACCCCTCAATTGTCTAAAGGTTTAATGCTCCTTAAGTGAGGACCATTCCTTTGTATTCTTTTGGGCCATGGGATTACAAACAAATCAGAGATAACGTTTAAATCAGGCCAGAATGATGATGGCAGAGGGATGGATATATAAAAAGGGGCAGAATAAAGTTAAAAGAGAAACATGGCAATAGCAGTACCTAGGTGATGGCCATATGGTTTGTCTGAATTTCCCAGGGCTGCCATCACTAAGTACCACAAACTGGGTGGCTTTAAAAGAACAGAAATTTATTCTCTCACAGTTCCGGAGACTAAAAGCCCAAGATGAAGGTTTCAGCAGGGTTTACTGCTTCTAAGGGCTGGGAAAAGAAGAATCCATTCCAGACCTCTTTCCTTGGCTTATAAATGGCTGTCTTCTCCTGAATCTTCCCTCTGGCCCCACCTATGTCCAGACTTCCTCTTCGTATAAGGACCCCAGTCAGACTGGATTAGGGCCCACGCTCATGACCTCATTTTAATGTTGTTAACATTTCACTCTTTAAAGACCCTCTTTCCAAATATAGCCACATTCTGTGGTTACTGAGGGTTATATGTTCATCATACGAATTTCGTGGAGACACATTCAGTCCATAACATGGGTGTTCACTCTAAAATTCTCCCAACTTCACTATGTATTTCCACTTTTTCATAATAAAATGTTGAAAAACATTTACATTGGGCAAATATATTCCTTGTTTACAACTCTTCTGAGCATTCTGGCCGAGGAGGAGACCATAATCCTTAAGCCAAGAGAAGTTTGCCATTCATAGATTAACACACTGCATGTCAACCCTTCTCTCTCTTGCCAGGCTCTATGGGCAGAGATAAGAAGATAGGCTGCAACATTTCATTTACAATGGCTGCTAAAGATTTCATAACACTTGTCTAAGTGTCTTAATATCTCTAGATGGTAGACACAGGCAATAGCAATTGCCATCATAGTTTAGGACCTCAGTGCCTTAATCCATAGTGAAAATTCTTCAGTACGGCTCAGCTCCCTCTCTAACCTCCAGCAATATCTTCCAAGAGTCCAGGACAGGAAGAAGGTTGCAAATGGGAAAAACTGCAGGGAGGAGTGCTCTGCTAAGGGATAACAATTCATCTGCAGCACCCACTGAGGCATATGAGGGGTGGGGAGAGCATACATCTCCTGAGGATCAGCTGGTGGGACTTCTGTCCTGCATTGCCTCTGCAGAAACAGAAGCAAGTGTCAAGTCATCCCAAAGACTAGAGATAAACAGGTTTTAGCAAAATTGCATAGGTACAGGTTAGGATCCAATTAGTATGCAGAGCAATTTACAAGTAATGAAATTGGCACTTATGAATTTTAAGTGGAAATTTTACATTTACAGAAATTCTACAATTATGGTGGGAATAGAGAAGGTGGGGCAGGGGAGAGAAGAGCTGCCTGAAATGTCTCAGCAGGCTGTTCAGTGCTCCCACCGACTTTCAACATTTGCATGTACAGTAAGCACGGAGTTAGGTCTCCTTTGATCTGTTTCCACTCCTCAATAAAGAGTGATGGAAATGGAATTGTAATTGTTGTTTTCCTTTTCCATATAGCTCATCCCAAAGAGTAATCACACTGGGAACAGAATGGACACACCCCATAGTTACTGCAGAAATCTCAGAAAGTGATGGGGAATGCAGAGAATCAGAGCTTGACTGTCACCCTGGTCATCAACTGGTAGTGACCTTGAGAAAGTAGCTCTTTCTGCTGTAGCTGGCTTCTCTGCTAATTGAAGATGACAGATTTAATCTACATTCCAGGAGAGCTGAGAGGGAGGAAGAGCTCCAAACATCCTGCGTGTCACTGTTTATGACCTCCCGGGCAACGAGGTCCATGTGCTATACAGGGCATGGGCAACCTTTTTAAACAAACATAGGGGGAGAGCTCTTAACACATGGCAGTTTAGCATACCATCTGGAGGACTTTGAGACAATATGGCATTGCTTTAGTCCCACACTCAGCCATTTGATTTGGTTTGGATAAAGTTCATTGAAAACATACACAGGGGCACCCGGGTGGTTCAGTTGGTTAAGCAGCCTATTCTTGATTTAGGCTCAGGTCATGACCTTACAGCTCGTGAGACTGAACCCCGTGTCAGGATCTGTGCTGATAGCACAGAGCCTGCTTGGGATTCTCTCCCTCTCTCTCTGGCCTCCCCCACTTGTTCTTTCTCTCTCTCCAAAAAAAAAAAATAAATAATAATAATAATAATTAATTAAACACACACACACACACACACACACACACACACACACAAGCACTTCCGGATGATGGGTGTGCAGACTTTTTCCCATAGGGTCCTAGCGGGAAACAGATGTCACACTCAAATTGTGTCATTGAGGAAGTTTAATAAAATGATTATTTGTAAAGATGTGTCACAGTGTTGAGAATCATAAGGGATAGAACGGCACTTGGGGGCATCTCTGGGACTGAAGGAACAAGAAAAGAGAGTGTGGTTCATAGCAGGGACCACCAGAGAGAAATTGTGGCATGGTCCCAGGTCACAGTCCAGCCAGAGGTGATACCAGATGGAGGGAGCAGGAAGAACAAATGTCCCAACCTCCTCTGTCTCTTATCCTATCTCCTACTGCTGATCCACAGTGGCCCAAATCTACAGGAGGTAGAAGGTCAGGAAACCCAAGGACATCATCTGTGCAGGCCAGCCTCGTGGGCAAGGAGGGAGGGCTCCACGGTCATCATCAACTGTGAAGTCCACTGTGTGGTTAAACACACAAGCTCTGCAGTCAGACTGTGTACGACTAATCCTGGCTCCTCCACTTATATGAGTTTTGTAAGTTATAAGAGTTACTCAAGCGTTCTGTAAACTGCCGATCATAACATTACAGAGGGAGCCAAAAATAATTGAACATTTCCAAAAATTGTTCTCGGCAACTAGGAGAGAGGAAGAAGTTGAAGCTCCTGGACTGGGATCCATTCACTCATTTTACTGAGAGATGCCCTGGCCAAGCTTCTTGTCAGCTAAACAAATGGGTGAAAAGACTAATGGTATCTGCTAGAAGGGAGGGACTTTATTTAGTGAATGCCATTAGCAAGCTGTCCTGACTAATAACTCTTAGTCAATAAACCCAGAATCTATGAAGCAAGGCTTCCTGGAGAGAATGTCACATAAGCTCAACTCTCGGGGGCACAGCACAGGATGTTTCTACATTGAGACCCTCCCTGCTGTGTGGATCTCCACAGAAATTCACTTTGAGCCCATCTATTATTCTCCACCAGACAGTGTGGGTCTGACAAGAGAAGAAAGTCCCTGGGAGTTACGTGGGATGTCCCAGATTTCTCTCTGCTTCATCTGAAATACTGGATTGTCTGTAACCAAGCAATTACTGGTAAACTTGGCACTAGGGTAAGATATCTCATTCAGGTATGTGGCTGATCTGATAAGAAAATCAGAGCCGGGAATGAGAGGGAAAGAGGTTAAGCAAGGTGACAGGGGAGGGCTGAAGGAGGCACTCACCCATAGCATCGTGCAAAATGTAGGTCAGCACCTGGAGCAAGGACCTTTTTCAGTTTTGAATCGTGGCACCAGTCCTGTCTCTACCTCATGCTGCCCTAGTCCGACTTCAAGGTTAGTCCATCAGTCCTGCAATCCTGCAAATGCTCATAGATGTCTCTCATGAGCAGGGCTCACATCAAGCCTGTTGTCTGGTTCCATGATGGTAAATGTGTGCTTGAAGGAAGAGCAGGTCCAGCCCTACTTGCAAATTCCCAGGCTCCACCTCAGACCCACTGACTCATTATCTGCACTTTAACAACATCACCAGGTGAGTTGGATGGATATTAAAATCTGAGACTCTCTGCTCTGATACCCTGTGAACTTTCATGACACATAACACTTTGTGGTTGAAATGGCAACCACATCTTGGTTCCTTGTCTGAATGCTGGGCGGGAGGTGACATACAGTGCAAGGTACATATTCAGTGGCTTTTGACAATTTTCATATATGAGATGGTTTCCAGGAACTATGGTTTTTAAAGTACTCAATTTCTTTTGTATTTTTGTGCACCTAACTCATTGGACTGTTAAGTGTATCTGAGAGAACAGATGTAGAACACCTGGAATGGTACCTGGTGCTTGGAAAAAGTCAATAAGTGTCAGCCCTTAATATCCTATGTGAGTTCTGCAAAGAAAGAAAGAAAGAAAGAAAGAAAGAAAGAAAGAAGAGAAAAGAGAAGAAAAGAAAGAAAAGAGAAGAAAAGAAAAGAAGGAAAGAAAAGAAAAGAAAAGAAAAGAAAAGAAAAGAAAAGAAAAGAAAAGAAAATCCTGGGTTACATGTTCCATTTATTTCAGGGAATGAATGGAGAAAATTTAACTACTGAGTGTTCTTGACCTTAGACTCCAAACTCCAAAGCTTCTGGTCCTATTTCCAAATTGACATGCAGATCAGTATACTTCAAGAACCATGAGGGAGGCAAATAAACCAAACACAGTTAAAGAAGATGGACCACAAATGGGCATGCCTCATATTTGTTTACACTGGATTTGAGGATTATTGATCCACAGAGGGGATCATTTGCCCATCAGTATGTACCAGAATGAAAATTGACAAGGGGTGATTTCATGCCGGTTCTTGGTTTATGAAAGTTCTTCTAGGCAGTAGAAGACAGAATTTTCTGGCTCTTTCTAGAGAAAAGACATCTACGACCCATGAAAAGACAGAATTCTCCAAGTCTGGCCAAAGCCAAGCAAAATAAAGTAGACTTTTAAAATTAAAGTCTACATGTGTGTATTTTACTGTGAATGTGTTGCATCTGGTCTTTTACGACTGTGGAGTTAACAGAAGGTTATAGCTGTCATGTCTAATTCATTTATAATTGTGTTCAACAAGTTGAGTCAGGGTAGAGAGAATGTTGGTGAACACAATATTTTACAGTTCTTCACAAACTTTTAACCGAAGTCCCTGGCAACTCAGATGAATTCTGCTGCTGATGTTTTAGAAGGTCCTCCTCAAAGAATTCTGAGGTTCAGTTGGGATGATGTGTGTGTTTAGTGCCTTGTGATTAGAAGACCCACTGGGTCCTCAAACCATGTCAGCAGCTTCATAATGTCAGTGTTGAAGCTGATAAATACTCTTCAAACTGTGAATTGCTGGGAGAATGAGCTATACCTCAAATACCAGTCGGTGACCTTTAACCTTGATGTTAATTGCATGTGAAAACAAGAAAACCCTTGAATTTCAAGGAAACTGGCTTGAAAAATCACACAGTAGATTTCCATTTAATTCTTTTCCCTTCTTCAAGGGGCCACAGAGCTGCTGGCAACCAAGGACTCCCTCTCTGCATAAGAAAAGGGGTAACTGACATGACTAAGGGGCATTTTAGACAGGAAGACCTTTGCAAGGAAGGGGACTCTGATATCAACTGAGATCTGTTAGTCTACCATGTTAATGTGATATTATGAAGAAGATTTTCTGAGAAAGGCATGGGAGAGTCTCAATACCTGAAAAAGAGGAGCCCAGAGAGACATTGGGGAAAGGTGCAAGACCAGAGCCAGTTCCTGGGAAAATTTCACTAGTTTACACAAACTTAAAAAAAAAAAAAAGATTGGGAATTAATCTTGCTGTTGTTCAGGTCTGGCATTCCATAAGAGGAGAGGAGAGGAGAGGAGAGGAGAGGAGAGGAGAGGAGAGGAGAGGAGAGGAGAGGAGAAGATGATGTGGAAGCTCTGAGGGCTAAGATGGAATGAAGAAATCATCTCAAGCTTCAATCCTCTACCTAAGGCTGTGGGTGCCTTCAGAACACCACAGGAATCTTAGCCTAAGCTCTACCTGCCCCAACCGAAAGGACAAGTGATGCTAGCCCTTGCCTTTCTTGGTTGCCTCCTTTCTATAAATTTTTTTTAAATTATTTATTTATTTAGAGAGAGAGTGAGCATGACAGGGGAGGGGAATAGAGAAAGGGAGAGAGAATCAGAAGCAGGCTCTGTGCACTGTCAGCACAGAGCCCACTGCGGGGCTTGATTTCACAAACCACAAGATCATGACTTGGCTGAAATCAAGAGTCTACCACTCAACTGACTGAGCCACTCAGGCACCCTCTTAGTTCTCTTTTATCTGCGTATGCTCATTTGACTTTCACATCAGTGCCAAGGGTCAGCTGTTACATCCTCAGTTTCCAGAGAAGGAAACAAGCCCAGAGCTGTTCGATACCCTAGACAAAGTTGTGTGACTGACCAGTAGCCAGTATGAGGAGCCACCACATTCCTTTGACTCCAGAGACCACACTTCTCCCATGATGCCATCTTGGTTGGGGGCCAGGGGATAAACTGCAGAGTTCAGTAACCATGGCAAATTAAATACATCACCTGAAGTCAAAAAAGGATTCCATTATTCACAAATTAAAACCAGTTTAGTGGAAAACTTCTCCCTTCATGCAGAGATTGATGTAGTATCAATATTTTTCCTATTTGTAAGCTAGATGGAAGTCAAGAATTACATCTAAGACAGTTCACAGGAGGCCATGTAACACACTCTTGGACTTTTCCAGAAGAATGTGCCAATGAGGTGGCTGTTTGGCCATCTATGGTCCTTGTGCATTATTTAAAAGTGATGCATACATACACACATAGGCATTGACCTTCCTCTCTACTGCTCACTCATTCAGCCATTTCGTCTCATTGTGGTGACTGCCGCCATGTCAACTTCATATACAAACAAAGCAAAGCAGCATGAGGAAGCCCAGCTTTACATAACATACCAAACGTACCAAAGTGTTCCGACAGAGTCCTGGGCAAGGATACTCTAGAGGAGCATGAACTTCAAGTTGTTTCACTTCTAACCCAACAATGGGCTCAATTTGGAACTGAGTTGCAAAGTTGCTAACTCTTGTACCAGTGATTTTCCCACATCCCAAGGTTTTACTTCCCAAGAAGCGAGCGCTCAGAATCTTTCATAAATAAAATCTGTCTCTCCTGTACTACACTGAGATTTTATACCACCTGGAAAACGAGCTTGGGTCTGATATTACTGGTGCCAGAGCTAAGGGCTTTCAGGATTTAATGCAAAATAAGATTTCATTTTCTTCAATTAAGATGTCAGTCCACCAGCATTTTTTCTCATCAGTGAGCAGTGAGTGTTATGTTCAGCACTTACTTATTTCCCTGGTTCATCTAAAGGATACACATGTCATTTCAACACTAAAGATTTAATAAAAATGCATCTTTTGAGGGGGATATTACTCTTTTGAACATCACCAGTAAAAGTAGACATAGTTTCAAGAATATGATTTTCATTTCCAAAAGCAATATGTATTACTTTGCACAGATAAAAAAAAGTAATCATTCCAAAATAAATGGACACTTTATTTCTATTTTTAAAATTCTTTCAGTTATTTAAAAAGTTTCCTATTATTTATCTCATCTGTCCCCCCCCCCCTTATTTTGTGAGTGAGAACTATTTTTCCCTCAAATGTCAGACTTGATCTTTGAATTATATTAAGCATTCTATAAGATCTTGTCTCCATAATATCAATTCAATCATTATTGTCCTTTCCTTGAGGGCCAATTCATTTATTCTCACTTTTCTCAATAACAAATGTGGCGAAAAAAAATCAGGGAATAAATTCGCTTGTCCTCAATTTTTTCCCGTTCTCTTAGGTTGTTGGCATTATGTGATTTTCTCCAAATCTTCGTTCATAATTTGTCCTATTAACCACACAGTTCTATGATGGTTGTTGTAGACAGAGGCAACATATACACAAGCGATTCCTCCTCCAGCAGCCACCCTGTGGTGCTCTCATACCTTTTCCCTTCCAGAAGTCTGTGCTTCCTGATCCAATCTCTTCTGGATTCTTTGGTGACAACCCCCTCAACCTCAGGGCTTTGACGTCCTCAATTCCACACACCCAACAGGGCTCTGCCTATTCTCTCCCCATGCAGGTATTGTGTTCAAGTGCTCATGGGATTTTTGTTTTGTTTTCTTTTGTTTTTTAAGTAAGCTCCATACCCACCACGGAGCCCAACGCGGGGCCAGAACTCACGACCCTGAGATCAAGATCTGAGCTGAGATCAAGACGCTTAATCGACTGAGCCATACAGGTGCCCCAAGAGCTAGTCATTTTATATTTAATGTCCACACATGTGATCTTTTCCATTAGTGTAAAATAATAAAGACTTGTCAGAATGGGTAAAAGAACTTTGACCAGCTCTCTTTCTCCAAAATGTCACTGAAAATTCTCTCAGACATTGTTGCAACCAGTCAGAGAACACCTATTCATGTCAGGAATGGTCTTCCAGCTCAGTGCTTTGTTACAAAATCCTCCATTAGGCCCTGGATTCTTATTCTGAATGACACCAGCTACATTCTATGAGGGGAAGAAACTCTAACTTTCTTTGCTTCTTGTTCATCTCAGCTAAACTCTCTCTAAATTCTAACGCTTCTTCTTGCTGTTTTCATTAATTTATTTCTTTTTTAACTAGGGCCTCCATTTTTTGCTACATTTCTGGATCCTTTGGCATTTTTTCTGCCCATAGACAAAGAGAAGGGCTCCAAACTTCAGAAGGGGAGACTGTCCAGGAGAGCCTGTAAGACCATTTCCAACAGCTGGAGACCATGAACCTCAAGTATGTTTGGCATCTATGGTAGGTAGACTGGTGATCCCCCAATGATTCAATGATGTCCACATCCTAAACCCTAGAACCAGTGAATATGTCACTTTACATGGCAAAGGGGATTTTGCAGATGGATTAAGTTACAGACCATGAGATGGAGAGACTATTCTGGATTATCTGGGTGAGCCCAATGTAATCATAAGGTTCTTATAAGAGGGAGGCAGGGGAGTCAGAGTCAGAGGAGATGTGAAGACAGGAGAGGTGGAAGTACAGCCGAGAATGGCTGCTTCTAGAAGATGGAAAGGAAGGGAAAAGATCCTCCTCCAGAGCCTCCGAAGGAATATAAGCCTGCTGACACCTTGATTTCAGCCCAATGACACCCTTTTGGACTTCTGACTCCAGAAATGTAAGATTGTAGATTTGTGTTATGTTAAGCCACCAAGTTACAGCAGCCATAGGAAATGAATGCAGGGTCTTTAATTTCTTCGCATACCCCCTAAATTCTTTTCATACTATTATCATTTGCCTTTTAATGTCTGGTATTTGTTAACATTCTTTCTCCCCTCTGTTTTCTGCCTACACTTCAATGAAAAACTCTAAGTTCTGTGCCATGACGTCATCCCCTAAGTGGCCTAGCCTGGCCTCCTCTCTTAACAGACCTTCCCTGTGTCTTTGTCCCCACACCCTCTTCTGCCTGCAATATACACTCTGGAGGCAGCCACCTGTTCTTATACAGGGGCTCAACATCACCTTTGCCTCCTTGTTCTCTCTAGGACTCCCTCTCAAGACATGTTCTGTCCTGTTGAAGTTAATCAATCCTTTTTTTTCCAAGGGCATCTAACAAAAGTGTATCCCTACCTTACATCCCACTTTTCATATTAGTGCCACTAATAGATCTTGTCTCTCCTTAGCTTTCTTAAAATCAATCTCTTTGGTATGTTTCCTTAGTTCTAAGGTGTGTGTGTGTGTGTGTGTGTGTGTGTGTGTGTGTATAATATAAACCTGTAATCTTTTATTCTAAGAATAAATCTTTATCTGATTAACTTCAAATAAGAAACACTCCATCTTCGGGTGCCTGAGTAGCTCAGTTTGTTAAGTGTCTGACTCTTGGTTTTGGCTCAGGTCATGATCTCATGGTTCGTGAGTTTGAGCCCCATATCAGGCTCAGCACTGACAATGTGGAGCCTGCTCGGGATTCTCTCTCCTTCGCTCTCTTCCCCTCCCCCACTCGTGTACATGCATGCTCTCTCTCTCTGTCTCTCTCTCTCAAAATAAATAAACTTTAAAAAAAAAGAAAAGAAAAAGTAACACTCTGTTTTCTATGTCTGAACACCTCTGCCTCCCAAATTTATTTCTCCTGAATGAGCTCTAACTCAGTTGATCCACTTTTTACTCTCAGAAAAATATTAACTGATTCTGTCTTCTCTGTTCCCCCAATCAGTCATGATTTCATTTAAGATGTTAAGGCATGCACATTTTCTCAGATAATACTTCTAAAAGCCCATTTTTTTCTCCAAGATTCCAATTCCCCTGAGACTGAGTATCTATCTTCTGTTTAGAAAGTTTGATCTCCCATAAGAGGGCAGGGAGTTTCCCCTCAAACTGTCTGTAGTGTGAACATAAGTTGATAACTTTTTCAGGAAAGCAATGTGGCAACAAATTTCAAGACCCTTAAAATCACAGATCTTCCTTTGACACAGAAATCCATGGAATAAGTTTCATAAAATTAAAATTTTATAGAAATTCATGACAAATTTATTTGTGAAATAACTGGAGACACAAAAATATTTATACAAATATATTTATGATGGAATAATTTATAGAAAAATATAGAAAACCAAATAACTACTCAATAATTTATCATGTTATTTATTTTTTAATCTTGGTATATATGTTAAAAACTACATGAGTTCAGACTGATGCCCCTTGGTATCATAGGGTTTATTTTAGTTTTTAATTTCCTTATTTGTATTGATCCTTTATTAACAACAAGTAAGTATAACCTTGTAAAATCAAACATTCTATAGGTGCTGGAAAAAAGAGATTTCTAAAGTTTATTTAGTGACATAGGAAAGTTCTCATAATACAAATATAAACAAAACAACCCCCCCCAAAAAACAAGTTACAAGGTGAACATATAAAATGGACTCAACTGTGGAAAACACACAAAAAAATAGAAAATACTGAAAAGGAAATACTCAAATACATTAACAGTATTTATCTCTGTATAACAATGCTACAGGTGTTTTATTATATTGTGTTTTCTATATTTTCCAATTTCTTCAGAATAAACATCTATAACTTTATAATCAGAAAAAAAAAACCAGTTCTTTAACAGATGGACAACATAGCTAGTGATTAGCAGTGAAAACTGGAATGACAATGTGTGGGGTCATCATCATGAGTCTGACACAGACAAGTACAGTGCTTATAACAGTGCCTGCCCTATAGTCAGTCCTGTATGAGAGAAGGTCCTCAATACAGGCTATGGTACATGGATTGTCAAACCAGCTCTTCCACATGCATAGGTAACAGTTACAGGAGCTGCAGTGACCATGTGGCCAAAGTTGACCAGTCCAGGCAGCAGCAAACATCTGAGCCAAGCTGACCAATCACCACTTTTTCCTAGGAATCATGGAAGAGACCTAAGAAAAGAATCAGTCTCTCTGTAATGCCTGGTCTGTAATATGTAAAAGTAGGAAATATTAGATTTTTTCCCTATTAGCTCTTAACTCACCCACTGCCTCAATCATATGACCTAGGTAAGTCATTTTACCCAGTCTTCTTATGTAGGGTGGTCATAGTGCCTGGAAACATAGATGCCATTATTTTGGTGCACATTGTAATGTAATATTAATAAATCATTTATTTTCTATTATAAAAGATACATACCATAAAAGCGTGTATATTACATAAATATGCATGAGTTCATATTTCTAGACTTGGTAGCCAATCTGTAGAATAAACTAGAGAAAAGCAGAGACAGGAACTCACAATAGCATTTGAGTTCCTGGATGGTCAACTATCCTTCTTGCCTTTGTGTTACCCTGTCCTTCTTGTTAACTGATTTAGGATTTTGCAGTCATAAGAATCCTAACCAGTGTAAACCTTTTTAAAACCACTGCTTTTAGCATCCATCAGTGGTTCTTGCCCACAGCAGTTATTGCAATGTTCTAATGGTAATTATTGATTTCCCTCATTCCTGTGACATGTATTAACTGGCATTGTTCTGTAATGAAGAGTTTGTCTCTTCTCCTTTTATTCAATAATTTCTATAATGTGGACTCATGGATATTTATTGTATTCATCGGATGATAATTCAATGATATCATTTTTTATTTTGTTGTTAAATTGTTCCAGTTTTACCTACTAGGAGATCAAATCCTGTGTCTTCTTGACATTTTCTTTGTTTCTTGGTTTCTTTCTTTCTTTCTTTCTTTCCTTCTTTCTTTCTCTTTCTCTCCCTCTCTCTCTCTCCCCTTCCTTCCTTCCTTCCTTCCTTCCTTCCTTCCTTCCTTCCTTCCTTTATTTTTAATAATTCCTTACTTTCTGGCATTGAGCTCCAGGCTCATTTTGTATCATCCTTGCCCCAGCCCTAGAATCAACCTCTTCTCCAAGGAGTCCTGGCTTATTTGATTAGAGAATGGCATTTAGAAACCATGATCTGGGCATTAGGTGTGCTTATTGTTTTCAGGGTGTCATTGGTCTATGCTCTATCAGCAGTCAGAGCTAGGAAATATAGACATGCATACTAATCCATGTGTATACACACCTTTCTTTTTAATAATAATTTAAAATGATTTAGCATGTTATTTTTTTAAATCTTGGTATATATACTAAAAACTGCATGAGTTCAGACTGATGCCCCCTGATATCATAGGGTTTATTCTAGCCTTTAATTTGTTTATTTGTGTTGATCCTTTATTAAAAAGCAATAGGAAGCCAGTGGACCCTTAGGCCCAGAAACTCAGTGAAGTCCAAGGAGGTCAGTCTACAGAACATGGTGATGTCAGGTGTGGTGCTGACCTGTGAATTCCCCAGACCCTCAGAAGTAGCCTGGGTAAAACCACATCAGACCTGTTTTGACCCAGAAAATCCATGAAAGTCCTTTAAAGTCCTAGAAAAGCAAATACTGTTGTTTCCCCTCTTCTATCAGAAGAGAGTAAACCAAGGCCCTTATACAATAGTGAAAATTGAATGGAATCATTCAACACTGCGAATTTGTTGCCATGAGTGCAAAACCATTTACCGTCTTGTTCTGAATTTGCTAGAATATATAAAAGCATGGGAAAAGTGCCTATTGAAATAATAAATGTCATTTAAAATTTCTTTTGCTATGGATTTGTTTCTTTCACCTTGAAGATTTATCAAAGCTATCCACTTGAGGGTGGTGGTAGGAAACTGTTGTGAACTGAGGGTCTGAAATTCAGCCTTGGTGTTTCCTTGACTCACAGTGAGAAGCTGAAGTGTGTTTTCCCAGCTTTACTAATGTGAGGGCCCTGATGAGTGATGAATGTCATCACAGAGTGCCTCTGCTGGCCCAGGTATGTCCAGGTTGCTCTCAAAGCAGCTCTGGTTAGAGTCCCTCCAGCCTCGTCTTCTAAAAATAGAATACTAGACACACAAAAAAAGTAAAGAAAGAAATCAAAGCTGCCCATTCTGGCCCAGACTTTAGATCCTTTATGCGGCTTTTTGCTTTAACATTTTAGGAACATTCAGGTGTTAAATTTTTAACAGGCAGTTTCTAAGGAATTGAGTTCCTAGCAGCAGAGGAACTGGCGCAGAGAGAAGCTCCCCGAACTGCCTGGCATACGCTTTAGGGCCTATGGGGATAGACTGCCCCTTCTTTATCACAGTAGGTGTTGGCTATCTTCAAAAATAATTGTTCTCCTGACATTTTTTTGCCAACCACAGAGTTGGAAAAAGCCCTTCCATGGTGTTTATCCTTCATTCAGACTGTTACAGTTTTTGTAATTTTTGGATGCTCATTGCTTAAAAACATCAATGCCCACAAATCCCACTTTTAGAAATCCATCCTAGGTGTATATTAAGAAATGTACACACATATTTGCAGATTGTGATGTTCATTATATCATTGTGTATATCATCACAAAATGTTAAGAATCTAAATGTTAAGCATGGTTTAATAAGTGATGGTCATTTATCAATAAGATGGAATATAATGCAATTGTTTTAAAACATTTTCAAAGTCTATGTGATGATATTTTCATCACTCCAGTAAGATCTCTCTTCCCTGTGTGCCAGAGAGACGTTACAGGGGTGATGAAAATGTTCTAAAGCTGATTTATGGTGATGGTTGCACAACTTGGCAAATTTACTAAAAGTCGCTGAATAGTACTCTTGAAATGTGTGAATTATATGGTGCATAAAATATGTCTCAATAAAGTGAAAAAACTGCCAGTTCCCCAGGAACCTAGAACATCACTGTCATCCGTTGGTCAGAGCGAGGCATCATGGAGGATATAAGTAAATGGAGGGTAGATCTGAGTTCCTTTTGCAGCTGTCATAATAGGTCCCCAGCCCTCCTATGATTATTCTCCTAGTTCCTCAGGAGAATATGTGTCCTTGGAGAGTTATCCTCAGTACCTGAAATGATTCCCATACTGGCATATTGGCTCCTGGACCAATTGAACAAGTTATGGTAATAAAATCACATTCTGGACCTGCCAATGGGAAGCAGCAGATACTTTAAAAGACCTGGGGAAACAGCTATGCCAGAGGGTGGGAGACAATTGCCACAAACATACACAGTGTTGCCCCAGTAAAGCACTAGAGTCTAGAGTTCTGGGGCATGCTGGGATACACCTCCCTGGCGAAAGGCAAGCGGTCAGACCTAGCTTCCCCGCCCCCTCTGCCACCACCACAAAGTAGGCACATTTGAACTTTGGAAGCAATATATTCCATAATTTTTGAGCAGCCCACTCTGACTCATTTACTGTTCTTCCTAATTGCTTCCAGTTTTGAGAGGTGCCCAGAGGAAAAGACAAGTTTTCAAGTGATCAGCTGCAGTGCAAGCAGCTGGGTCAATCAACGTCTACAAACTGGCAGAGCCAATATGAGGGCAAAGTATCTGCAGCAGATTGGGCGGCTTTCTGAAGCCCGAGGCGAGTCCCAGTGGAAAAAGAGAGGCTCTGAGTCCTCGTCACTAGTAATTACTTTCCTTCTGGGAAACAGCTCTTGGTTTGTTATGAGGCCCTGTGGAAACGGAATGCCTGATTGTCATCACCAAGTGCACTAAACACTTGGCTGCCAAACCAATCCCCATGCTCACAACTCATACTCCCATCTCTGTGCCATTACCAAGACTGAAAAAGCTACATTTTCAAATTCCCAGTCACTTTTACTACTAAGAATGGGGGTATGTGTGTTCTCTGTCACAGTTCTAGCCGGTGAGGCCAAAGCAGAAGTCTTTGGAGGCATCTGGTGGAGATTTTCCTCTCCTGACACAATAGAACTAGGGACAAAAAGTTTGGAAAGAAGAATGTGGATTGTCTTTACAGAATAGTTCAAGAGTGTCAGAATACCTGTACTGTATGTGGTTGCTTGCCAGCTGGATGAGATGTCTTACTCAATGGCTATTGGTCAGCGCCCTTCTCCAGCCACTCCATTGCTTACCCAATGCAACCCTAGTGAGTGACCAAAGTGCCAGGAAGGGAGTTTATGCACTGATTCAAAGACAGTTCACCATGCAAAGTGCCAAGTTGTTGA
The DNA here is from genome assembly GCF_018350155.1 of Leopardus geoffroyi. Taxonomy (NCBI): domain Eukaryota; kingdom Metazoa; phylum Chordata; class Mammalia; order Carnivora; family Felidae; genus Leopardus; species Leopardus geoffroyi. The sequence goes on from NC_059336.1 coordinate 53,977,761, forward strand.
CATTATTAACCAAACTGAGATTCTAATAGTTATGATGCCTTGGGGAACAGCCAGCTTCCCAGCGGCAAACTGACTACTTGAAACACCTTCCATCATGGAACACGGCCATTTTCCTGCACTGGAATTATTACTTATTTTGTGTTTTAGTTTTCTTTCATGATTCTTTTAGCATCTCCATTCCTGGGCTTTAGAAATACCTTTTACGTTGTCATACTGATTCATCTTGTATTGCTTCTGACAAATAAACTAATTTTATAAACAAAAGATAGTAAGGTAATACATTGATGTTCATGTGATTCCCTGGTTTTTACCAGGTGTCTTATTGTCCAGATATAGACATTATATATACATTAGTAAAATACATATTAAAGACTAGTTTTGACCCCAGCTGGGAGAAAACATTTTGCAAGTTTGGGATGCTGTCCTGTGGGTATAATATATGCACTGAACCAGAATTCAATATGTGGTGCTTTGTTAACTTTGGCCAAAAAACATAGATTTCAGGGTGAGAATATGGGTGGCCCATCTCATGATGATTTAAAGTCTGAAGGGTGGGGAATAGGCCACTCAAAATATGCCACTTTGGCATAAGGATTATTTTGAGCTAAACGCACTTGAAAACAGCAGGTGCAAGAAGAATGCTCTGATCTGTTTTCTTCCTGAAAGCAGGAGATGTACTCCCATGTGATAGACGTTCTCCCTGTGCCAGGAGGAAAGCAACATTCCCATCACCAGATGGGGAGCTGAGGCCATGGGAAATCTATTCAAACAGACTTTGTTAAAATACCTCTTATCTTCCTTTAGGGTCCCCATATATCTTTACTTTTCCACAGTTGCTTCTCTTTGTTCAGTATAATACAGAAATACTTAAGCCCAGCACCCCTCTGGGTCTTCATTTTCCTATGGAGTCTCCCACAAATGTGAAGAAATCTGCATGCTTTTCTCCTGTTAATCTACCTATGTCAATTTAATCCTCAGCTGGAGACCCTGAGAAGGTAGAGGTAAATTTTTTTTTCCTCCCCTATAGTCCCAATGAAATATTTGTATTTCTAGTTGTTGCAATATAGTGCTCCTCTTGCTTGGAGGCTTACTAACTTACTAACTCACAACCTTTGGCGAACTGACCTACGTGCAGGTTGAGCATGCAGGAATGCTTCTGAGAGGGGACACAGCAATGTCCCCAAGTTCTTGGCCATTTCTGCATCTCATGCCATTCGGCAGAAACAGGAAAAGCAGCAGAGGAGGAAACGTTGTAGTGTTGGCTGGGAGAAATATTGGGATGCTGTTACACAATGGGAATAAGGAGGGGGCTGAACTGAACCCAGATGATCCCCCAGGGCCTCACACAACCATGCCCTATGCTCTGCCTGCATGTAGTCCAGCCCACCAAGGGTCGAGGTTCCTTGATGATGAAAAGTTGATTTATCCCAATGAGTGAACAGTAAATAGCTGAGGTACCGGTTGAAGACAGACAAAGCATGGAATAGGTTGCGGAGAATGTAGTTACTTCTATTTCCTTCCCCGCATGGTCATGCTTATGTTTATACTTTTTAAAATGATCTCCTTTACCGCCATATTGTAAGTAAAGTGTTCTGGTGATACTAATGTTGAAACTGAGACCACAGTTGTAGAATATTGAGAGTGCATTACAGTGGACATAGAAGACTATCACACAAGAAACTTGGTGTTGTAAAGGAAATGATAATTTAGATTATATCCCAACAGAAACTGCTATTTTAGTTATATAAGGAATGGCTGTATTATTTTAGGTGGGACAACTTACCTCAAAAGAGCAAGGATAGAAGAAAGCTATATATGGTTGAGTACTCAAAGGCATGGGTTGTAGTAAATATTTCTTTTCTGTGTGAGGGGAGTGCTACCCTGATTCAAAGACTCTTCCATTCTTGGAACAATGCTTCATTATGAGTCTTTAAGGAAGACAGAGCCCTCTCTTCTGTCTCTCTCCAGAGAGAAGCTGGAAATACCAGAATCTTCTTCTCATCACTGGTTCCCTGCAACTTGGAGCATGAATGCATGGCCTATGTTTGCCCAATTGTACATTCTCCCCAGACTCTGACCCTGCATGTGTGGCACAAGGTCTCTGAGATCTTTAAGATATGGGCCCTGATGGCATCCTAGCCAGACTTGCCTTGGAAGTGAGCTTGGCTTTGTTTGGTTTCCCAGATTCTGCTTCTCTTAAGACAGGTTCTTCAGTCTTCTTGCTGTTGCTTTATTATTTTTTTAATATGAAATGTATTGTCAAATTGGTTTCCATATAACACCCAATGCTCATCCCAACAGGTGCCCTCCTCAATGCCCATCACCCACCCTCCCCTTCCTCCCACCCCCCCATCAACCCTCAGTTTATTCTCAGTTTTTAAGAGTCTCTTATGGTTTGTCTCTCTCCCTCTCTAACTTTTGTTTTTCCTTCCCTTCCCCCATGGTCTTCGGTTAAGTTTCTCAGGATCCACATAACAGTGAAAACATATGGTATCTGTCTTTCTCTGTATGACTTATTTCACTTAGCATCACACTCTCCAGTTCCATCCACGTTGCTACAAAAGGCCATATCTCATTCTTGTTGTTGCTTTAAATCACTCAACATCCTTCCTCTTCTCCTTACCTTATCTAACTGAGTTTCTCTCTCTTGCACCCAAGAATCCCTGGCAATACACCATGAAATTTGTCTTTATACAGAGTATTTTTCAAAAACAACACACTTCTTCTAGTAACAATTTGGTTTTGTTTAACCACAACTATTTGAGGTAGCTTGATAACATCATTGGGGCTTATGATTGAATGAGTAGTTGATAGTTTTTCTCAAATGCAATCAAATGAGTCCTGACTTAAGGATTTTAGAAAAATTGGCAAAAAAACAAAATGTAAGTTTTTTTCACAATCTATGTACTATGCATGTAATACTACAAACATTTATTAATCATTGCATAGATTTCAAGAACAGAAGTGTTGAATAGAACACACTAGTTTTTTAAGAGTCCATGCTTCAAAATTATTAAAGTACTATGTGTACATGCAAGGTTTAAGGATAGTTCAGAAGAAAAAGTTATCAACATCACACTGGAGCCACAGGGAACCCCCACAGAATGGTGAATGCAACCTGAATTGCATCTAGAAAAATGAATAAAAGTATTTCTTCAAGCTGAGGGGACAGCATATACAAAGGCTTAGGGGTATTTCACATACTGCATCAGGAACTAGAAGGTGTTTGAAGCAGCTGGGGTACAGGTTAAGAGAAAGGCAATAAAGGAAAATAAAACCAGAGCATTGAGCAAAATCTAACTCATGGACAACCCTATATATTTTGTGAATAGCTAACATTTTTTTCCTAAAGGTAAGAGGACTGTATGAGTTCGCTGGGACCACCATAACAAAGTACTACAACCTGCTTGGCTTAAACAGAAGTTTATTTTCTCACAGTCCTGGAGGCTGAAAGCCATCGAGAGTGTCAGCATGTTGGGTTCCTCTTGAGGCCTCTCTCCTTGGCTTGTAAATGGCTGCCATCTTGCTGTGTCCTCATGTGGTCTTCCTTCCATGCATGTCTGTGCCCTACCCTTTTATAAGAACACCAGTCATATTGGATTAGAGCCCACCCCAATGACCTCATTTTACCTTGTTATTTCTTTAAAGTTTCTACAACAAATACAGTCACAATCTGAGGTACTGGAGGTGAGGACTTCAACATATGGATTTAGGGGGCAAGGGTGAACAATGGTTCAGATCACATCATTGACAGAAGGGAGAAGTTAAGGGAGAAAATACACCAAGAGCTAATTTTAAAAATCTTTAGTCAGTCTCAGTGAGGCTGTGCTTTATGATCAGTAAATTCTTGCTGAATTTCTCTTTATTTTCACTCTCATATATATAAAATTTAGAATTATCGAATAGCTCCTTGAGGTCTATAAGTTCTTTTTTGTTAATTTTTTTAATGTTTATTTATTTTTGAGAGAGAGTGAGAGACAGAGCAAAGTGGGGGAGGGTCAAGAGGGAGGGAGACACAGAACTTGAAGCAGGTTCCAGGCTCCAAGCTGTCAGCACAGAGCCCACCGTGAGACTCAAACTTATGAACTGTGAGATCATGATCTGAGGTGAAGATGGACACTTAACTAACTGAGCCACCCAGATGCCCAAGGTCTATAAATTCTAATAATTTATATTCCCCAGAGTGCCTACCATAGTATTCTGGGTGTGATATTTTGTACAATTATATTTTGATTATTAAAATAAGGCTTATTGACTTGAATTTTTAGCTAAATAAATAAAATATTATGTGAATATATAGCAACATACACATGGCAAGATTTATTTCAAAGCATTTTGAAAACTATAAATAGTTACATCAACAGAAAACATAGCAACAGAATATTTGACTCACAGTTGCCCTCTGATAACATCAAACCATAATTATACCCCAGCAACTCAAAAGACGTCTTTTGGAAATTTTCATATGGAAAGAAGGAACTTGAGAAATCACTTACAAAGACATCACAATTTAACCAAATGTCATAATTTAAACTGAGTAGAGGTGATAAACCTGATTCTGGAGCTCAAGAGAAAGTATAAGGAAATCTGTGTTTGGAAGGAAACAACACACACACACACACACACACATTTGTATACATACACACATGTATGTATAGTCTATCTTATCCCATTTCTCCTTTTACAACATTCCAGAAGTTTCAGTTGTCTATCAGTCTATCCTAAAAATTTGGAGCAAATTGTATGTTATGTTTTCAATATTAACTTTAATAACGTTTCTAAATACCCCATTTAAGTTAATTGCTAACTTGTAAAAACTTCTTTAATGAACATTTTTAAAACATATATACTTTATGAGACAATATTTTCTGCATCTATTGGAAAGTTTTGAGAGAGTTGATTTTTCCCTATAACTTATGTTGACAGTAATCTTATGAGGCTTCTTACATGTGCTTGACATATTGACAGTGTTATTGAACAGGCTGGTTGGCAGGTGAAGATTTGTCATCAGTGTGGTGCTGTATTTATAGAAATATGAAATTAAAAACTCAACTCATTCAATAATTCACACCTTGAAAAAACTAGTTCCAGAGGCAAAATTCCAAGTCCTCCATAAGGGCATGTGGGCTTTGGGAAGCCCAAGCCCCTCAGAGAAATGAAGGCAACTACATCCTTGTCCTCATTCTTCATGTCTTAAACCATTTCCTTTTAATGGATGCTTTCTTGTTTTTTCTTGGTAAGGTGTTAAATTCCAGTTAGTTAACATACAATGTAATATTAGTTTCAGGTGTGCAATATAGTGATTCAGCACTTCCATGCGTCACCTCGTGCTCATCACAAGTGCACAACTTAATCCCCATCACCTATTTCATCCATTCCCCCACCCGCCTCCCCTCTGGTAACCATCAGTTTATTCTCTATAATTAAGAGCCTGTTTCTTGGTTTGCCTCTCTGTTTCTTTTTTTTTCATTTGCTCATTTGTTGTTTCTTAAATTCTACTATGAGTGAATTCATATAGCATTTGTCTTTCTCTGACTGACTTATTTCGCTTGGCATTATACTCTCTAGCTCCATCCATGTCATTGCAAATGGTAAGATTTCATTCTTTTTTATGGCTGAGTAATATTCTTCAATGGAAGTTTTCTTGACCCATGTGCTCCCATAACCACCAAAGAAGGAAATGGGGAATGTGGCAAATTCTCTGTTAAAGCTTTCATCCAAAAGTGGCACACTTTATATTTTATTGGACAAAGCAAGTTACCTGGCAACACCTAACTTTTAGGAGGAAGAAAAGTTTAATCCTTCTATGTTCCCATAAGCAGGAAAATAGGAAAATTATGAGTGAACATGACCTTAGATTTGCTGCTGAATTCTTAAATATGACACTAAAAGCATGAGCACAAAAGAAAAAGTGGATAAATGTGACTGCATCAAAATTTAAAACTTTTGTACATCAAAGGACATTATCAAAGAAGTAAAAATGACAACCTACAGAATGAGATCAAATATTTGCAAAAATCTGGTAAGGGTCCAGTATCCAAAATACATAAAGAATACAGACCCCTCAGGAACAAAAGGGCAAACAGCCCTATTAGAAAACAGTGAAAGAATTTAAACAAGCATCTCTCCAAAGATATGCAAATGCCCAAAAAGCACATGAAAAGATGCTCAGTATCATTAATCATTAGGGAAATGTAAATCAGAATACCACTTTGCATGTACTGGGATAGCTATAATAAGAAAGAAAGAAAGAAAGAAAGAAAGAAAGAAAGAAAGAAAGAAAGAAAGGAGGGAGGGAGGGAAGGAGGGAGGAAGGAAGGAAGGAAGGAAGGAAGGGGAAGGGAAGGGAAGAGAAGGGAAGGGGAAGGAAGGAAGGAAGGAAGGAAGGAAGGAAGGAAGGGAGGAAGGAATAAGGAAAGAAAGAAATCAGGGAAAGAGAAAGAAAATAACAAATGTGAGTAAAGACATGGAGAAACTGAACCGGAGCCTTCATACATTCTCATACATTGCTGGTGGGAATACAAAATGGTGCACCTGCTGTGAGATAGTCTGTAAGTTCTTCAAAAAGTTGGTCATAGAATTACCTAGCAATTCCACTCCTAGATATATACACCCCCAAAATGAAATATATATATATATATATATATATATATATATATATATATGTAAACACTTGTACATCAGTGTTCACAGCAGCACTATTCACAATAGCTAAAAGGTGAAAACAACCCAAAGTTGATTGACAGGTGAATGGGCAAACAAAATGTGTTATATAATGGCTTGATAAGGTTTTCCTTTAGGGTAATGAAAACATTTGGGAACGTGACACAGGTGGTGGTTTCACAATATTGTGAATACACTAAACGCCACAGATTATACACTTCAGTTGTACATTCCAATGGTTCATTTTATGTGAATTTCACCTCGTTTTATTTTTTAATTTTTTAAATGTTTATTTTTTTAGTTTATTTATTTTGAGAGGGAGAGAGCACAAGTGGGGAGGAACAGAGAGAAAGGGAGAGAGAGAGAATCTCAAGCAGGCACCACACTGTCATTGCAGAGCCCGATGTGGGGCTCCAACTCCCAAACCATGAGGTCATGACCTGAGCTGAAATTGAGTCTGATGCTTAACTGACTGAGACACTCAGGCACCCATAAATGTTTATTTTTTGAAAAAGAGAGAGCACTCATGCGTGTGCACAAGCGGGGGATGGGTAGAAAGAGAGAGAGGGAGAGAAATCCCAAGCAGACTCTGAACTGTCAGCACAGAGCCTGACATGGGGCTCAAACCCATGAACTGTGAGATCATGACCTGAGTCAAATTCAGATGCTTAGCTAACTGAGCCACCCAGGCACCCCACCTCAATTTAAAAAAAAAAAAAAAAACTAAGAAAATTGAAAATAAGTTAAATGCAATTTGAGAATATCTCACAATTGTATCCCTCTCAATCACTTGAATTTTGGTAGAAGTTTTTGTTTTGCAGAGTGAATTGACAGCTGGCAGTTTTGAGTTGCCCAAGGGAGGGTGTCACACAGGAGTCTGTCATTTGTCCTCTCTGTGGCTAAGAAGGATGAAACCTTCATCCAAGACTATAGAAACTTGAAAGCCTTCCAGACTCCAATGATGATGGTGGTCTTTTCTCTGGGATGATCTGATTTGCTTACATAATCAAGAAATTCCTCAACCCAAAAGCTTCTAGTAAAGGGGCAATATTATTATAATCTCTATGTTTCCATGTGCACATAAGGAAAAGATTAATGTGTCGTTATAGATTCTGAAAAATCCCTTATTTGAGCCTCAAGTTTTAGGGTTTTGCCTCTTAACTACTGTATTTCTTATCAACAATAATTGATACCTCACACACAAAATGGGATGACCATAAATCAATCATCCTATAACACTGTTCCAGCATTTAGACCTGAGTAAAATGATGTCCCTCATTGTTTAGATACACATTAAATTCCTTGGTGAATCCATGGAATGAAAGGATGATAAAACAAGAGTGTCCATGGAAGGAAGCATTTAATCATACTCCACGAGCTGTTATGGGGAGCTGGGGCGGGGGATGGTCTCCAAGCAGACCACATAATGTTGTCTCATCATTTTGGATAAACACTGCAAATATCTAATGTGTAATCTCTTCAGGATGATGGCACTTTACAGGGAAACTGTAATGGCTGTGAAGAATTCATAGGCATCTGCCACGCACAATTTAACTAAACAATTTGCCAGTCCTGTCTTCTAAAGTGGCATTTTTAACACTTGCATAAAGCAACAACATAAAAGACAGAACAATCTTACATCTATTCAAAAGGACAACCAGTTCCTCTAATAGAAGCACAGCAAGGCATATAGATTCCGTGGAGTTAATATGCTACCGAGCTACACCAGAATCCCTGGAGTCATTAAGACAATTAAGTCACTAAATGACATAGAGAAAAGGTTGGATTCCTTGGTCAAGAAAGAAATAAAAATTATGAACTTGGTACAGGTTTCCTTATTTATAACACCATAGAAAACTACTCTTTTGTTCCTTCCTCTGTTTTTTTTTTTTCCCTCCAATTTGGAGAATGCCACCCTTAGATATAATTTCAAAACACCAGCTGAGGCAGCTCCAGCCTTGAGTGCCCAGTCAGCAGTAAAAAGGGTAGAAGAGAGAAAGAGCTATATTAACAAAGTTCCAAAGTCTCCTACCGGCTGCTCCCCAAGGATCCGAATTCCCACCAACAACTGGCTCCAAACCCCAGAGGAATTCAACAAAATGAGTGTAAAAAGGAAGGTTCAGTTAAGTGAGGAGTGTGATTTCTAATATGAAAAAATATATATTTTTGTATGTGTGTGGAGAATAATAGTTTTCAAAGAGAATTTAAGAGGAGGAGTAACCTAGTCTCAGAAGCTGAGGTAAGCAGAACCACTTCCTGTTGCCTGAAATGAAAAGTCAGCTGACATCATCTTTTTCCCTCCGGAAACGAGAGTATTTTTAGAAACCACGTTGCTATATATTACACAATAAAATTTTAGGTGCTTCTGAACCCACTAAGAAGTTATGGCCATAAAACCAGAACCTTCTGGGAGACCCAGAAAGGAAAACAGTGTTAGAAGAAGGTTCTTAAACCAGGAGACTATAGACGCTGGAGAGGATGTGGAGAAACGGGAACCCTCTTGCACTGTTGGTGGGAATGCAAACTGGTGCAGCCATTCTGGAAAACAGTGTGGAAGTTCCTCAAAAAATTAAAAATGACCCAACAATAGCATTTCTAGGAATTTACCCAAGGGATACAGGAGTGCTGACGCATAGGGGCACTTGTACCCCAATGTTTATAGCAGCACTTTCAACAAGAGCCAAATTATGGAAAGAGCCTAAATGTCCATCAACTGATGAATGGATAAAGAAATTGTGGTTTATATACACAATGGAATACTACGTGGCAATGAGAAAGAATGAAATATGGGCTTTTATAGCAATGTGGATGGAACTGGAGAGTGTTATGCTAAGTGAAATAAGTCATACAGAGAAAGACAGATACCGTATGTTTTCACTCTTATGTGGATCCTGAGAAACTTAAAAGAAGACCATGGGGGAGGAGAAGGAAAAAAAAGTTAGAGAGGGAGGGAGCCAAACCATAAGAGACTCTTAAAAACTGAGAATAGGGGCGCCTGGGTGGCGCAGTCGGTTAAGCGTCCGACTTCAGCCAGGTCACGATCTCGCGGTCCGTGAGTTCGAGCCCCGCGTCGGGCTCTGGGCTGATGGCTCAGAGCCTGGAGCCTGTTTCCGATTCTGTGTCTCCCTCTCTCTCTGCCCCTCCCCCGTTCATGCTCTGTCTCTCTCTGTCCCAAAAAAAATAAATAAACGTTGAAAAAAAAAAAATTAAAAAAAAAAAACTGAGAATAAACTGAGGGTTGATGCGGGGGTGGGTGATGGGCATTGAAGAGGGCACCTGTTGGGATGAGCACTGGGTGTTGTATGGAAACCAATTTGACAATAAATTTCATATTTAAAAAAAGAAAAATAAATAAATCATTATGTTGTATACCTTAAAGTAATACAATGTTATATGTCAATTATATCCTAATAAAGCTAGGAAAAAAAAAAAAGAAAAAGGTTCTTGTCCTTTGTGGGGGCTTACCTAGAATGAAGTGTTCTCAGATGGATTTAAGGAATGTCTAGATCATTCTTCTTTGTTGTCTGTTTCTCTGAACTTCCTTAGCTGTGATGATTCGATAATAATTAATGGATAGTGTAGCAGGATTCTCACACACAGTCGTGACACCGAAGCTTGTCTCTCCAGGAAGCAACTTTACTCCTGCTGGCACCTCTCAGTTGGGTTTGTACCCGAAGAACTGAGCCCCGAATGCCATATGGCATAGTTTTTTTAAAATATATTTTCTACTTTTTTGTCTCCCATATATGGTAACACACATAAACATGTAGTCTGATTAAGTGGTCTCATGTTACCAGGTCATGAGGGATGTTGTCATGTATGCACATAGCCAGGTTACCTTGAGGTTTTTTGTTTTTTGTTTTTTTTTTCCTTAGGGAGGGGACCCTACCACAATAGAGGTGGAGGATGGGAGATAAGCAAGACCATTTTCAATTTGGAGGGGACCATGATCTCCACTACTCTGTCATTTCTCCAAAAAGTGGTGAAATAAGGACCAATTATAAGAATGAGTCCTTTCCTCAGAACATTCTAGATTTAGCTTTGTTAGTTTAGAGCATCCCTGAAAATTCTAGACTACCCGGGCAAGTGGCCAGAGAGTGATGATTACTGTGCCCAGAAGGAAACATGCACTGGGTGGGGGGTACTCCAACACTGTTTTGGGGCAGTGTCCAGAGCCACCAGCTGGAATGTCAACAGGGTTGGAAAGGTCCCTTTTCCTGAAGCTCCATCTCCATCATAGCCCTGTCTGTAAACCATCCCTCTTCTGCTCTGCCCAGAATGCCTTAAACTGTATAAACTCAGTACTGTATAAACTCAGTACTGAAGACTGCTGGAATGTCACCTGCCAGTGAGTGAGAGGGGACAAGGAAGTGACCCTGGCTTGGGTAGAAAGGACACAGCGGAATTATCCAGGGGCAATTCAGAAAAATAGAAGTCACTCTAGATATTTTAAACAGAGGAATTTCATTCTGTGGCTCAGTTACACAAATGATCAAAGAGCTAAGAACATAAAGAGGGGGCAGTAAGGCAAACCAGAGGTTTGTTCCTCCTAGGGCTGGAAGGACAAAGAGATGAAGGGGTACCAGTGGATCCGGGATCTTGGGCCACCTCCCAGAAGCTGGAAGCCAGGTCCACATGTGGATGGGCTTTCCACGGGAGCCCGGGGCCACTGAGCGGGTTCAGTCACTACCAAAACAGCAGCCCCAGCTGAGGCCCGGCCCCCAAGCCTCCATCATGCCCCCTCTGCTGGCCTGCCTTGGCCACGGTCTTGTAATGGCACTGTCCAGGGTGTTTAGAGATGGAATGAGCATGCATTAGAAAAGTGCTTCTGATCCAGTATTCCCCCATGGGTTAGCCATTTTTGCTGTTTGCGATCACTCATAACACAACTGTTAACTAGACCTCGTTCTGAAAGGTTCTGCACATTGAAGAGTCCTGAACTACTTAAGATCTCCCTGTCTCACATCAAAGTAGCAGGACTATTCTAATTAACTGGCTGGTTCTTTCAGAGAAATGAGCTACTCGTGGTCTTTTTGATGTTCTTCCAAGTATAAATTATCCACTCAACCCATATCTCACATCTGAGTCAAACGTGCTTGGGGAAAATGAACTATAAATAGACAAAACTTCATATCCCAAACCACCCACCAAATACTTGGAAGAGGGAGAGGGGAAAATAATTTGTTTGTAGGGGCCATGGTTTAAAAAATTCATGCAGTTCCCTCTTTTTCTCCTGTTTTCTGAAGCCTTTATTTTCACTGCCTAGTTCAAGAAAGAAGAGCTGAATAAACAGCTGCTTCATCTCTGGCACTTATAAATTGGAAATGGATTTTTAGTAATGCAGCAAAATTCTGTACCACAAAAATCGATAAACCCCATGGACTGTGGTAGAGGGATCTGACCTAGTTAAGGGATGCACTAAAGGATTAATAAAATATAGTGGCAACTCTTAGAATTTAGTGTGCTTCTCTGGCTCACCCTCTTCCTACCTGCCTGCAGGTACATCTCTTCTGCAGCCACATAGCTCAGTGTGCACGCATGCTGAGCTCAGTTCCTGGGGGCTCACACTCCACAGTCACTCTACTCTGATGCCACCATCACTCTATTCATCTGCACAGCACTGACCCAGCCTACCCATCCCTCCCTCCTCAAAACCCCTCCTGCCCAGTCCCAACGCTTTGTCCCCTGGGCTCCCTCTCAGTGCACAGAGAGCAAACCTTCTTCATCTCTCTCTGCCCTCCTCCATCACTGGAGCACTCCTCAAGAATATAGACAACATGAGTGCCAAGCACAGGGAGCAATTCTGAACTAATTATTTTAGTTTACTGTGATTAGCTGTAACAAGCATAGAGCCCCCTTCCGACCTTCATGTTTTGGTCCATTTTATTTCACATCTATGATGCCCTTCTACTGTTCTCCTCTTTGGCTGCTCAAATGCTCACTACTCACTAAGAACAAGTTCAATTCCCTCCTCCTCCATGAAGCCCTCTAGGACTGCCCTTTATTGATTGATTATTCCCCCCTCTAAAATCCTATATGTGTCTTTATGCTAACCACAGTTTGGCTCAGAAAAATTCTCTGCTTTGCCTACTTGGGTGTTCTTGTGTCTTTGTCTTTTCCCTCAAAATGTATTAGAAGGTCCTGGAATAGAAATCAATATTACTGAGTGACTATGTTTTTCATGGGTAAGAGGTCTTTTTCTGCCCTTTGATTATTCCTGCTTCACTAGGACCAGCCACTGCCTAAGCCCTAGCACACAGCCCACTCTCCCTGGACACTCTATGTGGGTCCCCACGCATTTAGCTGCTGTGCACCAAAGCTTAGCCACCAGCCCTTCTAGCCTCTCCTGCCTTCCTGACTAACAATGTTTGTGTCCCCTAGTTTGAGGATGGGGAGCAGGGGTTAGTAGGAGGAATTTTCCTCAACATTCCTACTTCTATTGCCAGGTGCCAAACATCCCTGGGCTAGGTTGACAAAGACAGCAAAATTCATATATCAAATACCAAGAAAGGTCATGCACATCATTAAGACCAACCATTATTTTGTATTGGGAGGAACTGAGATCCTCCTCCAAGGAATTGACTTCTATGAAAGGGCTCTTACTCCAGAGTCTATGAACCTTCAAGGCAGCGGGTACACCACAGGGGTCTGTGAGCTTGGGTGGCAGAGGAATTTTCTCATTGTTGCCATTACAAGTTCCACAGACTCTGTGGCTTCAAACATCAGTTTGTGATCCTACAGCTCTGGTGATCAGAAGTCTGAAATCAAGATGTCGGTGGAGTTGTCCTTTCTGGAGATTCTACAGCAGTCATTTCACTGCCTTTCCCCAGCTGCGAAGGACTGCTGGGCATCCTTGGTTCCTGGCTGTGTCTCTCCACTTCTGCTTCTGTCATCACATCACCTCCTCTGACCCGGACTTCTGTTCCTCCTGCAAGGAACCCTGTGTTACACTGGCTCCAGGATCACCTCCCCACCTTGAGATCTTTAACATTGCGTCAGCCATGTTTGCGATGATTAGGTTGCGGAGAGTAGGGCACGGACATCTTTGGAAGGCTGTTATTCTGCCAACACAAGGCTGTTATTCTGGAGAAAAACTACATTTTTATTTTCATGAATCATAACTGAAGTCTGGTATTTCTAATGCAGGCAACAAACCACCATAGTACTAGGAACACGTCGTACAGCTGTTGTACATGTCTCGCAATAGCACTTCTATTCACCACCAGGTCAATCTGGTTGTAGTTGTTATTAGACTTGCCACTGAATCTTGTTATTAGTTGTGATAATCAGGAAGCATTCGTGACTTTTTTTTTAAGTGTGACAACTGTGTTTCCAGCTTCTTTTGTATTTCAGGTTATGTTTCCAGACAAAAAACCCTTGAGATGAGATGTATGTGTCAGTGGTTTACAAAGGGCGTGCTCCCAGGAGAGACTGGTGAGGGAGTGGGAAAGCCACAAGGGGAAAGGGAAAAAGACAAGTAAAGTTCTGACTTCAGGTGTGATCTCAGCCTTGGCTGCTCCCAGTGGGAGCTCATCAGAATCAGAGTATGACCCAAGGAGAGGCGAATGGAACTAGGTTTCAAACTGAGACCAGGCAGTCATTAGCTAAGGGAGCTCAGAGGATAGAAACTGTCAGACACTTCATGTTTCTGTCCATTGGCTAGGAGTCCCCCCCTGGCCAAGGGAAGTCCTCTGAAGAATCTCAAAGTTTGTGTCAGGAAGCAGAGCATACAAAGTCTAGGAGATAGACACACAAAAATGGCAAAAAGGATTCCAAGTGGATCTTGGCAGAGCACCAACTCTTATACTTGGTGACTTTACATATTTTATTTTATGTCTTCAAAAAATTCTGACGATGGTTCTGTCATCTTCACCAGATTGCCATAAAAGTCAGGTACAAAAAAAAAAAAGTCACAGTACAAAAAAACGTTAAGATCTGTTCTATCGCCTGATGTCATAAGTGGTCTCTGAAATGACTGGGAGTTTCCAGTCCCCAAAAGTAGACAGGGAGGATGTATTCAAGCAGGTGATTAAAAACAATGCCTTGTGGAGCCTGGGTGGCTCAGTCAGTTAAGCGGTGGACTCTTGATTTTGTCTCAGGTTATGGTCTCAAAGTTCATGGGATAGAGTGCTGCCTCAGGCTGAGAGCATGGGGCTGGCTTGGGATTCTTTCTCTCCCCCTCTTTCTGACCATCTCCCTCCTCCCCGCTCTCAAAATAAACTTAAAAAAATTTTAAGGGGCGCCTGGGTGGCGCAGTCGGTTAAGCGTCCGACTTCAGCCAGGTCGCGATCTCGCGGTCTGTGAGTTCGAGCCCCGCGTCCGTGAGTTCGAGCCCCGCGTCTGGCTCTGGGCTGATGGCTCAGAGCCTGGAGCCTGTTTCCGATTCTGTGTCTCCCTCTCTCTCCGCCCCTCCCCCGTTCATGCTCTGTCTCTCTCTGTCCCAAAAATAAATAAACATTGAAAAAAAAAATAAAAAAAAAATTTTTAAATAAAGAAAAAAAACAATGCTTACGGAACCCTCCAACCATTAGCATCCCTCCCACATAAGCCTGCATGTGTGTTTATTTCAACACAATCACACTGTGTTTGTATGTACCACATCCATTTAAGCAATGACAGGAATTCAACTTTTGTAAATACTAAATTGTCTCTCATTTTTAAAAAATGTCATAACAATAGATACTTTTCATTAAAAAAAATTGCCTTTTAAAGGTGGAATCTCTCGAGGTTAATGTGCCACTGAGATTACAAAGGGAAACTGGCTTATTGTAGTAGGCACGCACTCCCCCTTAGAACATCCTCAATTAGAAGAAGCTACGTGACTTTATTTATTTGTTTATGTATTTATTTATGTATTTATTTACTTAGAGAGACAGAGAGTCTCACTGCCAGCTGTGGAGCCTGACATGGGGCTCAAACTCACGAACCATGAGATCATGACCTGAGCCAAAACCAAGAGTGAGACGCTTAACCGACTGAGCCACATAGGTTCCCCTGAAGCTATGTGACTATAAAATAGATTTTAAGGCAGTTCAGCAGAAGAATCATCCAAGGAACTAGCAGGAGGAATAACGGTTTTTATTTAAAGATAATGATGGAATTATTTTATATCTATCTATCTATCTCTAGATAAACAATTACCTTAAAGTATATTTTATCTTTGAAAATTATTTCTTTTTGGTTAAAATACTCTTGAGATTTCATTTAAATTGAAGACAAAAATGTAAAAAAAATATTTATTTTTATGAATGAAAATGAACAAAAAAGTTGATATTTCTGAAAATAGTATTTCTTGGTTCAAGTGAAATGATAAATTTTATAAAGGGGAGATGAATTTGCATGATCAGGATTATAAGAGTATTCTGAGGTTTTATAAGGGGGAAAAATGATATGTGCAGACACCGATCCCACAGAGATGAGAGTAGGAAACATTATTTTCCACTTCAGTTGGCTTTGTGTGTCGTCCTGTTCATTTTCCACACAATGAAGAGTTAAGAGCAAAGTATGCACTGTATGAAAGAAGGCCTCCTTCACACTAATCCAAGTGGTGGAAATATGAAAAGAAGTATATACACACCGATAGAAGACTTTAAGGAAAAATCACTTTTAGGAAATGTCAGTAGGTGGCAACCTTTCCATAACTAGGATTACAAAAAAATCATATTGCAAACATAAGAATCACATGATTATAACAGTACAAAGACGAAATTTTAGCTTTCTTTTGCCCTGAATTTGAAACTTGTTAAGATGATTACCATCATATTAGCTGAGAATAGAAAAATGTTTTATGGACAGGACAATATGGCAGAGAGCTACAATCTATTTGCTGATGTGTAAGAAGTCTTCCAAATTTTCGAGTTGGTTCTCCAAATCTCAGAAAACCTGGTAATAAGGATCCCTTCTCCCCCTTTCTACATATTCCTTACAATCAATACTCACGGTAAGGAACTGTGAAAGTTCTAGGTTTGAGCCAGCTTGCAGGCAAATACCTTAACACAATCTTATGGCTGATGGAAGAAGACACAAAACTCATGGATCAGAGGCAAATGGTTTATTATTCACAGCACAGCAAGTAGCATACGCATCAGTCTATTGACCTCTGTCCCTGAGCCCTGATTCTCACAGGACAATGTGAAGAGGGTAAAGTAATAACTGCATTTGTAACGAGATGCAACTCAGGAACCCTGAGCTGAGGGAACTCTGAGTTTTTACAATAGGCACAAAGCCTGTCTGAGCTTCTTCCCAGAGGGAGACATTATCTTGCTTACTTGACAATGAATAAACCTGTTCTTTGCTCAGAGGAAAACATTGTCTCTATCTTGCAAGAATATTCACCACACAAACAATCTTGAAAAGACAGTTCTGAACACAGGCAGTCAATGTCTCTGTTTGCTAGACACAGAAATGTGAGAGACCCATTTAGAATTGTCTCCTAACACTTAAATCTTTATCATGACTAAAAAAGAAAGCACTTCATTGGCTCCTTTTCTCCTTCAGCTGCTACACCATCACTGTCCTTTCCTCTACAGCTAAGTATCTCAAAGCATTTCTACTTGGTCTCGATTCAGTCCCTTGTCATTTGGACTTACGCTGTGACTGCTGACCAAGGGATCCTCTCATCCTCACTCAACCTGTCTGTACTCCCAACAATATTCACACTCGTGACACCTTCGTTCTTGAAACCCTCTCTTGCTCTGGTTTTCCAGAAATCACATGGCCACACCTTCTTCTTGCATCTCTTAATGCACCTGCCTTGTCCATTTACCTATTCCTCCTCTCCTCCACATTAAACTTTGGATTTTCTCTAATGCTAGGACTTCTTTTGTGGCTCTACACTCTATCCCTGGGTGTTCTTCCCATGATCACATCATGAGCATTGTCTGCTTGGTGTTTCTTCTTATATCTTCATTTTTAAACAAAATCCCTCTTTTGAGTTGAACATATTTAATTGCCTTCCTGGCCTTGCCACTGTGCAACTTGAACCAGTCAAAAACTGAACCCAAGAGCTTTCTTCTCTAAATGTTTTCTGCCTCCGACGAGCTTCACCTTGGTAAACAGAATCATTCCCCTTCTATGTCCAAAATAGGAAAGAAGCATCTCTCTTGTGAGATGCTTTATTTCCATCTACTAGAAAATTTTCACAATATATTAATTTTGTTAAGACAAGACACTATATCCACCAGCTGGGAAACTGTTGTCATAAAAATAGGAATCCATGCTGTCAGTGGTGTAAATGGCACCTCTTCGAAGCAACACCATCATTCACTCGCTGCACAACCTCTAAAGCACCCCAAGTCACCCTGATGGACTGAAATACAGATGATTTCTCTGTTAGCAAATACTGCAATATTGTATCCAGGCATTAGTTCTGAATGTTGACTTGAGGGAATGAAATAATTAACTCCACTATCAGATATTCTCAGGTTAAAAAAGAAGAAGAAGAAAATAAGAAAAGCAGTGCATTGTTAAAATTCTGTCCTTGAAAGCTTCTGGAAGGGAAAAGGAGCAGCCACCGCCATTTTTTTCACTGTGAAATTCATAGTGTAGAAAATGAGAGGTCTCTGAGAAGCAGGTTTTCATTTTCTCTCCTTTCCCTGCCTGACTCTTTAAAATGTAAATCTTGACACAGCAAACACAAAGCTGATTCTAAAAAATAAAATAAAAGGAGAGAGGCCCTGTAATTTTCCAGCTTGAAAGAGCAGTAAGCAAATTGCTATGATGAGGCAGCTGTACAAATGCTGATTAAAAAGACAATTTCAGAGAGAGAGCCGCAATATGCAAAATGATTATTAGCACTAGAGGCCTCTTGATCGTTTGATATATCATAGCTCAAATCAAAGTGTTTTCCTGCAACCCCTAGCTGTACGTACTTGAGTCTTTAAGAAATATTAAAGTGTAAATCTTACCGTGTTTTTCTAGCTTCTGCTTCTGAGACTCAAATACGATGAGACTTATTTTAAGAAATATGGACTTTATCAATTAAGCAATGCCATCTTTCATGAGTTCAAGTTT
Organism: Leopardus geoffroyi; assembly: GCF_018350155.1. Lineage (NCBI taxonomy): Eukaryota > Metazoa > Chordata > Mammalia > Carnivora > Felidae > Leopardus > Leopardus geoffroyi. The sequence continues at coordinate 53,996,436 of NC_059336.1, forward strand.
GTTGTTGTCCCAGAACTTATATTCATATCCCATTCCATCGAAATTTTAATGCCTCACTGATTACCGTCTATAGTAACTTTAGGTATCCAATAGTATTTTATGAACACGTACAGAGGCATTCAAATAATGTTAGTAGTGTATGTTATGAAATACACTATGAAACAATATGAGTTGTAGCTCATCTGCAGAAATTTGCTGATTTACTCTTGGTTTTGTTCAACTGCCACATTCAAGCTGGCCCCTGGCAGATATAGAAAATTATTTGAGGCACTCTATAATTATTTACCACAGCCATATGCTGACATGTCCATTCTGACATTGACTTAGCCTGCCTACCTCAAAATGAAGAAATAACAGCTCAGGAAAAATAGGGGAGGGCCCCACAATTAACATTTCAACAATATATCTGCAAAGAATCTAACTATGAAATAAAAGTGGGAAGGGCGCCTGGGTGCCTCAGTCAGTTAAACATCAGACTCTGATTTTGGCTCAGGTCACGATCTCACGGTTCCTGGGATGAAGCCCTGCGTTGGGCTCTGCTCTGACATTGTGGAGCTTATTTGGGATTCTCTCTCTCCCTCTCTCTTTCTGCCACTACCCCGCTCCCTCAAAATGAACAAATAAACTTAAATTTTTTTAATGTTTATTTTCAAGAGAGAGAGAGAGAGAGAGACCACAAAGGGGAGAAGGGCAGAGAGAGGGAGATGCAGAATCCAAAGCAGGCTCCAGGCTCTGAGCTGTCAGTGCAGAGCCTGATGCAGGTCTGGAACTCACAAACCACGGGATCATGATCTGAACCAAAGTCAGACATGTAACTGACTGAGACGCCCAGGCGCCTCAACAAATAAACTTTTTAAAAAAATAAACTAAAAGAGGGGAAATAAGCTAAGAAGAACCTGTGACCACCATCTTGTGATAAGTTAGCATCTTGTAATAATTCTTTGCTACACAGAGAGAACTAATGTAAAAACTATCAAGAACTTCTAATGAGGACCCACACTACCCGACTTCAAGACTTATTATAAAGCTGCAGTAAATCAAGACAGTTTGGTATTAGTGAAACAGGCAGATAGATGAACAGAACAGAAAAGAGAGCCTGGAAATAGGCCCACTGACAAGTAATAGTCAACTGATTTTTGATAGAGGAGCACAGGCAATAGAATGGAGAGAGGATTGTCTTTTCAACAAATGGTGCTGGAACACCTGGCCATCCACAGACCAAAAAGGAAAAACAACCTAGTCTCACACCTTACACCTTTCACAAGAATTGACTCACAGTGGATCATAGACATAAATAAAAATGCAAAATTGTATGACTTACAGAAAATAACATGGGAGACCCTCTAAATGACCTTGGGTTTGGCAATGACTTTTTAGTTGCAACACTAAAAGCATGATCCAAGAAAGAAAAAAAGAGATAAACTGGATTTCATTCAAATTAAAAATATATTCTATTTTCTTTAAGAAATAAGAGCAACTTTATTCTCTAAAAATTTACTTAGCCATTGGCATTTCTTGCAGAATCTACCAAAACCCAGTTCCTCCCCAAAAAATTGTGCTCATGCTGACTTCCTCCTGCTTGCTGCTAATCAATGCCACCAGCTATGTATTCAAGGTCCTCATAGTCAACTCAGGATATCCTTTACATGGGTAATCTGTTTTTTCATTCTCTTCTTCTCCTGGTTCTCTTTGAAAAGGCTCTGATTTTCTTGTCTGGCCCTCTGAAGCCAGAGCTTCTGGTGAGATTCCCCCTTCCTCACCAGCATGTGCCCATGCATGGGATCTGAGCTGGATGGCCTCCATTTTCCCTGCCCCAACCTTCTCCACTTGGATGTGTGGTCCAGGGAGCTGCCCTGAAGGGAGGGCAGGAGTGGCCTTCCTGGTCTTCTAGCTCCAGCAGTTCTGCCATGTGGAGATGCTGGTAGAAGTCAGAAGAAAGAGTGAGCTTGATGTATTTGTTCTCCATATGTGTCCCTCTATTGCAGGCCATCACATCTGTCAGATGGTCCTTTCCATAGAGTTATTCTCCCAGGTTCTGGAAAACCCTCCCCTTCTCTCTGTAACTACTAATAGCTTTGGGGTACCATACTATTCCTCACTGACTTCCTTTTTTTTTAATTGGGTAAAATACACATAAAATTGACCATCTTAACCCATTATGAATGTACAGGACAGTGGCATTATGTACATTCATATTGTTGTGTGACACCATTGCTGTCCATCCCCAGACTCTTTTCATCCCACAAAACTGAAACTCTGTACTTAACTAAACAACTCCACAACCTGCTCTGCCCCCAGGCCCTGGCGACCACCATTCTATCTTCTGCATATCTGAATCTGGTGTTCCGGGTATCTCATTTAGGGACAATACCTGTCCATTTGTGTCTGGTGTATCTCACTTAGCATAACATCCTCAAGGTTCATCCATGTAGCTTCAGTCAGAATTTCTTTCCTTTTTAAATCTGAATAATATTCCATAATATGTATACACCACATTTTTTTACCCATCATCCATCGATGAACACTTGGGTTGCTTCCATCTTTTGGTTGTTGTGAGAAAGAACCTCGTTGATTTATAAAATCCAGCCTATATCTTTGAGAGCAATTCCTGTATTGTACTCTCCTCATTTACCCAGTGAGTGAGACATCTGTTTTCTGCTGGGACCCTGAGTGACGCAGAAGCCACGCTGGCCAAGTCAGTCTGCCTAACTGTCCTGCTAAGGAAGAGAAACAGGAAGAGGGAGTTTATCAGGTACAAGGGAATCGCAATTTGGAAACACTTCAATGGGCTGAATGATATATCCAAATTGACAAGATGAAATGTAATATGAGTAAAAGTAAAGCTCTTGCTTCATGTTGTAAAATTTATTACACACCAACAACTCAATATCATTTCACTAAAAAAAAGGCAGAAAATCTCTGAAAATTTCTGTAGGGAATTTGGTCTCAATTGGGGTGATTCTGCCTCCCAGGAGATATTTTGCAACGTCTGGAGACGTTTTTGCTTGTCATAACCAGGGGGTACTACTAGCATCTAGAGGGTAGAGACTAAAGATGCTATTAAGCATTCTGAAACACACAGGTCAGTCTCCCACGATAAAGAATTATTTGGCCTCAAATGTGTATAGTGCCAAGGTTGAGAACACATACCCTGAAATATGAAATAAATTCATCACTAAGAAGGCAGAAGTTTTCAAATTGATGGTGAGAACCATCTACTTTTATAGATGCTCAGCAAGGGGGAAGAACTCCATCATAAAGCCACACTTGGAAGCAATGGAGAAGAGGCAGGGACCTGCTCCCAGAGATGGGATGGAGAAGGTGCTAGGCTGGGAAGAGACCTGGGGATTGGGGGAAGGGGGGGGTGGTTAGGGGCCAGCTGCTAAATCTCTTCCAACTCTGGGATATCCTACTGCTTTCCAGCTGACCAGTCACTATGAAGGCTCCTTGGGTCGAAGATCAGTAATTGTTTGCAAAGCCGTAAGAATAGACAGATTTTTCCAACATCTTATAAATATTTCCAAATGTACAGAAAAGTTGAAGGGATCCATGAGTGGCTCTGTCGTTAAGCATCTGACTTCAGCTCAGGTTGTGATCTCACAGTTGGTGAGTTCGAGTCCCACTTTGGATGAACTTGAGCCCCACTTCAGGAAAACACAAGTCCCACTTCAGGTGAGCCGTGCTTTCTCTCTCTCTCTCTCTCTTCCTCTCTCTCTCTGTCCCTTGTGGGATTCTCTCTTTCTCTCTCTCTCTGTCCCTAGCTCACTTGCACTTCTCCCCCCTCTCTAAAAAAATGGGACACCTGAGTGGTTCAGTTGGTTAAGCATCTGACTCTTGATTTTGGGTCAGGTCATGATCTCACAGTTCTTGAGTTCAACCCCCATATGAGGCTCTGTGCTGACAGTGCAGAACCTGTTTGGGATTCTGTCTCCCTCTCTCTCTGTCTGTCTGCCCCTTCCCTACTTGCTCTCTATCTTTCTCTCTCAAAATAAATAAAATTAAACTTAAAAAAAACTACAGAAAAGTTGAAAGAGTTTTACAGTGAACACTTGTATACCTATCACGTAGATTCTACATTCAAATATTTTTCAAGGTTTGTTTTATCTTTTTCACATTTTCCTGCTGAAAAAGTGAAGTGTCAATGACTAGGTAGACTTTTAAATTATACAGGTGCTCATATCCCTTCAAGAAAATGGAGTATGACCATTATTCTTGACATGGAAATTTTACTCAGATGGTACGTTTGACATACTTGTGCTTACAAAACTCAATTCCTGGATTTTTAAAATGGCATATTTCTGAGGGCCTGTTACTGGCTCTTAATTTTTTAAAAATTCATCAGAGTTAAGTGTATAAAATACAGAATTATCCCTATAAATACATATCTAACACACAGCTTCTTATCAAAAAGAAAACCTAGAGTCAGCAAATTCTGATTCCATGCTTACCACTCACCAACCCCCATCATTGGTCAACCAAGGTTTAATAATAGTAAAGCTACAATCACAATTGGTAGCATTATTCTCTTTGTTCTTTAGCATTTCCATAATATTTTGTGTTTTCAAAGAACAATACAATCAGCATCTCTCCTAGTCATTCAAAAGAATAATCTAGCTGCATTGCATCCTTTCTCTGGAATGTATAGCCAAAATGACTGCTAATTCCTGATCTGAACAGATATTCAGAAAACATTTTTAATTCTTTCTTCCAAAAGAAAGCAATCTTAAGAAAAAATGTACTTTACAATTCAAGGTTTCTAAAGGGAAGAACAGTGCACCTACTCTAGGTTATTAGGATGTGTTGTAGAGATAAATTTAAATGTAGCTCCATCCTGTAGGATGCATTTGGATTGGTTCACACACATATATTTTAGAACGAAGTTTTTACATTGGGATTTTCCTCTCCTTTTTTAGACTTTAATCCCCATCTTCAGGAATATTCAACATTCATGTCCAAAAATAAATTTGTATTAGCTAAACTCCTCCTCCTCTTTCCCATGTCCTTTGCCCCCAGCCCACAATTATGTCAGGTGGCCACTTACAGCACTGGTTTTAAAAACACTGACAAACAGTGGATAGATTCCATGAACAAGAACTTCAGATTGAAGGAGCAAAAGCAATGGGGTTGATGGCTCAAAGTCAGGTTCAATTTACTGAATGATGCAAAGGTCAACACTTCAAAAACCTGGTATCTCAGGGAATTTCCACACAAAAGAATGATTGAAGAGCCCCCTTAAAGAAGCAGAAGCCAGTGTAACAGTAACCAGAGCTGATGGAGGCAGCTCAGCAAAAGGGCAGAACAATTTCCTCACCTCCAGAGCTCCACTTCCACAGATCAAATGAGAACAGTTCCAGAGAAGAGCTTAGACTCAAGTATATCATTTTATGTGCATGAACTACTATAATCTTAAAGCAATTTCATAAAAACATGTGAAGGCTTATTGACAGATTAATCATATCCCACATTAAAAAAATCAATCTTGGAATGCACAACAGCAGTAACTAAAAGCAAATTATCCACCCCATCTATGGTTGGAAAGAGGAGTAAAGGCAGAGGAATGCAGCTTCTGTTGGCATACGTTCACAGAAGGCTGCTGGGAAGGGGGCAGGGAAAAACTTCATCATGTCTGAATGGGAATCCGCTGCTATTCAGGCAGCCTCCCATTGAAACTGATGGATGGTTTGAGTGAAAATAAACAGGAGATACATTGGTCCATCATTAATAACTTCTATTCTCAGAGTAATTTGCATTAGAGAACACTTCACTACTTCTTTGGCATCTGGCATCTTCACTAGATTTTTAAAGATTCATAGACCTTATAGATATTTCAGAAGTTATTTTATGCCCCTTTCCAATGATGCACAGCTTCTCCAATTTAATGTAGCTATACATAGGTAGGCAGAAAGATTGGGGGGATTTTGTGCACACACATTTGTGTGTGCATGACATATAGGGAACTACAAATGTTTTCCACAATGGGCTGAATTTGAATTATCTGGGCTTCTTTGGAACATGTTGCTTCTAATTCTTACATTAACATTGATTGTCTATCTTGGGTATACCCCTTTTTAACATATTTTTGAGAAAAAGTCAACACAAATGGAGTTTAACTGGGTTGTTTGTCAATTGACATTTACAATTATATATTGGATAAGAGAAAATATTATGGGGAAATTAAATAATGGAATTTTGTAATGCAGTCAATCCAAGAAGTGTGTGTATCAAATTGAACCATCTGATATGAATTACCACATTTTCAATTTCAGCTCCAAACTCAATTTGATCTTATTTCATCGGTTATGTGAAAAATAAGTATATGGAGACAATGACTTAAAATCAGCTCATAACATGAAACAACAAGCAGTGATCTCCACACTGAGTCAACCTGGGGTTTCATTGTGTTTTGACTTTTTTGGTATCTGTTTTACAGGGAACATGTATGTATTGGTTTAAATAAAGTACAGATGATAAATGTTTGCCAAGTACTAACATCCCACCTTGCAATATCAAATACAAATTTGACAGTATAAATTTTAGTTCTAAGTGAAAGGCAAACACGAGGTGTTGTCTATGTTTACTTCACATCCCCTAGAAGATCCAGTCATGCAGAGAGTCTTTGATCTCTACTCTGGGCGTGCCTCGGACTAGTATGAATCATCATGTGGCCATCAGGCTACTAGCAACCAGAATAAAGTGGCAAAGATGCTGTGTATGGGATGCTGGTGTAAGGCTTAGCTAGTTAGAACAGATCCACACCAACTGATGACAAACAGTATTGAAATGCCAATCCATGACTCTTCATCAAGTGTAAAGTGTTAAGAAATATGCAATGCATTTATAGGATTTTTGTCTCTGTGACATGGAGCTTCTCTTGCTCTTGTCATTATGGCTTTTAATTAATGTTTTAAACATTTCCTGCAGAGTGTGTCACCCATAGACGTTCTTTTTCCTACTACCAGTAGCTTATATTCTTTATAGTTAAGTCTGTTTTCAAATTTCTTTTCCAGATTATGGTGTTCTTTGACATTTGCAAAAGGTGGCATCAGTTCCCCCTTGTAGGGCTAGGGGCCAAGTGCAACCCACTCAGACTGGACAGTCACAAGTGTAGAAGATATCAAGACCCATGTGGAAAGGAGGAGTGTTGTCTCAGACAGTAAGAAGCAAAAAAAACAAAAACAAACAAACAAACAAACAAAAAACACAGAGGAAACCACGTACTGAGCCTGAAGAACACAGCTGTGAAGTTGCTGCTGCTCATCACGTCATAAGTGATCCAAAGGAAAGTCTAAAAGGGAGAGACTTCCCCCAAAAAGCAAGAGGAATAGGGATGAGAACAGGAGGGTTGGTGGTTCTCAGCCAGAAAATGCTAATGTTTCTTTCCTACATGATGTCTGGTGTGGAACGTAGCTGCTGAGTAGCAGCTTACAGAACCATACCTATCATTCCGTCCAGCTCTATGCCACAAGCTGCCCTTGCAAAATGGTTCCAAATTGCCATCAGTTGGTGTAACTGAACAGCATACTTGAGGTGTTGGCAGCTCTGTGTCTTGTGCTAGCCATCCTCTGCCAAGGCACTGCAGCCTTTCCAGCTGTCCCTCCTTGACCTTCTCAGAAAACATAACATTGACTCAGTCCAAGTGGGTTCCAGAGGGTTACTCTTCATTTCCAATATATACAACACGGCCCTAACAACCTGAAAAATAACTCAGGAGTTGCCCAAAGCTGTTGGCATGCAAGTGGGAGCTAGTGAACAACAGACAAAAAAATACGAGGCTAACTGTCAGCTACCAGGTCCTTGTCCCACCCCTTTCTGTTCTTAGAGACCTGGATTCTGTTGCACTAGGGAAAATACTAGGGCAAAGTGTTACTCAAGTGCAGTGCTGACTTTATCTGGGTCAAGTTCACATGAGGAACTAAGGGGGACACTTTGTTGGGCTGCATGTCACTAATAAAAATATATGCTGACCTCCACACTTACAGAGGGCACAGTCCTCCCTAATTCTAGGTAGAGGTGATTCCATTTGCCAAGGTGAGTCCCACACTCTCTCCTCTTTGTTGTCACTAACTCTCTGAGATGGTCTCCTTATTTGCATCTGATGGCCTTATCTATCCCTGGAAAGTTAGAATTCTGGGCCCCACTTGCTGAATTGGTCATATGTGCTAATCATCACAGGCTGGAGAGGCAGCAGGAGGGACAGGCCCCGAGGGAACTGGTCATAAGCAAAGACATCTTCCCAAGGCCCCCAGCATGCTGCCATGGTGCACAGTGAAACTGTAAGCCCACCCAAGCTTCTCGATCTCTGTAACACCAATGCCTACCCCCATGCCCACCTAGGGAAAAATGCTCAGTAAAGGTAGACTGAAGGAAAGAATGAGTTGGCTTTCTTTCCAAGAAGTCGTCTAATCTTATCTCTTGATGCATAATTTTTTCTGTTTATAAAATGGGAGGATATCACCCAGAAATTTCAAAAGGCAGAGAAAATTTTCATGGTGTTTCTAGACCATCCAGTGAGAAGATGATATAACATGAATACAGAGCACATTTGGGCTGCAAACCTTGACCTGTTTCCCCCAATAATCTCTTCCTTTCTTCCCTGATGAGTGTTACCCGAATTGCTGCTCAAGTAAGAAAGAGTAGTACATTTCCACATGCAATTTTCCTTGTTGGTGTTTGCAACAACCAGAATCATATCCTTCCCTCAGCAGTGAAAGCCTACAAATAAAAAACTGAGCCCAACTTTTATTTAAAGTTGTCTCAGTGGGTTCTGAATCAACTTGCTGGGTTAGAAGGAGAAAACAAATATTTCTACCTGTTGTGTGCTCTGCCATTTTATGGGTAGCCATTTCCAAAGGGAGCGTCCATTTGTATCCATTCAACAACTGAAGCCAGCTGTATTTCAAAACCATTGTTGAGAATATCGGAAAGTAAAAATACAGGTGTAATTATTACATCAAAAGTAGCTGCGTAGAGAATCTATAATGAGCTCTGGGGGTGGGGGGGACAGATTACACATAAAAGCAAATACCATATTCCTAAGAGAAGGTATTTATTTTTTTAAATTTTTTAAATATTTTTATTTATTTTTGAGACAGAGAGAGACAGAGCATGATCAGGGGAGGGGCAGAGAGAGAGGGAGACACAGAATCTGAAGCAGCCTCCAGGCTCTGAATTGTCAGCACAGAGCCCCACGCGGGGCTCAAACTCACAGACTATGAGATCATGACCTGAGGTGAGGTCGGATGCCCAACTGACTGAGCCATCCAGGCACACCAAAAGGTATTTATTTCTATTCTGCAGGAAAATAGAATTTTGTTGAAGAAACAAGAATAGTGAAAGAGGCATTGCAGTGAAATATCTATTCCACAAAAATCAATTCCTCATTAAAATAATAATGATGTCCCTTGAACATGACTGAATGTCTGACCTAATAAGAATAAACTGATGTGAGATTTGAGTTAACCGTAAATTTGATGTGGATTGTTTTGGAAAGAGCTCATGTCAGAGAAGGAAGAGCCAACTGAGCCTAGGCTTGAAGGACTAATCCCAGCTTCTTTCAGAAAGAGGCTGAGAAGGAAGTTTTACATGCCCTCCACCAGCGTAAATAGGCATCTGTAAACAGGACAAGCAATAAGAAAATGAAGCAGGCTCTCCTTTAAAGATGTCTCAAATATTACTAGAAACAGTTAACAAATTCTTTAAAGTCTGAGAGGCCTGAGTATGTGAAGTAGAATATTCATTACTATTTGTTTAATGCTCAGTTTCATAGATTAATACACTTAATACCATCAGATTTGAAAAACCAATGTTTTTAGGGAATTTAAACATTGATGACAAATTTGATTAATTATGAGTCTAAGAATATTCTGCATGATCATGCTCCATTTAGCAAGGCACATTTGTTCACTCATTCAAACACTAGATGCAACAGGAAAAATAAACATAAATGTAATGTCTACAAAACATATTTCTTCACTTCTACTCAAAATGATTCCAGCCTGTCAACACCATGGATTTATTTCATTTCTCTACTACTTCTGTTACTATTTTCATATGTTATTAGGGTTATTAATATATTTATTTTGATATTTTCCCAAGAGGTAAGCACGAATATTTTGATCCCTCCCTGGTTGTGCCGCCATCTTACCACATCCCAAGAAGAGAGAATTCCCTCTCAGGCCAGATGCCATTTAGGAAGCTGAGACTTCCAGGCATCAGACACAATTGCTTCTCTTGAGGGCATTCAACTGAGGCTGAGACAATTAAACTTGCACTTGTGTCTTTTCTTTTTTCTTTTTAATAATTTTTGAGCTTATTTATTTATTTATTTACTGAGAGAAAGAGAGGGAGCATGAGCAGGGGAGGGACATAGGGAAAAGGAAAGAGAGAATCTCAAGCAGACTCCATGCTGAGTGCGGGGTCTCCATCTTGCAACCCAGGGATCCTGACCTGAGCCACAATCAAGAGTCAGACGCTAACCAACTGAGACATCTAGGCGCCCCTGCACTTCTTTCTTATACTTAAACCTCAGTAAGACTTGTTTCTGTTGTAGTGAGAATATTTAACATGAGACCTACTCTCTTAACAAATTTTAAGTATATAATGGTATTGTTATCTGTAAGCAAAATACTATACAACTGCGCTCTAGAGTCTGTTCACATCGTGTAACTGAAACTCTACCCACTGAGTAGTGGCTAAATGAGGACCTGCTATTCAGTAAGACCCTTTCTATTCTAGACCTTCTGCCTAGGTTTTAGGGTTTTTGCCAACACTAGTCACAGTCTCTCCTGTAGTGGGTTGAACAGTGGCTCCAAAAAAGACGTGTCCTCAGCCTAACTTCTAGAACCTGTTAATGTGAGTTTATTTAGAAAAAGACTCTGTGCAGATGTGGTTAAGTTACAGACCTTGAGATGAACAGATCATCCCAGATTACTTGGATGAGCCCTAAATGCAGCAACAAGTCGATCCCCTGAATGTTGCCCACACCTCTCTCTCTCTTATTTAAACCTCTGGAGTGGATTTTCATTTTCCTATTGGAATGGTGAATAAAACTCTAACTTAACACATTATATTCTCATACACCTTAATTTTTTTTTTACTTCTTCTCATCAAGTAAAATTTCTACATTGATGGAAACCACGTTTTCATTTTTTGTTCCAAGGTGAAACATAACATTTCTTGGAAGAAATGCTACTTTTGAGTTAGCCATGCAAACACATGAAAAGAACAAATGGGACAAATTAGTGACAAAGTAAATTGATGCCAAGTAAAGCAGTTTCTCTAGTATTAACTGGACCTCAAGTTTGATTGGTTGTTTTTTTGGCTGGATAGTTGGTTTGCACAACCTAAAAGGCAGTTCTCGGGGCGCCTGGGTGGCGCAGTCGGTTGAGCGTCCGACTTCAGCCAGGTCACGATCTCGTGGTCCGGGAGTCGAGCCCCGCGTCAGGCTCTGGGCTGATGGCTCAGAGCCTGGAGCCTGTTTCCGATTCTGTGTCTCCCTCTCTCTCTGCCCCTCCCCTGCTCATGCTCTGTCTCTCTCTGTCCCAAAAATAAATAAACGTTGAAAAAAAAATTTAAAAAAAAATAAAAGGCAGTTCTCTGTATTTGTATTATGTACAATAATTTATATACTTTATTATACACAGTAAAACTCAGGGGATCTCTTTTCAGGCCACGTACACAAAGTATCTGGAATTTTTCTGCATGAGAAATTTGGTCTTCTCCCCAGATTACTTATTTATTCAATCAATTGTTTATATCAGCCTAAACTCATAGATATTATACTCTGGTACATAATCTATTACTACTTTATTTTGTTGCTCACATTGTTCCAGCTTTGACCATTAAGCATTCTTTCAGGGAAGAGCTCCTCTCTTCCTCCACAATTCTATCCACAATTTGGGGGTTTTGTAATTCTTTTAGTATTTCCTTACTTTCTGGCACAACAAGATGTTCCAGGATCATCTTAGTTCCTGACCCGGTTCTGGTGTCTGCCATTTCTCCAAGGTAGGAAGCTGGATTTTATAAAATAACATTTAGTATGGATATACATGAATTCCTCTATTTGTGTCCCCAAAATTTATTGCCCAAATATGAGGGTGTGGAAGAAAAACACCGAAGATCTAAGGAAACAGCCATGTAATGGGACCTCAAGCTGCTCCTTGAAAACTAGTAACTGGATCCCTGCATTTTTTAAGACAGTTGTTTCAAAGTTTCTGTCTAGTAATTCCAATGTATGTACTTCCTCAGGGACAACTTCTGTTGTTTTCTTTTCCTGTGAATGAGTCACACTGTCCTGTCTCTTCACATGCCTCATAAATATTTTGTTGTTGTAGAAAACTGAACATTTTGCACATGATGTTGGAGTAACTGGATATCAGACTTGCCCTAGGATTTTGTTGTTGTTGTTTCCTGTGGGTTGTAGTGGTGCCCGTGTTTGTTAACCTTTCGAAACTATTTTTGTAAAAGCTCTATTCTTTGTCATGTGTCTCTGAAGTCTCTTCTTATTTAATTGAGTAGTCAGTGGTTGACAGAGATTTCCTTAAATGCCTGGAGTTAAAAAAAGAAGGAAGAAAGGAAGGAGGGAGAGAAGGAAGGGAGGAAGGAAGGAAGGAGGAAGAGCAGAGCAGGGAAGGAGATGAGAGGAACTGGGTAGAAGGATGGAAGGGGGAGAGGGAGGAGGGGAATTGTAGAGGAGAGGAGAAGAGGAGGAGGGGGGTGGAGGACCTTGAAGACAAGGTCTGCTCTCCAATCCCTGAAACCCCCCAGTTGACGATGGAAATATGGCCTGCCCCAGGGTTTCCAGGGATTGGAGAGCAGACCTTGTCCTCAAGGACAAATGTGGCCTGCCATCTTGAAGGCCAGTGCCAAGCTGGAGAATGGTGTCAGGCAATAAGAAGATAAAATGCCCCAAAGCTCCCTTGTCCTTTGGTTTCCTTTTTCTTTTTTAAGCATTTGCTTGACTGCTGTAAAGCTTTAGCTATCTTCCAGAGTTCTGACCACTGATAATGAAAGATTTTTCCAGTTTTTCCTGTGTCTCTGGGAAGGAATAAGACTCAGAGTTCCCTACTTCACCATTTCTATTGATGTCAGTCCTCCATTTGAGGTCTGCATTTTGCAGGCAATAATTCATGAGAGCAAAGTTTTTACTTTCTTTTTGACACTTAGAGCAAACTCGAAACAAATCACATAAATAGAAGTAAGGAATCTTCTTCCAGGGCTCCTGGATGGCTCAGTTGGTTAAGCATCCGACTTCGGCTCAGGTCATGATCTCACGGCTAGTGAGTTCAGCCCCGCCTTGGGCTCTGTGCTGACAGCTCAGAGCCTGGAGCCTGCTTCGGATTCTGTGTCTCCCTCTCCCTCTTTCTCTGCTCATCCCCCCACTTGCACTCTGTCTTTCTCTCTCTCAAAAATAAAAAATAAAACATTTAACAAAAATTTTTAAAAAATCTTCTGTCAAAATTAATGGATGCGCTGCTGTGGTGAGGATGTGGCCAAATCAGAAAATATTACTTAAAAATATTCTGTGTTCTGGTTTGAATAGCTTTGGCTCAGTGACTTAAGGATGAGTTTGTGCTAGTCATCAAGATATGAGCGCCAGAATGTTCTGTGGTGCCTAGTACTCATCAATAACTAGTATTTATTAAGTACTTTATATGTACCTAGGTCCTCAATAAATGTTTTATGTTATTTATTCCACTTAATGCTTTTGAGATGGGCACTGATTATTTTACCGTGAATAAACTTAGATTTGGTTAGGTCAAAACCTTATGTATATCACACAGTGAGTACATAATAATGTCAAGATTCAACTCAGACATTCTAACTCCATAACCATTCATAGGAATTAAGAAGTCCGTAAGAATTAAATACTCCTTTCTCATATACAAGGCTTGATGAAGACACACCTGTGAAATACAGGGACTGCATCTAATGGATGGTAGAGTGTGAAGAAGGACAGCTCTGATCAGCGGCTGGAGATCCTGCACTCGGCCATCTCCCTTCCTTCTCTTCTGCTAACGGCCTGAGATCCAACCCAACTCCACTAGCTTTCCAAAACTGCATTCAAGCCATCCAACACCACTCCCCTCACCATCTAAATCTCCATCCCAGCATGGAAGTGGCTGGACCACAGAGAAAAGGATCAGAGGAATCAGGACATTATTTCCCCACCCCCAATACACAAAGGAGGCCAGAAAAGACACAATTTTCTTAGCCATTCACACCATTAAGAGTTTTTGACAGTTTCTTAGAATATGTTGAAAATTAATATTTGTATCATTTATGTTTTGTATGTATAATGACAGTTCTGGGGACCTATCCTAAGTGACAGATACAAACAAAGACTTGTGTATGTATTGTTCATCAGAACAATATTCATAATGGCAGGTAATTACCTACAACTTAAATATGCAACACCCCAGGGAATTCTAAATAAAGTCAGTGAGTGTGTTTGTCTGTGTGTGTGTGTGTGTGTGTGTGTGTGTGTGTGTGTGTATACCATGTAAGCTCCACGGGGGCAGGGGTTGATTTGTTTCATTTCCTGTGTTTCCCCAGGATTGACCACCATGCCTGCCATACAGAACTAGTATGTGTTGAATAGATGAATGAAAATAATAGAATACTTGGCTGTCTATAAAAAAAATTTAAATCATAGATAATTGCTCAGAATATAATTTTAAACACAACAAATAGCAAAATACAAATTGTAAGCTTAACTGCAGTTCTAATTTTAAAAATCAGTTGGATTGAAAAGAGGGCTATTGGAAAATTAACTAAATATTAACACTGGCTATTTCTAAGTGATAAAATTATGAATGATCTTTCCTTTCTCCTTTATTGTTTTGAATTTGCATATTTTAAAAATAGAATAAATTATTTTTAAAAAGAAAATAAAGGATCTAAAAACACTGGTTTTTGATGACTGGCCATCAGTTTCTACATTTCATTTCCAGATGAGGTGATTCTAGAGCATATTAAAAGATCACTTAGCAAAATTAGCATAGTGTTTGGTAGAAAAGCCGATTCTTAATTATTGGTGATTTTGGTTTTTTTCAGTAGGCTTCATGCCCAACACGGGGCCCATTGTGGGGCTTAAACTCACGATGGTGAGATCATGACCTGAGCTGAGATCAAGAGTCGATGTTTAACTGACTGTGCCATTCAGGTGCCCCACATTGTTGACTTTTTAAGACTTGCTACCCACCCTTGATTGCTTGTAGAGGTGACAGATATCAAATAGGTTTCTTTAGATTTTTCTTTATAGATTTGGCTTTGGAACTATGCAATTATTTTATATTATTTATTAAACAAATTTAAATACACTTCAAAAGCACTCCCTAAAAAAAAGTGAATGAGTTAAATAAACCTGTGTATCTAGCTGGCAGCATAACTACTCAGAGAGGAATTATGCTGAGCTTTAAAACACAAACCTTAGGGGTGCCTGGGTGGCTCAATTGGTTAAACATCCAACTTCAGCTCAGGTCATGATCTTGCTGTTTGTGGGTTTGAGCCCTGCATCAGGCTCTGTGCTGACAACTCAGAGCCTACAGCCTTCTCGGGATTCTGTGTCCCCTTCTCTCTCTGCTCTTCCTATGCTCATGCTCTGTCTCTCTCTCTCTCTCTCTCAAAAATAAATAAACATTTAAAAAAATGTTTAGGGGTGCCTAGGTGGCTTCGTCAGTTAAGCATCCAACTCTCCATTTCAGCTCAGGTGGTGATTTCACCTTTCATGTGACTGAGCCCTACACTGGGCTCCACGCTGACACCACAGAGCCTGGTTGGGATTCTCCTTCTCCCTCTTTTTCTGTTCCTCCCCCACTTGTACACTTTCTGTCTCTCTATCTCAAAATAAGCAAACTTAAAAAAACACACACACACACAAAAATTTATCCGTTCATAGTAGGATATACCTGAAGGACAAAGAGAAAAACCTAAAAGCATTTTCATGATGGTGGTAATGTCAGTGTTGTTGTTATGTTTTGTAGGATATATCTAACACATATTTAGGTTGGCATTGCAAACTGAGGGTTTCAACATGGTGGAAAGGAGACTAGATTAATAAGGGTAAGTAAAACCCTGTCATTCAGAGTTCACGTTCGAAATTTCAGTGTAAACTTGACTTCTCTTATCTTTGAAAAAATGCATATAGTATTTCCTACTTCTGTGCACTGAAAGGGGCTAGAAACAAAGACCAACCTTTGGTATGGATGTAGAATGACATCTCTGATTGCAGCGTGCCAATAACATTTTTTGGAAGTAGAGCTCCTTGAGAAATGGCTGATTCCCATGGACAAATCTGAAACATCTGGCCATACCAGAAGGCAAGGAAGCTGTCAAGCCCAGTAGGGTCTTGTCAAAAAGACTTAAAAATCAACTTAAATAGGTTTCCACTGGCCAAAAATGGAATAATTTGAATATCGACAGATAACTGCAATGGATTGAAACACACTCAATATGATTTAATCTAATTTATAACACTTTAAAAAACCTTAACTCATAAGTCAACCTCAGATATATGGTTAAGAACCAACTGATTATTTTAAAACTGTTTTTTTTATGATTAAAAAATCACTTTTATTCTAGTTCCTGAGAGATTTCTCTTAATATCTTCTGATATTTGTCTCCAAGACTGTTTTACCTCTTTTGGAAGACACAATAAGCACAGCAGTGTAGACAGTGGGCAGAGAACAAAACACAATGGTAAAATAAAATGAATGATCCAATACTAGGAGGCAACGGAGGATGGTCCCAGGGGCAGAATTAGAATACATCAGTCTGTTGACATCAGTATAGAAAGAATGCCATCATGTGCTTATAGGGACAAGGGCAAAATTAATTTTCTTCTTTCAAGTATAAAGTACATGCAATATTATGTAGAGCAAAGAAATAGATTTTGAAAGATGCCTGGTTAAATGGCATACTATGTCATTTACCTGCACTGACAATGTAGCTCTAACAACTGACTTGGTATATTTCACTCTTATCTTCTGGTTCCCTCAGGCCTTTTCACAGTTTTGCATCTGTTGTTCCCAGTTTATTGCCAGTTGGTAAATAGCCAAAGTGTTAAACACAACATTGATACTGCTTTTATGTGTGTGTGTGTGTGTGTGTGTGTGTGTGTATAAACTATTGTCAAGTTAGCTAACGTACAGTGTATACAGTGTGCTTTTGGTTTTGGGAGTAGATTCCCATGATACATCACTTATATACAACACCCAGTGCTCATCCCAACAAGTGCCCTCCTCAATGCCCATCACCCATTTTCCCCACGCCCCTGCTCCTCAACCCCCATGAACCCTCAGCTTGTTCTCTGTATTTAAGAGTCTCTTATGGTTTGCCTCCCTCTATGTTTGTAACTATTTTTTTTTCCTTCCCTTCCCCCATGGCCTTCTGTAAAACTGTTTTTTTAAGAGCAGGGAAAGAGAGTAAAAAATTATTAGGCCTTTTCTATAAATTCTGAACATCAGAATAACCTAATAGTCAACAAGGGAAAGTTTCTCAAATTATCTCAGCTTTATTTTTTTTAATTTTTTATTTATTTTTGAGAGAGAGACAGAGTATGAGCTGGGCAGGGGGCAGAGAGAGAGGGAGACAGAATCCACAAAGCAGGCTCCAGGCTCTGAGGTGTCAGCACAGAGCCCGACACGGGGCTCAAACGTGTGAACCACGAGATCATGACCTGAGCGAAGTTGACGCTTAATCGACTGAGGCACCCAGACACCCCAAATTATCTCAGCTTTAAATAAACAAAGTATGATAGAATTAGGGGCCCCTGGCTGCCTCAGTTGGAAGTGCATGGGACTCTTGCTCTCAGGGTTGTGAGTTTGAGCCCTACATTGGGTATAAAGATTATTTAAATAAATTAATTAAAACTTAGATAAAAAGAATGACAGAATTAGAATATCACATTTCAATATCAATGAATTAATAAATCTAAGCAAAGACTATCAATGGCTGAAAAACATGACCAAAAACAACAACAACCACAAACAACAACACCAAGACAATCAAACAGTATGTGCCTTCCTAATGGAAAACTGCCATTATGAAGTGGCCTAGTCAAAAAACAAAACAAAATCAAGCATGAATCCTTGTATTTTAAGTTTATTTATTTATTTTGCAAATGCGAGAACACAAATGCCCTTGCCAAGCAGGCTCCACGCTGTCCGTGCAGAGCCTGACACAGGGCTCGAACACAAGAACCATGAGTTCATGACCTGAGCCAAAGTCCAGACTCAGATGCTTAACTGATTGAGGCACCCACACTGCCCAAATCAAGCGTGAATCTAATCAAACATCTAGATCTATTTGCCAATCTACAGAAGCTATAGGAAATTTTACACTTCATGGGGCTGAGATAAATGAAATTCAGACTGTGGGAAACCTCTACAAACCATCCAATTTCTTCAACAAGAAAAATTGGTGTAGAGAAAAACAAAAGAAACTCAAGCAATTACTATGTGGACCTCATGTGGATCTCAATTTAAACAAAATTTAAATATCCAATTAGGGAAATGTGAAAACAGATGGACTATATGATGACATCAAATAATTATTGCTGATTTTTTGTGAGAGAATGGTCGTATGGTTAGGAAGCTGGGGTACTTTTGTATCTAGAGTTGAAAAGTCCAAAAGTTTTTAAAATTCTCAACATTGCCCCAAATGTTTTGCCTATGGTCACACAGATAATTGGTGGGGCTTAGGTTGAAACGCTGTGAACTAAGGCACAAATAGACATGAGTCACTCCAAAAAGATGAAAATTACACTGCATCTGCAAACCTATTTTTTTAAAGGCAGTTTCTTGATGTTTTCAGTAGTTGAAACTCATAATTTTCAGTCCCCATTGCCATGAAATTATTCCCTAAGTGTTCCTAATTTGCTTTGATATCTGGGAATGAAAGTTGGAATGAATATAAATGTTAATCTTTTATTCAAGTACTTTCATCTTGGGCATCATGCCTGTCAGGTCGCTCCACTGAGCAACTTTGAACTCAGATGTCTGGCAGAATGGCAGAGAATTTTAAATGTTGTTCTTAGCTTTTTCAGTTAGCCTGAATTGACCAGAAATCCCTTTGGGTATGTTGGGAATAACTCTATACAACATTTCATTATAAAAGGCTTTTTAGTGGCATCCATTGTACTTAAAATCTAACAACTGGAGAACCAAAATTGGATCAGCACGGAGGTCTTCCAATGCCCTCAGTGTTTTTTTCTCTTTTTTAAATGTTTATTTTTGAGAGAGTGAGCATGACTGGGGGAGGAGCAAAGAGAGAGGGAGGCAGAGGATCCGAAGCAGGCTCTGTGCTTATAGCAGAGACCCCAACTGTGAGATCATGACGTGAGCCGAAGTCAGATGCTCAACCGACTGAGCCACCCAGGTTCCCCTGTCCTCAGTGGTTTGGATTCAGAAGACACAGGACTTACACTAACCCCAAAAGTCACACACTGCTTTAATGTTAGACATCTTTCTTCCCCCAACATTCCTTAAATCAATAATTTTCCTTTGGGATTGTGAAGTATCTTACATCATTGATTGGTAGTTTCAAAGTCCATAGAAAATTGTTAATTCGCCAGGAAAAAAATTAGAAATAATTGTAGGAGCTATGCCAATGCCTAAATACATGGCACACATGTAGATTTTCTTAGTTACCTCTTAAAATTACCTGGATATTACTATCTGCTAGAGGTTTCACTGGGTCTTTACTATGAAAGACTTAGAAATTGACATCAGAATCCCTTTGGATACAATGATAGATTATATGCACACTGTATTTAGGTTTTGCTCTTCAAAGGTATCAGCTAATTGCCTCTGCTGTTCCCATAAAAGCATTTCCATCCTTGTTATGGGTGGATATTTAGAACAACTGTGATAGTTTTCAAACAGCCTTACAATCTCCTCTGAACATGCAGGGCCATATAAAAAGAAACCCAAGCATAAACATCTCCCCATGGCACCTTGGGGAAACCCCTCAGTTCTTTACATTTGCCTTCTAGAGCCAGCTCACCTGCTCATTAAGCTCTGTGGTTGGAATTTCACTTGGGGCACAGTTGTGCCTCTCTGTTGAGTTCCATTTTGGCTGGTAGCTCTGGACTGGAGTTTAGTGCTCACCTCTACTGTCAGGTGGTTTTCACCTTTGCTCTCACTGATCACACTGGGTCCCTTGCCTCTGCATCACAGAGCAGAGGAGAAGATTTGCACCACTGTCCTATCCAGCTCCCCAGTAGCCTACCTCCAGCCAGGACAACACCTTATGATACTAAGGGAACGATGCACACAGCATGTATTTAGGAATGTTGACTCAAAAAGAAGCTTATTTCTGATGGGAAGGTTTATAATTCACCTGCTCTCATTTGACTCATACTCATTTAGTTATTAAAACCAAATTGGCCCTTGGATATGGAGAGTTCAGAGTTCAGAAGCAACAGAGAAAATTATGAAGAATAACAACATTTTGAAATAAGTGAAAAGGAAATGACTTCTTTTTTTTCTTCTTTTTTTTTCCCCTTTTCTTTTCATTTCTTTTTTTCTTTTAGTGTCTGGTGTCCTGACATGAAACCCTGTGCCAAAATGCTTCTTAGGTGACTTTCTTCTTTGCAAAAAGCCTTCATCTTAACATTCAAAAATTCATGATTGATGTATCTAAGCCTCGGGCTTTTTCATTCTATCTGACACATGGTACGGTGTTATGATTTGAGGAGTAGGGCTCTTTCAACTATACAAAAATTTTTGTATTAAGTTTTTGGAAATAATATGTTTGGGTAGCCTGGGTGGCTCAGTTGGTTTAAGTGTCCAGCTCTTGATTTTGTCTCAGGTCATGATCTCATGGTTCATGGGTTCAAGCTCCACATTGGGCTCCACACTGACAGCACTGAGCCTGCTTAGGATTCCTTCTCTTCCCCTCTATCTCCGCCCTTTCCCCATTCTCTCTCTCTCTCTCAAAATAAATAAGCAAACTTTAAAAATAGTTTTAAAAAAATGTTTTCTTCCTTTTTTTTCTGTTCTCTATCTAGAAATCTTATGAGGATGCTTGATCCTCAGTATTGATCCTTTATATCTTATCTGTCTTCTCTGATCCTCAGTATTGATCCTTTATATCTTATCTGTCTTCTCAAATTTTTTACTTCCTTATCTTTTGGTCTGGGGGATTTCTCTAATTTTACCTTCTAGGCTTCAACTAAGTTTGGTTGTTCAGACCATCCTATTTTTAAGTTCTAGAAGTTATTTCCTGTTTGTTCCTTCTATAGCATCCAGTTCTTGAAAAATGGATAATGTTTTTTTTTTTTTAATTTTCCTCACTTACTAATCATTTCCTTAAAGTCTTATTGGTTCTCTGCTTTTCTTTTTCTGTTTGCTTTTCTCTCATTTTGCAGACCTGCTGCCTATGTCCAGTGATCCATGGTTGCCTGAAGACTATACAATAGGAAGGCTAGTGGGAGGTCCCGGGAGTGAGCAAGGTTATTGACTGGCAGGTTCTGTTCAGATGACCAGGCACGAGGCTGGGACCACAAGCTCCCAGGTGTAAAATATTTAATGTCTTACTTTAGAGTGCCATTCTGCAGAGAAGCTGCCCTTGCTTTACCCAAAGAGTGAGTTTAATTTTTTTTAGAAAAAAAAAAGATCATCTGGCTCTTTCATGTTTGCTTTGCTTTGCTTTGCTTTGCCTTGCTGGAAAGATAGACGCTTAGCTGTTGGATATTCCCCCTGAAGTGGTGGTGTAGGGACTTAGGTTGCGAGACATTCTCTATTAGAAACTTTCTCTTTGTTTCAGGTTCAGCCCTCCATCTGCCTCCAGTAGGGTAGGCTTCTCTGGGCAAATGCAGGGCTGTTGATTTCCCTCATGTTCATGTTGTGGCCTGGTTAGGAAGTATGTGCATGTTGCTACTACACGTGTCAGCTTTAATCACTTTCAAATGTCTTCAAAAAACTTATATTATGATGTGGTTTCAAACAAAAATATTTTGGGTATGCAGGATAGCATGACAACACAGCAAGGGTATACATTTAATATTTAAAGAAGCAAATATCCACTGTAAAGAAGTGTGTACATTTCCAGTTAGTTTGGAAAGCAACCTCCAAATGCTTTATGGACCCTGCAGAAGGACAGTTTCCACATCACTGAAGGTGGGCTACACTTGGTGGCTGTGACGCATACATGAGAATTGCTAAGGACATGTCCAGCAATGCACCTGAAGGCACAAGAAATGGTGAAATCTCACAAAGTGGACAAAAGAGATTTCCAAGAATCAAGAGGCAGGTTGAAGACCAATGGACTAAACAATATTGTTAATTACTGAGTTATGGCTTTGTAGGCAGCATGATTTTCTATTTATAATGTTATGATACTCCCTTTAAACTATGGCTTCCTTTTCTGGTTTCCATCCATCTTCCTGAGCTATAATAGGTAAAGTGCTCAAGTACTACCCTTAGATGCTCCTCTTTTTCCATTCACACCTATGCCTTAGGGGATCTCACCCAGAATCATGGATTTTTTTAATGTTTGTTTTTATTTACTTTGAGGGGGGGAGGGGCACAGAGAGGGAGAACGAGAACCCCAAGCAGGTAAGCAGGCCCAGCACTGTCAGCACAGAGCCTGATGTGAGGCTTGATCTCATGAATCATAAGATCAGGACATGAGCTGAAATCAAAAGTCAGATGCTCAACTGACTGAACTACCCAGGCATCCCCAGAATCATGGCTTTTAACATGATTGTTCCTAAATACTATTGTTTCCATCCCCAGGTCACTTCCTGATTGTTACAGGGTTGAGGGACTACAGATGGCCAGACAGCTCCTGAACCCTGAGGTGGGGCACTCTGGTGTCATCCCCTCTCCAGAGCCTCCCAAGGTATCAGGCTGAGGCTAGATGTCAGCTGAACCCACATTTTTGCCTGGCTTCTTTCCCCGTCCTGTCTTGCTTCTCTCACTTTCTCACAGCTGTCCCCTGAGAGGTTTCCCTGACTAAATCACTGATACCTGAACCTCCACATCAGGCTCTGCTTCTAAGAAACCTGACTTTAGGCACCATCTATACACCCAGACCCTCAAATTTCTATCTCCTGCCTAGACTTCTCCTCTGATGTCCTTATCAACATGTCCAGTTGGAAGCATCTTATTAAATGTCTGCATCAGTTCCTGGTTGCTCTTGCTTTACCAAAACTGCTCCTCCTGGGGTTTTTCTCATCTCCCTGCATGGAAGCCCATTATGTCACTTGCTTGATCTAAAAGCCTTGGAGTCATCTTTGATTCCCACCTCCTTTCACACATCATGCTCAACCCATCAGCCAATTCTGCTGGCTCCTCCTCAGTGGACACTCATCCACTCAACAGACAGTGCCCCTCTCACCGTGGTGGCCACCAACATCTGATCCAGGCCATCATCATCTTTTGCCGGGATCACTGTAGCAGCCTCCCAACTTTCCCTCCTGCTTCTACCCTTAACCTTCTTCATTTTATTCTCAATAGAGCAGTCAGAGCAAGCCTGTTAAAATATGTCTGATCATGGAACCCTTCTGCTCAGAACCCTCAAAAGCATCCAGCTTTGAGAGAAGATGTATGTCATGGGCCCTGAGTATCCCTGCATGTCCTTGCTTGCTGTGCCAAACTGCTTGCTCTGCCAAACTTCTCCCTCTTCTGACCGAAAGCATGGTCTGTAGCTGGCTATGTAGACATAGGTCAAGGAGACCATGCCTGAGTATCAAGAAAGGCCCCCTTCCCATGAGGATAGAGATTGACATGCCTGCTGTTTCCTATAATGCTTGCTGCTTGTTCAGAAAATGCTGGACTCTTGGCTCTGGTTCCACTGCAGGGACAGATACCCATGATGGGGCCTTGTGTCTTCTCTGTGGGACTCCAGGGGTAGACGAACTAGACACAAACCAATATGAAGACCTGGCAACTGTTTTGCCATGTTTGCCTGTGGTCCAAGAGTCTCATGTCTTCTGCCTTCATCCATGAACCAACAGGCACACTTGTTAGCTTGCAAAAGGGCAAAGTTGCAGGCCCTACACAGTTCCTGACACCCATCGCATTCAGTGTAAAACCAACGACCTCTCAGTGCCCCACCTACCCTCTCTGATCCCATCTGCCAGTCCTGAGTCTCCCCAGTTTCCTCCCCCCAGCGTGGGCAGTGTGTGTTGGGGGGTGGGGCAGGGGGAAGCTCCTCCTGGCCCTTGGCACGTGTGCAGCACTCTCCTGCCTCAGGACCTCCACAATTTCTCTTCTCATTGTAGCCTCTTCTCCCAATTGAATGCACCAGGGTCTGCCTATCACGTTCCCGGTTTTCCTGAAGTACCACCACCCTTGAGGCCTGCCCACCCACCCATCGCAGGTTTGTGAGACCCCTCAAGCTTCTGCTTCTCTTTCCCCCAATCCTCTTCATCAGACCTCCATTTTCTCCAGCTATTTTCTCTCTATCCCCCTGAGGACAGCATGCCAGTATTGGAATGGAAGTGTTTATCTATTAAACTTGTAGAGAGTCTACGATATGTGGGGTGCTGAGCTGGGCAAATGAGGACCATGAGGAAATATCTTACATACCCATTAGGACTGCTAAAATTAAAAGTGGTGAAAATGCCAAATGCTTGCGATGGTGTGAAGAGACTGAATATCTCATACCTTGCTGGTGAGAATGTGAAGTGGTATAGCAACAGTGGGAAATAATTTGACAGCTTCTTTAAAAACCAAAAAACATCTACCATACAGCTCAGCAAATGCACTCCTTGACACTTACGCTGAAGAACTGAAAATGGTATGCCTCCCACAAAACCCTCACAAGAATGTTCATAGCAGTTTATTGTTAATAGCCAAAAAATGGAAACAACTAAAATGCCCTGTGATGAGTGAAGGCTTCAGCATTATAGTATATTGATATCAGGCACCACAATGAGAAAAAAACTTTTGATACATACAACAACTTGAATGGATCTCAAGGAAAATATGCTGAGTGAAAAAACCAATACCAAAGGTTGCAGACTCTGGTTCCATTTTATTACATTCTTGAAATCAAAATTATAGAGATGGAGAGCAGATTAGTGGTTGACAGTTTTAAGAATGATGAGGCTGAGGGTGATATAGGGACCATGGATGGGTTACACAATAGAGTCATGTGATGGAACAGTTCTGTGTCTTAATTATGATAATTGCATGAAACTATACATGCAATAAATGATGTCCAATTGCCCATACACCTTGTGCCAATGTCAGTTTCCTGCCTTTAATACTGTGCTCTCAGTATTTGATATTTTGTTGTATAACATGTAACCATTGGGAGAAGTGGGGTGAAGGGTACTTAGGACATCTTGTGCTATCTTTGAAACTTCCTGTGAATCTATGATTATTTAAAACTAAAGTTTTCAAAAAGTAAAACAATCAAATAAAGCATGAGAATCAAAAGTATGCATATTGAATACTCCCTGATGTAGAGGGCAGGGAAGAATAGCATGATGCCTTCAGAGCACTGCATTGCCTGTATGTTAGCTTTGCTGGAGTCTAAAAATGTGTGTGGAACCATTGAGTGTGTTATTACACAATAATTGAGTTTTACTTTCTTTTTTTATTCATACTTATACACTAATACGGATAACTGCTGGCAAAATAATGAATGGCTTGAAGTTACTCACATTAATGGAACCCATTAAATGTTCTGACTAATCAACTGTCATATATATGAATGTATAAATATATATTTTACAGTAATTCTGCTTGCAATGCAAGCCACCACTATTTGTTTGACAATTTAATTTTGCACTTCAACCTCTCAAGAGCCTGACCACTTAATTTTTTTCAATTAAATTACAAAGTAGAAAAACAGATGTAAAATGTGTCATGTGATCAGTTTTATGGATTATTTATTAAATAGAATTTACTAGAACAAAGTTTTCTCTAACCACGTAGAGCCAAGAGCAGTGGACCTCCATGTGTTAAATTTATTTTATGCAACTTTTCTAATTTCTTACAAGTTAGCAAATAGTTGTTGAGTACTATAATATACAAGACATTCCCATAGGCCCTGCCTGAATTAGTTCTTAGAAAGCTTTTTTAAGTAGAATCTAAACCTGTGCATTTAATACAACTTTCTGTGACGATATAAATGTTTTTATTTGTATTATCCAATGAAGTAGCTACATGTGTCTAGTGACTTCTTTGACTAAGATACTTGATTTTAAATTTCATTTAATTTTAATAATCTAAATTTAAATTAAAAAGCTATTTTGGCTAATGGCTACCATACTGGACAGCATAACTCAAGGTATTATCAGAGGTTTCGGATACTGAATTTTGGGATACATTTCCTCCATGAGTCCATACAGAAGAAATTGACAGGACCATTATTATTCATAAGTATAAACAGAAAGATCCTAAATCTTTCCAGCTGCCATTTTCCTGACCTTCCACCTTGCTGACAGAGGCAGCCCCCTTCACCAGTAGTTGGACGTGTTAGATCCAAATTGCCTCAGCCATCCTTGCAATTGGGACAGTTCTGACCAGTGGTACATGAAAGGGACTCTCACAGTTCATTTCTGAGACAATATCTTCCTCCCTGATTAAAAAAACAAAAACAATAGTGAAGAGCATACTTTTATCCTCTCTGATATTGGAAGCCACAACAGCTTTTGTTGTTGCTGATAGCCATCTTGTGACCATGAGATAATAGTGAAAAGAAAAAAGCTTACCCTGACATCACTGAGAAGCTTAATTCAATGTTGGGTCCACCAGCCTATGGAGTCCTTATTTTGTGAAAAAAAAATTCTGTTGTTTTAGCCATGTTTCATCAGTATTCCATTGCTTGAAATCCTCAGCTTCCAAACTAAGATCCCTAAAACTCCCAATGGAAGGTAAGTTTGTGTAATTTCATAGGACTGGGAGAAAATGTGTAAGCATGGGACCAAAGAGGATCAGAGGAGGATACAGACAATATTGGAGATGCTTTAAAGAAAGACCAACAGTCTTCCAACTATGCCAGAGGGGAGCTTTGGGACATGGCCTGGCACCACTCTAAGCTAGGATGGGACAGTATGATGCCAATGAGGATCTCAAAATGGGACCAGCAGAAAGAGGGTGAAGGAGATAAAAGACTGGAGATATCAGCAAAGGTCAGATCATTGGAGATCTGGAGGGACACACTAAGGATTTTAGACTTGTTTCTAAAGGCCACAGGAAGCCACTGTAAGTTTAAACAAAGACACGATTGTGTTGACATTTTTAAGAGAACACTCAGGCTGCAGGTAGAGTGGTTTGGAATGGGGCAATACTAGAAGTTAACAGATCAGAGAGCACATCCTATCAGAAGGCCATGATGTCAATATGACTTAGTGCTCTCCATGCTGACTTTGATCACTCCAGGTTGGAGTAGTCTGTTCAGGTGTATAAAGTCTAATTATATGACACACGGGGAACTTGCCAAGTTAATTCTAGCAGTTACTCTCAAGCAGCAAAATATGCCATATTTTCCCTCAAACTAAGAGAGTCTGAAGAGCAAGGTGAGAGAACTTGCCAAGTATTCAGATTTATTAAGGCAATGATGAAAATGGTGTGGTGTCAGCTTAGAGATGGAAAAACAGATCAGCAGCACACAACAGGTGTCAGAAACAAGCTTTCCATAACTGGACACTTGATAGGCAACGGGTGGCATTGTAGATGACCGGGGAAAGAAAGCAGCTTCAGTAAAGAGCACTGAGCACTGGTGTCCCTGGTAGGACATGTGGAAGGAATGAAGTCGGATCCAAATCTCACAGCAAGTGCAAAACCCAGTTCCATGTGAACCAAGGATTCAATGTGTAAAGCACTAGTGTGAAGCTTTTAGAAGAGGTTATAGCATAATGCTATTAGAATAATGTAAGAATTATTTAAACAAGAGGTGCCTGGGTGGCTCAGTCATTTAGACACCCAACTCTTGATTTCTGCTCAGGTCATGATCTCGCGGTTCATGAGTTCGAGCCCCATGTCAGGTTCTGTGCTGACAGTGCAGAGCCTGCTAGGGATTCTGTCTGTCCCTATCTTTCTGACCCTCCCCTGCTTGTGCTCTCTTTCAAAATAACTAAGTAAACTTAAAAAAAAATTAAGAATTGTTTAAACAAAACTCAAAAGGATTGATAAATCTGTCTTCAAATTTAAAAGTTCTCATGTTGAGAAAGACAGATACATATGTTTTCACTCTTATGTGGATCCTGAGAAACTTAACAGAAGACCATGAGGGAGGGGAAGAAAAAAAAAGAGACGGAGGGAGGCAAACCATAAGAGTCTCTTAAAAACTGAGAATAAACTGAGGGTTGATAGGGGTGGGAGGGAGGGGAAAGTGGGTGATGGGCATTGAGGAGGGCACCTGTTGGGATCAGCACTGGATGTTGTATGGAAACCAACCTGATGATAAATTTCATATTTAAAAAAAGTTCTCATGTTGAAAGGACATTATAGAAATGTGAAAGGTAAGCTCTTTCTGACACACATAACTGGAGAATGATCAGTACCCAGCATTTATAAAAGAGCTCCTAAAAATCAATAAGGAAAGAAGAAGAAATCCAATAGAAAAATGGACGAAATACATCAAGAGGCCCCTCACTAAAAAAGATCCATCAATGGTGAAAAACATGAAAAGATGCTTCACCTTACTAATAATGAGGAAGTAGAAATTAAAGCGAAATGACACATGATTTTACTTCTAGCACGATTGGCAAGGACATTAAGATCAAAGCTCTCGTACAGTGCTGATACCAAAAGTAAAGTATTATATTGTAAAGCTGTTTTTCTCCTACTTCTATCCGACAGAACCCCTGCATGGCTGCCAAAGGCTTCACATACAGGAAAGTTCATGGAAAAAGTAATTGTAATAGCAAAAAAACAAATACTGTAAATGTCCTGGGTGGGAGAATAAAATTGTGATGTAGTCATAAAATGGAATTCTGAACAGAATTTATTTCAGTGAAAGTAAATCCAGTACAGCCATAAACATTGTTATATGCACCTCAAAACATAAAGTTGAGTACAAGATAGAAGATAAGATACAGAGGTAAATACACAGAATCACATCACTTATGTAGAGCTGGAATACACTCTATGTTTAATGATATATTGTTTAGCGATTCATACATCTCAAGTATAACTAAGGAAAATCAAAGATACAATAAATACACCATTCAGAATGGTGGTTGCCATTGTGGATAAGAAGGAGCACAGTGGTCAAAGAGGGGCATCTAAGGCTGTAGAAACATAATCTACTTCTCACACTGGGTAGCGGGCAAGTATATGGGTGTTAGTTTTCAGTTTTTAAACTTTATATAATTTCATACAGATATGCAAGGAATATTTCATGGAAAAAACAAAATTAAAAATAAAAAAGTATGGAGGTTTCTCAAAAAAATTAAAAACAGAACTACCATATGATGCATCAATTGCTCTACTAGGTATTTATCCAAAGCATACAGGAGTGGTGATTCAAAGGGGCACAGGTACCCCAATGTTTATGGAAGCACTATTGACAATAGCCAAAGTATGGAAAGAGCCCAAATGTCATCAATTGATGAATGGATAAGAAGATATGGTATATATATATATATATATATATATATATATATATACACACACACAATATATATATATATATATATATATATACACACACACACACACACAATGGAATATTACTCAGCGATCAAAAAAAATGAAATCATGCCATTTGCATACCGAGCAAAATAATTCAGTAAGAGAAAGACAAATATTAGATGATATAACTCATACGTGGAATTTAAGAAAAAAAAAACGGATGAACATAGGGGAAGGGAAGGAAAAATAAGATAAAAACCAAGGGGAAACAAATTATAAGAGACTCAAATACAGAGAACAAATTGAGGGCTGCTGGAGGGGTGTTGGGTGGGAGGGATGGGCTAAACGGGGGATAGGCATTAAGGAGGGCACTTGTTGGGATGAGCACTGTGTATTATATGTAAGTGATGAATCACTAAATTCTATTCTTGAAATCTTTATTATGCTGTTAACTAACTTGGGTTTTAATATACATACATACATAGATATATAATACATAAAAGAAAATGATATTCCCAGGTTTCTGTTCTGAGGGACCAATTGGTGTGACATTGACAATAGCATCCTAACCACTAGGTCCTATGGATCCACTGGTGGTAGACAACATGTGTGTTTCCTTAAGGATAAGTCTTTCAGTCATAAGAACAGCCGCTGACAGACTGGCTACAAACCAAAAGCCTTGTTTTATGTGGGTCAGATATATTCTCTATTTCCACACTTATTACCATTTCTGGATTTTCTAGGAAAATAATGGTTTAGTGGCACACGCTCTGGGGAGCATTCTTACTCTTTTCAATTTTCAGGTGAACTACATGTTCCTTGTGCACAAGGTTTTGTAGGTTTGAACGAAACATTATGGGTATGAAAACAGTTGACAGAGGAATGTCCACAGATGGGAAATAGACAGGAGACGCTCTGCTGTCAGGTGCAAACTTCAGAAAGAAAGGTAACATAATGTGAAAACATTTGTATTAAAAACATAATATTGTTTTTAGTAATTACATGAGTGAGGAAATCTGCTTTACCCGATACTGTTTCTGAACACTTGTGTTTGTATCTGTAACTGACTTATGAAATGAACTTAACTTTGGAAGGGGCAGGCAGAAAGTAAATTTCTTTTTGAAGCAGCACTATATTTCCTCCGTCCTGTGTCAAATCTTGCATCTCTGAACGTGATGTTGTCTTCATAGATCCCATAGCTTTTCTGGTCATTCCCAATTATTACAAGTAGTCTGTTTTTCAGGTGCTAAAAAATCCAGACCAATTCAATATTAAAACCTTATCTCTTGTCCAATTGAGAGCTTACTCCTAGTACAGTCCTGCTTCAGACAGGGAAGCCTTCAGTGGAGAGGAGGATTTTGTCACTATTCCCTGTCACTGCTCTTCCCACGGTGGGAAGCTCCTCCAAGGTTGAGGAATTGGAAGGGAGGGACAAGAATGGCCCCAATGGAGTGAGACAACTGTCACAAGCCATTGGTGGCTTCTGGATGTGGCAGATGTCCAAATACTGATTTTTTTCTTTTGTGTGGTACTTCAGTGGGTCCTTGAGAGATCCCACTCTCCACTCCACCTCCTGGCATCATTACTGGGAATCATTCCTGCATCCCCACTTTGGAAGAAATACCTCTCTGGTTCATTCCTCATCCTTTGGCCCAGCAGTGCACAGCCCTTCTGGACCATAGCATTTAGACAACCCAAGGCTGACACCCTCTCTTGGTGCCACCTAGCTCCAGAAACATGCCCTTTTTCTCTGCCATCCCTGGATGAGAAGCTTCCTCTCATGGCACTTATCTTTCTGCCATGGCAGCCACTCTGGAAAGCCTTTACCTCAGTAGACTTCGAGGTTTGAGGGGGATGGGGAATATGAGTCAGGAATGAGTCACATCATCCCCCAAATTCTAACAGATATATATTAAGCCCTCTTAATGATTTTTTAAAGGAGCCCTCATTTGGCTTAAGGGCAGAGGAAAGTACCTCATGGCATATTAATTATTCTCTCACAGAATTATTCATTCTATAATCAAAGTTAATGAGCCCCCCTGTGTACACATAGGAGAGGAACGCTTGGAGCATGTTGGAGGTTAGTCCTTAGCAGCATTTCTATCTATATATTTATGTGATCTGGTATTTCTCTGTAGAATGTGTAAGCAGTTAACACTTTTTGATCTCAGTCTCTGGGGACTTGATCTCAACTGGGCCAATAGGAAAAGTTTATTATTACTGTCCTGTTACACATATGGTAACTAGATAATAATAATTAATGGTAACTAATATTTCTCAGGTTTTAGCCATAGGCAGTAAGTGAATTATGTGGCCATGGGTTTTCTTTGGTCAATAATGTGTCAGCAGATATGATGCAAGCAGAGAATTATAAAGGCATTTTTCAATTTCCATTTGCTTTTGGGGGCTCGAGCCACTGCCATGAGAAGCACATCCCTTGACCAGCCCTACAAGCACAAGAGATCCACACATAGAGTCCAATTACACTATCACAGCCAAGTCCACCTTACAGCAAAGCCACCAGCTGACCTGTAGACGCACAAACAACCCAGGTGAGATTAACATCAATAAAATTTGTACAATTCTAGGGAAGTTGAAAGGAAATTTACTTTACAGCCTTCTGCAAATGTCAGCTTTGGATACAAATGCCTTATGATCCATCAATCTCACTCCTGGGTATATGATCTAAGGAAATTGTAGCAATGTTGCTTGGAGACATGTACAAGAATGTTCCAAGGGTACAGCTTATAACAGCCAAAAGCTGGAAATGAGACCAGTGTCTATCCACAAAATAACCAGTAAGTTGTAGTAAATACATACAATGAAACAGTATGTAGTAATGAAATCTAATGAGTCATACTTATATGCAATACATGGGTAAAACTTGCAAATAAAATGTTTAGAAGGAGCAAGATACAAAAGACACAATCATGAGTCTGCTTAAGTAAAGTTCTCAAAGAAGACAAAAGAAATTATTTGGTTGAGATGTATACATAGCTGATCCAGTTATAAATAAAAGCAAGGGAAGATTGCCACAAAATTCAAGACAGTGGTTACCTCTAGAAGGGCAGGTAGGTGTGTTGACTGCTTGGAAAAAAAACATGGCGGATGGAGGGTAGATTTTTGGGGGTGGAATGGAACATACTCTATTTTGTGGTCAGAGGCACTTTTCCTCTGTTCCCCCTACACAAAAGAGTCAGCAAACCCCAAGGCGTTTTTAACTCACACCACAATGTAATAGTGTTAACCCCCAAAAATGTATTAAACATTTAATATGATGCAAAGAAATGTGGCAATTAAACAGATAAAAAACAAATTTTTCACCACTGGCATAACCTGATGGGTGTGATACAATAGCTGTTTACCCTCTTTGCAGCCAGATAGGCAACCCCAACTCAGATAGCCACTCATTCATCTTGTACTGGAAGAATGTTCTTGCACTAAAGCTTTTGCACAATTAGAGCCACTTTAAACAAGAAGGAAAAACAAATATATAAACCAAATTAGGAAAATTCTTATGTTAACAGAAAGAAGATTCTGTTTAGAGACAAATAAATTATTGTTTTCTTTCAAGTGTCTATTTACAAATGTCAAAATAAGAATGCTTGGGGGAAAATGTAAAAATAAGCTAGCAGCAGTAGTATTGGATAAATAAAACTTTTTAAAGAACAATATGTAAGAGGATTTCCTTATCCACTAGCTAAAGGTTTGTACCCTTAAATACACTTGCAACTAGTGGATGAATAAGTCCTGGAGATCTAACGCACACAGCATAGTAATTATAGGCAACAATATTGTATTATAGACTTCAAAGTTGCTAAGAGACAGCATCTTAATTGTTCCACCACAACAAAGAAATAATAATTATGCTAATGCTACAATGCTAATCATATTGCAATATATAAAGGTATCAAATCAACATATTGTATACCTTAAGCCTATATAATGTTATATGTCAATTATATCTCAACTAGAAAACAAAAGCTAAATTGAAAAGGAACTAGCTATAACACAAGGGACTCCATTTTATTTCAAAATTTTGGAAGCTACTAAATTCTAATGAACTCCTCATCCACCTATGAGATTAAATATATATATATGTATATATATATATATATATATATATATATATATATAATGGCAATGAATGGTCACATAACTAACACATCAGAAGCACTAAAGTATGTAACAATAGGGCTTGTCAAACATCAACAAATTTTTTACAATTCTGGCAAAGTTGAGGGAAAATGTACCTCACAGCTTTCCCAAATGTCAACTGAAAATAGAAAATTATGTTGTTATTTGATTCGGTTGTTTATTTTCACTTTTATCAAATCCTTGGACTCCTGTGGATAATTACAGTACTGTGCAGCATTGTTGTTTATTTCTGTTTTGGAAGAATGAGATGTAAGATAAGTAGTCCCAACACTTATTACCTAAGCTGATTAGCAGAGTTATTCAAAGCACAGTCTCTTATATGCAGTAGAATGAAGATAATATAAATTCAACATTCCAGTGTCATAACAAAGCATTTGCTTTCTCCCATCTCTTAAATCCATTTCCATGCAGAATCACATATACATATGACTTGGCTTCATTATTAAGCCAATATAGTCACCATAAAAGGTTGCTAATCATCCAGGAATTAATTTATTTCATTACTTTGCTGGAGGGTCAAATCAACCATATGTTTGGTCCTGTAAGACCTAACATAAAAGAAGTGAAATCTCCAAGCACCTTGGTATTGGTAATTATCTGTGTGGGCTCTGGAAGGAAGCATCTCAAATACAATTATAAAAGCCTATGGATTCATAAGACTTTACACAGCGCATAAAAACTGACAATTACAAGTCCCAATGGTCTTAGACTGATTTAATAAGATTTAATGGCTCCACAACTTGTGCATTCTAAAATAGAAATGGTAATGTGACTCCATGATCTACTGAATAGACTAATAGGCTCTGGATTCAAATACCTTATTCTGTAGGAGTTACTACAGCCTTGCTTCTGGCAATGTCTACTACCTCATAAGTAAATGAACAGTTGCTTCCAGAAATCCCTTCCATGTCTTCTACTTCTCATACTTTATATTTTAAGCCAATTCGTTGCTTTTCAATTCTTTTGGTGCATCTAATTTCACCATCCTCACAAAAGCTTTCTTCCACAGTCACTCATCCAACAAGAAATGACCACACTGACCTAAAGATGAGCTTCTTTCGTAGTCCAGCAGCCAGAGTTTCAGCCCTCTCCCACACTGAAAATGTCCTGTTAGTTACTTCCTTTCAAAGCAAGAAAATCCCCACCAAAAGGATTTCCCATTAGTTTCACCGGGAACACAATGAGGAGAGAGATGTGTCAGCAGAGATAAATTTCTGGCATGCCCAGGAATTTGCAACACTGCTTTGAAGGACTATTGGATTCATTGGTGCTTTTCATCTGTAGTCCATTGTAGTCTGTGGTTTAATGAATCTTTAGTCCCCAAAACTTAACCACTTAGTTAGTTTCTTTCTGCTTGCTCAGGAACCCAGCACCCTTTTATAATATTGTTGTTTTGGAAACATATATTCTCATATTTGAACAAGAGACTTAAAAACCAAATTTGGAATGTACCATCTTGTATATACATTAGGGACTGCTCATTTCATTATTATTTTATTAATTTTTATCATTTTTTATTGTAGTAAAATATACATAACATAAAATTTACTATTTTAACTGTCTTTAAGTTTATAATTTAATGGTGTTAAGTACATTCACAATGATGTATAACCATTACCACTATTGACTTCTAGAACTTTTTTTTCATAAAGATAAAAATTTTTTTTATGAATAAAATTTAGTGACTCATCACTTACATATATCACCCAGTGCTCATCCCAACAAGTGCCCTCCTTAATGCCTATCACCCATTAAACCCATCCCCCCACCCAACACCCCTCCAGCAACCTTCAATTTGTCTCTTATGGTTTGTCTCCCTCCTTGTTTTTATCTTATTTTCCTTCTGTTTTCCTATGTTCATCTGTTTTGTTTCTTAAATTCCAAGTGTGAGTGAAATCATGTAATATTTGTCTTTCTCTGACTCATTTCACTTAGCATAATACACTCTAGTCCCATACATGTTGTTGCAAATGATAAGATTTCATTCATTTTGATCATCAAGTAACATTCCATTATATATATTTGTATGTGTGTGTATACAGTGTATACATATACATATACATATACATACACATACATACACATACATACGTATATACACCACATTTTCTTTATTCACTCATCAGTTGATGAACATTTGGGCCTTTTCCATACTTTGGCTATTGTCAATAGTGTTGCTATACATGTTGGGGCGCATGTGCCCCTTCCAATCAGCATTTTTGTATCCTTTGGGTAAAGACCTAGTAGTGTAATTGCTGGGTTGTAGGGTAATTCTATTTTTAATTTTTTGAGGAACCTCCACACTGTTTTCCAGAGTGGCTGGACCAGTTTGTGTTCCCACCAACAACGCAAAAGTGTTCCTCTTTCTCTACATCCTCACCAACATCTGTTGTTGCCTGAGTTGTTAATGTTAGCCATTCTGACAGGTATGAGGTGATATCTCATTGTGGTTTTGATTTGTATTTCCCTAATGATGAGTGATGTTCAGAATCTTTTCATGTGTCTGTTAGCCATCTGGATGTATTTTTTGGAAAAGTGTCTATTCATGTCTTTTGTCCATTTATTCACTGGGTTATTTGTTTTTTGGGTGTTGAGTTTGGTAAGTTCTTTATCAATTTTGGATTCTAACCCTTTATCTGATGTCATTTGCAAATATCTTCACCCATCCCATCAGTGTCCTTTTAATTTTGCTTATTGTTTCCTTCACTGTGCAGAAGCTTTTATCTTGATGAGGTCCCAATAGTTCATTTTTGTTTTTGTTTCCCTTGCCTGTGGAGAGATGTCAAGTATGAAGTGCCTCAGCTGAGGTCAAAGAGATTGTTGCCTGTTTTCTTCTCTGGGATTTTGACAGCTTCCTGTCTTACATTTAGATCTTTCATCCATTTGAGTTTATTTTTGTGTATGGTGTAAGAAAGTGGTCCAGGTTTATTCTTCTGCATGTTGTTGTCCAGTTTTCCCTACACCATTTGCTGAACAGACTGTCTTTTTCCATTGGATATTCTTTCCTGCTTTGTCAAAGATTAGTTGGCCATACGTTTGTGGGTCTATTTCTGGGTTTCCTATTCTGTTCCATTGATCTGAGTGTCTTTTGTGTGCTAGTAACATACTGTCTTGATCATTACAGCTTTGTTATATACCTTGAAGTCTAGACCTGTGTTGCCTCCAACTTTGGTTTTCTTGTTCAACATTACTTTGGCTATACAGGGTCTTTTTGGGTTCTATACAAATTTTAGAATTGTTTGTTCTAGCTTTGTGAGGAATGCTGGTGGTATTTTGACAGGGATTACATTGAATATGTAGATTGCCTTGGGTAGTATTGACATTTTAACATTATTTGTTCTTCCAATCCATGACCATGGAATGTTTTTCCATTTTTTGTTTTTTGTGTATTCTTCAATTGCCTTCATAAGTTTTCTATAGTTTTCAGAGTATAGATATTTCCCCTCTTTGGTTAGGTTTATTCCTAGGTATTATGGTTTTTGGTGCAATTGTAAATGGGATTGATTCCTTGATTTCTCTTTCTGCTTCATTATTGGTATATAGAAATGCAACTGATTTCTGTACATTTATTTCATATCCTGTGACTTTGCTGAATCTATGAATCAGTTCTAATAGTTTTTTGGTGGACCTTTTGGATTTTCCACATAGAGTATCACATTATCTGCAAATTGTGAAATTTTGACTTCTCTCTTGCCAATTTGGATGCTTTGTATTGTCTGATTTCTGAGAGTAGGACTTCCAAAACTATGTTGAATAACAATGGTGAGAGTGGACATCCCTGTCCTGTTCCTCACCTTAGGGGGAAAGCTCTCAGTTTTTCCCCATTCAAGATGATATTAGCTGTGGGTCTTTTATATGGCCTTTATAATGTTGAAGTATGTTCCTCCTAACCTTACTTTCTTGAGAGTTTTTATCAAGAAAGAATGCTAAATTTTATCAAATTCTTTTTCTGAATCTATTGAGAAGATCATGTGGTTCTTATCCTTTATTTTTTTGATGTGATGTATCGCATTGATCGACTTGTAGATATGGAACCAGCCCTGCATTCCAGGAATAAATCCTACTTGGTTGTGGTGAATAATTCTTTTAGTGTATTGTTGGTTCCAGTTTGCTAGTATCTTGTTGAGAATTTCTGCATCCATGTTTATTAGTGAAATTGGTCTATAGTTCTCCTTTTTAGCTGCATCTTTGGAATGAAGGTAGTGTTAGCCTCATAGAATGAATTTGGAAGTTTTCCTTCCATTTTTATTTTTTGAAACAGCTTCAAAAGGATAGCTGTTAACTCTTATTTAAATGTTTGGTAGAATTCCCTGGGAAAGCCATCCAGCCCTGGACTTGTTTGTCGGGAGATCTTTGATTACTGATTCAATTTCTTTACTGGTCATGGGTCTGTTCAAATTTTCTATTTCTTCATGTTTATATGTTTATATGTTAGTAGTTTATATGTTTCTAGGAATTTTTCCATTTATTCCAGATTGCCCAATTTGTTGGCATATAATTGCTCCTAATCTCTTATTATTGTTTGTATTTCTGTGATGTTGAGTATGAGCTCTCCTTTTTCATTCAAGATTTTATGTACTTGGGTCCTTTCCTTTTTCTTTTTTATCAATCTTGTTAATTCTTTCAAAGAACCAACTCGTGGTTCTGTTGATTTGTTTGTTTGTTTGCTTGTTACTGTATCATTGATTTCTACTCTAATCTTTATTATTTCCCTTCTGCTGCTGGTTTTGGCCTTTATTTGCTATTCTTTTTCCAACTTTTTTGGGTATAAGGTTAGGGTGTGTATTTGAAACCTGTCTTTCTCCTTTATGAAGTCCTGGATTACTATATACTTCCTTATGACCACTTTTGCTGCATCCCAGAGGTTTTGGGCTGTCAGTGTTTTCATTTTCATTACCTTCCATGTACTTTTTAATTTCCTCTTTAATTTTTAGGTTAGCCCATTAATTCTTCAGTAGGATGTTCTTTAATCTCCAAGTATTCATGCTCTTTCCAGATTTTTTCTTGTGGTTGGTTTTGAGTTTCATAGCATTGTGGTCTGAAAATATGCAAAATATGATCTCAAACTTTTTGTACTTGTTGAGAGCTGATTTCTGACCCAGTATGCAATCTACTCTGGAGAACGTTCCATGTGCACTTGAGAAAATATGCATTCTGCTACTTTAGGATGCAATGTTCTGAATATGTCTGTTCATTCCATCCTATACAGTGCGTCATTCAAAGCCATTGTTTCCTTGTTGATTTTGTGCTTACATGATCTGTCCATTGTTGTAAGTGGAATGTTGAAGTTCCCTAGTGTTATGGTATTATTACCAATGAGTTTCTTTATGTTTGTGTTTAATTGGTGTATATATTTGGATGTACCACACTGGGGGCATAAATTTTTACAATTGTTAGCTCTTCTTGGTGGATAGACCCCTTAATTATGATATAATGCCCTTCTTCATATCTTGTTACAGTCTTTATTTTTAAATCTAGTTTGTCTGATATAAGTATGGCTACTCCAGCTTTATTTTAATGGCCATTAGCATGATAGATGGCTCTCTATCCCCTTACTTTCAATCTGCAGGTGTCTTTAGGTCTAAAATGAGTCTCTTGTAAGCAGCATGTCTATGGGTCTTGTTTTCTTATCATTCTGATACCCTTTATCTTTTGATTGGAGCATTTAGTCCATTTACATTTACAGTAAGTGCAAAAAGATATGAATTTAGTGCCATTTTGTTACTGATAGAGTTAGTGTTTCTGGTGGTGTTATCTGGTCCTTTCTAGTCTTTGTTGCTTTTGGTCTTTTTTGTTTTGTTTTGTCTT
Source organism: Leopardus geoffroyi (assembly GCF_018350155.1). Taxonomy (NCBI): domain Eukaryota; kingdom Metazoa; phylum Chordata; class Mammalia; order Carnivora; family Felidae; genus Leopardus; species Leopardus geoffroyi. The sequence goes on from NC_059336.1 coordinate 54,035,939, forward strand.
TTGTCCACTCAAAGAATCAGGGCTGGTGTAGTGGTCATGAACTCCTTTAGTTTTTGTTTGTCTTGGAAACATTGTCTCTTCTATTTTGAATGACAACCTTGCTGGATAAAGAATGCTTGGCTACACATTTTTCCAATTCAACACATTGAATATATCTTGCCACTCCTTTCTGACCTGCCAAGTTTCTGCTGCAAACCTGATCTGTCTTCCCTTAAAGGTTAGGGACTTTTTTCCCTTGTTGCTTTCATAAATCTTTCCTTGTCTGTGTATTTTATGAATTTGATTACGATATGCCTTGTTGATGGTTGGTTTTTGTTGAATCTAATGGGAGTTCTCGGTGCTTCTTGGATTCTGATGTTTTGATGTCCCCAGATTAGGAAAGTCCCCCACTATAATTTGCTCACATAAAACTTCTGCCCCTTTTTCTCTCTCTTTATCTTCTGGGACTCCTTTGATTCAGATGCTATTCCTTTTTAATAAGTCACTGAGTTCTCTAAGTCTTGTATAATGACCTTTGGCCTTTGTTTCCCTCTTTTTCTTTCTGTGTCATTTTTCTCCATAATTTTATCTTCTATATCACTAATTTTCTTCTCTGCTTCATCCATTCTTGACGTTATGGCATCTATTCAAGATAGCATTTTTAATTTTGACCTGACTAGATTTTATTTCCTTTACCTCTGCAGAACGGGATTCTCTGGTGTCTTCTGTGCTTTTTTCAACCCCCAATGGTACTTTTATTATTGTGGTTCTAAATTTAGGTCAGACATCTTATTTATATTTGTGTTGATTGAGTCCCTGGTTGTCATTTTTTCCTGTTCTTTCTTTTGGGATGAATTCCTTCATTTTGTCATTTTGGAGAAAGAAACTAATAATAAAATTAAAAATTAAAATTAAAGAACTGAAACTATGAAGCACTCTATAGTCCACATACTAACAGGTGGAGTGCCTTGTGTGGTCTTCTGGGGGATGTGCTTGAAGGGCATAGTTGGACAGGGCTTGGTGTAATGGCTCCATTCTCCACTAGGTGGCACTGCTTAGCTTATTGGGGTGGATCAGTGTGCAAGTGTGCCTGCACATGTGCAGGAGAGATGGAAATGGCTTCACCCAGCTCCCTAGTCTTTGGCTCAGGAAATTCACTCTCACCAACCTACAACCAAGCACCCCTTCTTTGTCTCAGTCCTCTGACTACTCCCTGACCATACCCTGTCTGTGTCCAAGCTGTCTGCCTCCCAGGAAGTACCTCCCTTCAGAGTTTCATCTCAGGTGGGGTTGTGTTTTAAAGCCCTATACTTCAGAGACCCTGTGGCCAAGACCCCTGACAAATCTCCAAGGGAGGGTCTTGCTGAATAACGGACAAACGCTGTTTGCCCCAGAAAACATTTGTGTGATGACACAGTATCAGAGATTCAAAGATTATCGCAAATCACAACACACAGCTGGCACCAGTTTTCACCACACTCTGTCATCTCTGTCCCAATACCAGCAAATGTGGCTGCTCTCCAGTATCCACTAAGATCTTTGCCTGTGGGGAGGCCATATGACCTCTACCAAATGCACTCCAAGCAGGGGAACTGTTTCTCCCCATGTGGCACATGCACCCCTCAGACCATGCTGCCTTCTCCCATGGGTTTGTCCTACCGCCTCACCAGAACACCACCAGGCACTGAGGCCAAAACTTCAGACTGTTCACTCCACTGTTTATAGAATCCTGGTGGTATTGAAACCCTCTCCTTTCTTCCCATAAGTGGTTTTGGGGAACAGATTTCTTGTTCAGTCCCCTGCAAGTGTTTTCACTATTTCTCTCTCTTTCTCTCAAGCTACTTTTGGAGGAGTGCTTTTCTTGCACAACCCTAATGCACTGCACTCTCTCCCTTTCTCTTTCTCTTTCCCTGTTCTCTCTCCACAAAAACGGCTCCCTACCTTCCACAGCTTTTCTCTTCCCCAGTTCCCCTCTCTGCACTGCATACCCGCTGAGTTCTGTGGCTCAAGTTTATGCAGATTGTTGTGTTAATCTTCAGATCAATGTCCTAAGTGTTCAAAATGGTTCAGTATTGATCTAGCTGTGTTTCACGGATGAGACAAGCTCAGGTCTCCAGGCTGCTCTGCTATCTTAGCTGCTCCTCCCTCCTATTATTTCATTATTATTGTAGCTCTAAATTCTTTATGTACCAGTAGAGATATATTCCTCCCAACTCATAGAATATGCTATCAAAACATTGGATATACTAGAAAGGCACACAGTTATTGTTATTAATAATAATGTATTAATAATAAATCATTGATTATAATAAATTATTAACAGTAATATATTATTTGCAATACCACCAAGAATGTATTAGCAATAAGTCAGAAGGAATGAAGGTAGAGCATTAGATTAAGAGCTGAATTAGAGAGTGATAAGGTATATCAATTTCCTGTGAAGAGCAACATGGATAAAACCAAAAGATTAACCTGACAGACAGAATGTATAAAAGGAGAGTAGCAATAACATGCAACCCAGGGTCACAGTTCACTTTATGGCCATTGAAACAGCTTCCAAAATATCCAGCTCATATATTTCTTTTTACTCCACTTGCAATGCCATCTATCTTTCCCTCAGAATCTGTGTTCTGTTATCTAGGGATAATTCTAGGGATAATTAGGAATTTGGTCTGAGAGAAGCCAGGTTGGACTTCCACTTTGTCTTTGCCTCTCTCTTCTCCCTACATTTGTTTTGAGATTCTCTATAATAAAAGGGCCTGAGAGTTTCTTTATTGCAGCTCAAAAGCTAGGAAGTAGTTTTGTTTTGTTTTGTTTTGTTTTGTACCGGTGAGATTAAGGGGAAAATGATTAAAAAAAAAACTAATATAAAATGAATGAGAAACACTGAAAGTTGTAATCATCAAGTAAATACTAACAAGCCACCAATTGAAGATCTAAAATCTACACACTAAACATTCATTCATTCATTCATTCATGTAATAAGCATATTTAAGTGCTTAATGTTTGTTTACTACATTTATTCATAAGCTCATCAAAATTTAAAAAAAAATACAAGGCATCCAATTCATCTAAAAGAATAAAATTCTAACAAATTCAAAACAATATTGTTTTTAAGCCATACAACCATTGAGGGAGAAGAGGAGCTATAGACAGAGCTGACTGCTGAGGAGGTGAATGTTAGTGAGTTAGTGTTTTCAACAACCACCAAAAAATATCTTTTGGACATGTCTCTGTGTCACACACTATTCTAGGATCCTGACAAAAGAGGCACATTACAGTGTACAAGAAAAGCAATAAGAAAGAAAATTAGCAGCTAAGCAAAACTGTTTCATATAGGAATAAGTGTTCTGAAGAATATGAAACAGTGAAAAACACCATGGGGATGGTGGACACAAGGTTGGGGCTGGAGATTTATAGTGGGTGGTCAGGGTGCCATTGAACATGTGACACTGGAAATGACAGATAAATGATAAGAAGCAAACCCAAGAAAGTGTCTCCAAGCAGAATATATAAGTTCCTACAGGATACGGTAGGAACAAACTTCATGTATCAAGTAAGCAGAAATAAATGCCAGTGCATCCAGTGGGCTCATAGAGGAGGGCTTTGGAGCCATGAACTCCATTGCCAGTGCTATGGAATGCTATCTAAACATGTGCAGGTCATGATACAATTCCCCCTTTTTTTTTTTTTCATTTGAGAGAGAGAGAGAATCTTAATAGGCTCCACACTCAGCACAGAGCCTGATACAGAGCTCAATGCCCCTGAGATCATGACCTGAGCCAAATCAAGAGTCAGACACTCAACAAACTAAGCCACCCAGGTTCCCTGATACAATTCCCATTTTAAATCATTATTCTGTCTGTGTAGTGCTCAACAAAAGAGGAAACAAATTCAGCCATGCCTGCATTAGAAATGATGGTGGCTCAGAACTAGAGTGGCAGTAGTGGATTTTGAGAGTAGAGAAAAATCACTGGATTCTGATGCTTCTGAGGTTACGTTTAGGGGATCTGATAACAGTATGCATGGGAGGGACATGGTGATGCAAATACGATTAGCAATGACGCCTGGTTTTCCATCCAATAGATGTCAAATAGGCACTTTGACATAGGCCCTTGCTATCCAGGGGGGGAAATAAATGACTAGGGGAATTTGGGGCAAGAATACTCAAGAAAACTCTAATACTTGAAACAATTGCAGAATTAGGGATATAGAATAAGAAGAAATATAGGATTTCATAAAAAACACTGATATGTATTTTTGGAAAATGTGAGAATCCAGAAAGTTAAACTTAGCTCTTGAAACCATTTATTTCTCTAAAACTGTTTGCGAACCCTCTGCCTAATTACTAAAAAACTGAAACACTGAGTCAAAGCACAGACATTCCCAGTGGAGATTCAAAATAACAGCCAAGGATCACTAACATGAACTCTTAAAATATGAAAATTAATGAGGCAGCTCTTGAAACCACAGTTCTTACCATCTGGGTGATCCAGATGACACCAAACTCAAAACCTGGAATCAGGTCATCCACAGACTTATAGTGTCACCGAGTGCCTGACAGAAAAATGTGAATCCTCCTTGGAAGAATGTGTTTTCATCTTTTACATCACATTATTCTTACAAATAATATTTAAAGTGCAATAATCAATGACTACATACCTATTAAAATGCCTAGATGCCAGAACACTGACAACACCAGATGCTGGCAAGAATGTGGAGCAACAGGAACTCTCATTAATTGTTGGTGAGAATAGAAAATGGCACACCCACTTTAGAAGATGGTTGGACAGTTTCTTATAAGACTAAATATACTCTTAACCATACCATCCATGCTTGATATTTACCCCAAGGAGTTAAAATTTTATGTCCACACAAAAAAAATCTGCACACACATTGAAGCTTTATTCATAATTACCAAAACATGGAGGCAACCAACATGTCCTTCAGTAAGTGAATGGATAAACTGGTATATCCAGAAAATGGAATATCATTGAGCCCCCCCCCAAAAAAAAAGAAAAGAAAAAGAAAAGAAAAAAGAACTATCAAGATGAACTATCAAGCCATGAATAGGTTTGGAGGAACTTTAAATGCATATTGAAAATTGAAAGGCAATCTGAGAAGACTATATACTATGTGATTCCAACCATATGACATTCTGGAAAAGGCTTCACTATAGAGACAGGGATAAGGTTGTGTTGGTAGAAATAGAGCACAGACAATTGTTAGGTCAGTGGAAATACTCTGTATAATATAATGATGGAGACATGTCACTATACAGTTGTGCATACCCATAGAATGTACAACATCAAGAATGAACCCTAAAGTAAACTATGGACTTAGGGTGATTATGATTATGAAGTGATTATGATTATGATGTGTAGATGCAGGTCATCCTTAGGGAAATAAGTACCATTTTAGTGAGTGATATTGGTAATGGAGAGGCCTGAATAAGGTAAGCATATATGTGGGAAATCTGTGTAACTTTCCTCTCAACTTTATTGTCAACCTAAAACTTCTCTTAAGTCTTTAAAAAGAAATACAGAGGAGAGAATCCAAAATGGCAGAGAAGTAGGGGGACCCAAAATACTCTTGTCTCTCAAACAGAGCAGTGTTGAAGCCAGAGGACTTGGAATTCCAAGAGTCCAGGCTGCGGAGTGAGAGATGTCTTTGGGGGCCCACAGGGACAACCTGGCAGGCCATAGTTGCATGATTGCAAACTGGGAGAGATAAAATGGATGGTGTAGGCACGGAGGGGAGGGATCCCTTTCTGCAGAGAGACAAAAGGAAGAGAAAGAGAGACTGAGAAAGTGTAGGATTGTACTTGAACAAGAGAAAAACCACGGACTGGGGACTGAGAAAAAACAGAGAAAGATCCAGTCTCTACCTACAGGGCATTCTCCAGACTGGGGCCGGCTGTCCTGTTCATGCATCTGAAGAGGAGGTGAGCCAGTCCGGGCTCAGTAACTAGTTCAGAGGTGCAGTCCTCAGTGGGAGAAAGCAATCCCTTCACTTGAGTGCTGTGGGAAGAAAGTATATAGTTCCAAGGACAAAAATCCCTGTCTGCACCCACCAGCCACAGACCCTTTGTCGGCTGGGTGGAGTGGCACTTCCCTGGAACTGGCATGCACAGAGCAGGATCCTTTATGACATCGGGGTTTGAATCCCAGCTGAGTACCAGGAAGGCACAGGAGTCAGCGGAGCAGGACAAACCATCCCATTCACACCAGCAAGGCACTGTGAGGAGGCTCTTCATCGGTGGGGTGGAGTGACACTTCCCCAGAACCGGGGCGCATAGAATGGGATCCTTTAAGACATCAGGATTTGAATCCCAGATGATCCCCAAGAGGCCTGGGAGACTGTGGAGCAGGAAAAAGAAAATAAAACAAACAAACAACAATAACAACAACAACAAACAGCCCACTTGTGCCCACACAGCATTGTGAGGATGGCCTGAACAGAGTGGTTTGGGACACCTGGTCCGGGGAGAAGAAACTGGGATGTCACCATTTTTCTACCCATCACAAACAAGGTGAGACTTCATGGAAGGCACACTGGACCCACAGTGGAGGCAGGACCCGCCTACCCCAAACCACACCCCTCCACACTTGGTAACTCTATATCTACCCACACGAGATTGATGCTGACTAACCAGACAGCCCCTCCTCCAGACCAGCACTGCCATTAGTTCCAAGGCACCCAGAAGTTTTGCATTTTCTGATGAATTCTCAGAAAATTTTTACTATATATATATAGATAGATAGATAGATAGATATACACACACTCTGGTTGTTCTGGTTGTCGGTTTGTTTAAGCAGATATATTTAACCTATTCTCTTGAGACCTGCTATATACCTCCTTCTTTATTTTACTCTCTCTATATCTGGATTATGCTGTATAGTTTCTCTGGTCAGTTTTATTATTTTTTTTATTTTTCCCTGCCCCTCTCATTTCTCTTTTTGTATGGGATAAGGTCTCTTCCATCACCACCACCCCCCTTTTTAAAAATTTTTTTCCCAGGGTTCCTTCAATGAACAAATCAAAGCACACCTGGTGGAGGGTACAGAACATCACTATGAGTAGGGAGATAAAGCAATCAAAGTCACAACAACAGAGAGCAAGTAACACTCTCCAAAAAATACCTCTTGAAGGGCCAGGCCCTGGACAGTGTATGACCCCTCTTTAATATAGTAGTTCTCACAGGTGCAGGACACATAACAAGCTTTTAAAACACATAAGGGACAGGGGCACCTGGGTGGCGCAGTCGGTTAAGCATCTGACTTCAGCCAGGTCACGATCTCGCGGTCCGTGAGTTCGAGCCCCGCGTCGGGCTCTGGGCTGATGGCTCAGAGCCTGGAGCCTGTTTCCGATTCTGTGTCTCCCTCTCTCTCTGTCCCTCCCCCGTTCATGCTCTGTCTCTCTCTGTCCCAAAAATAAATAAACGTTGAAAAAAAAAATTAAAAAACAAAACACATAAGGGACAGAAAACTAGTCAAAATAAAAAAACAGAAGAATTCTCCTCAAAAGAAATTCCAAGAAGAAATGACAGCTAAAGAATTGCTCACATAAGAAATACAACATATATCTTATCAAGAATTTAGAATAATAGTCATAAGATTAATCACTGGGCTTGAAAAAAGTATAGAAGACAGCAGATAATCTATTGCTGCAGAGATCAAAGAACTAAAAAATAGTCATGATGGATTAAGAAGTGCTATAAATGAGGTGCAAAATATATTAGATGTAGTGATAGCGAGGATTCAAAAGGCATAGGGCAGAATAAGTAAAATAGACTATAAAATTATGGGGGAAAAAATGCAGCTGAGAAAAAGAGATATAAAAAAAATTCTAGACCATGAGGGGAGAATTAGAGAACTAAGTGACTCAATGAAATGTAATAATATCCACACTATAGGAGTTTCAGAAGAAGAAGAGAGAGAAAGGGGTGGAAGGTTTACTTGAACAAATCATAGCTAAGAACTTCCCCAATTTGGGGAAGGAAACACACATTGCAATTCAGGAGGCATAGAGAACTCCTTTCAGACATAACAGGAATCAATCTTCTGTACAACTTATCATAGTGAAACTGGCAAAATACAAAGATAAAGAGAGAATTCTGAAAGCAGCTAGGGAAAAATGGGCCTTAACCCTACAAGGGTAGACACATAAGGACAGTAAGAGACCTATCCACTGAACTTGGCAGGCCAAAAGGGAGTGGCAGGAAATACTCAATGTGCTGAATTTCATATTCCAAAATTCCTATTTTTCCAAATATGCAGTGAAAAATCCTTTATCCAACAAGGCTGTCATTCAGAATAGAAGGAGAAATAAAGGTTTTCCCACACAAAAAACCTGAAGGAGTTCATTACCACTAAACCAACCCTACAAGAGATCCTAAGGGGGACTGTACATGGAATATTGCAAAGACCACAAAGGACCAGAGACATCACTACAAGCATGAAACCTACAAATAACACAATGACACTAAATCCATATCTTTCAATAATAATGCTGAATTTAAATGGACTAAATGCTCCAATCAAAAGACATAGGGTATCAGAATGGGTTAAAAAAAAAAGTCCATCTATATGCTGTCTACAAGAGACCCATTTTAGACCTGATGACACCTTCAGATTGAAAGTGAGAAGATGGAGAACTATCTATTATGCTACTGGAAGTCAAAAGAAAGCTGGAGTAGCCATACTTTTATGAGACAAACTATATTTTAAATTAAAGGTTGTAACAAGAGATGAAGAAGGGCATTATATCATAATTACAGGGTCTATCCATCAAGAAGAGCTAACAATTATAAATGTTTATGTACCCAATTGGAAGCACCCAAATATACAAAACAATTAATCACAAACATAAGCAATCTTATTGATAATAATACAGCAATTGCAGGTGACTTTAATACTCCACTTACAACAATAGACAGATCATCTGGGCAGAAAATCAATAAAGAAACAATGGCCTAGAATGACACTAGACCAGATGGACTTGACAGATATATTCAGAACTTTTCATCCAAAAGCAGCAGAATACACATTCTTCTTGAGTTCACATGGAACATTCTCCAAGACAGATCACATACTGGGTTACAAAGAAGCCCTCAATAAATATAAAAGAATTGAGGTGATACCATGCACATTTTCAGATCACAATGCTATGAAACTTGAAATCAACCACTGGAAAAAGTTTGGAAAACCTCAAATTCATGGAGGTTAAAGAACATCCTATTAAAGAATAAATGGGTCAACCAGGGAATTAAAGCAGAAATTAAAAAAATATATGGAAACAAATGAAAATGAAAACACAACAATTCAAAACCCTTTGGGATGCAGCAAAGTCTATACTAAGAGGAAAATACATTGCAATCCAGGCTTATCTCAAGAAACAAGAAAAATCCCAAATACAAAATCTAACAGCACACCTACAGGAACTAAAAGCAGAAGAACAAAGAAACCCCAAGACCAGCAGAAGAAGAGAAATAATAAAGATTAGAGCAGAAATAAACCATATAGAATCCAAAAACAGCAGAACAGATTAATGAAACTAAGAACTGGCTTTTTGAAGAAAAAAAAAAAGAAAAGAAAGAAAAAAAACAAAATTGATAAGCTCCTAGCCAGAATTCTCAAAAAGAGGATCCAAATAGATAAAATCATGAAAAATTGGACTTATCACAACCATCCCCTCAGAAATACAAACAATTATCAGAGAATACTATGAAAAAGTATATGCCAACAAACTAGACAACCTGGAAGAAATGGACAAATTCCTAGATGCCCACACACTACCAAAATTCAAATGGGAAGAAATAGAAAATTTGAACAGACCTATAACCAGTGAAGAAATTGAGTCAGTTATCAAAAATATCCGAAGAAATAAGAGTCCTGTGCCAGATGGCTTCCCAGGGGAATTCTACCAGACATTTAAAGCAGAGTTAAAACCTATCTTTCTCAAGCTGTTCCAAAAAACAGAAACAGAAGGAAAGCTTCCACACTCATTCTATGAAGCCAGCATTACCTTGATT